>NC_089597.1:28421011-28761011 GCF_019320115.1 Miscanthus floridulus | reverse complement strand
TATGGTCTATCTAGGATAGCGGCACTAGTTTTATCTAATCGGTTTTCTATAGGTACACTAACTTACATTGCGTAAGAAATCGCTTAGTATACGGAAAGTGAGTGTGCGAAGTGGCGAAGATTTTATGAATGCCGCTTGAAGGTACCGTGACGCCTAGGGGGGGTGAATTAGGCAACTTAAAATTCTAACTCCTAAAACTATGGTCTCTTTTTCTAAACCTAGCAAAACCTATGCAATAGATAAACTATCTAAATGTGCAACTATGGTTTTACTAGTGTGTTGCTATCTCTACCGCAAAAGGAGTAATACAATCAATGTAAATGCGGAAGCTAAAGAGTAAGGTAGAGATATACAAACTCCCGTCGACGACTTCGGTATTTTTATCGAGGTATCGAGAAGCGCGCAAGCTTCCCCCTAGTCCTCGTTGGAGCTCCTCACAAGGAATCCCTCGCAATGGCCAAGCTCCCGGTCGGGTAACTCCATGGATAGCCTCGGGCCTTCCCCACGTGCAAGTGGGTCTCCGACGTGCCTTCAGGCAAGCCTCTCCCGGATGCTCCCTGCCGTCTTCACTATCAAGCTTCCGGCCAAAACGCCGCGGGCCTTGTTCCCTCCGGTACACGGTGGCGGCCACACCACAAACGCGGTTGGTGTGATCTCGCAAGACTTCAAGCCCCTCCGATGTACAACAATGGTACTCGCAAGCACCGAGTGATAAGAGGTATGCAAACCTCACTAAACACTAGGCCTAAACCTAGAGCAAGCGCATAAGCGGTGGTCTAATCAACCTAAGCACTTCTCAAAGCACCTACGCTAATCACCTAATGAATCACTAAGTACTATGCAAGTGGAGATCACTAAAATAGTGTATCAACACCCTTGGTATGTTTCCTCAGCTCCACCCCCTTCAAATGGCCGGTTGGGGGTTGTATTTATAAGCCCCACTGAGAAAGTAGCCGTTGGGGTCGCATTCCCGCGAAACTGCTACTGATGGGACGCTGAATCGTCCTGACCGGACGCGTCCGGTCGTCCCGACCGTTGAGCCGGCAATATACTGATCGGACGCTAGCCAGCGTCTGGTCGCCTGCCACCGGACGTGTCCGGTCGCAGATTTGCCGCTCTAGAACCTTACTATACTCGATCAGACGCTGCTGTCCTGCGTCCGATCGGTTGCCGCCAGCATCCGGTCGCCTGTCTGCCGAGCCACTTGCTAAGCGTCCGGTCGCAGCGTCCGGTTGCTTGTCCAACGTCCGGTCCAGCATCCGGTCACCACAGTGAGCTCATTTCTTCGCGATCTTGCATACGGCTTGGTTCCAATCTTCATGCTTGGACTTTGCTTGATCTCTTAGGTCTTCTCTTGTGCTCCTAAGGTCTTGCTTGAGGTGTTGATCATCAGATCATCATGTTGCCTTCGTCCAAGTTATGTCTTGCACCCTATTGAACTACAAAACAAACACTTACAAATTCATTAGTCCAATTTGGTTGTGTTGGTCATCAAACACCAAAATCCAAAGTAAATGGGCCAAGGGTCCATTTTCCTTACAATCTCCCCCTTTTTGGTGATTGATGACAACACGACCAATGCAAGCAAATGATAAGAATTTGGAGATTAAAAACTACCTACTTGCTAGGATGCAATGCAAAGGGCAAGGTTATATGATACTAATTGACAGATACCAATTAAAACTTTACTTAAAAGCTTGGCTTGCCCTTACAAATGTCCCCATGTGATATTATGGATCAAAGCCTAGCTTTCTAAAAAAAATTCTCCCATTACTTAGACTAATCCATAATTCACTTTTCTCCCTTTCTCGGACCATTACTACTTGTAACTAAATGCTTGTCTTTGGTCCTTCAAATTCTCCCCCTGTGGCATCAAACACCCAAAAAGGAATACATTAGTAGCACAAGGGAGGGTCAAACTTTGTGAACCAAATGCAGGATTTGATTAGCATGGAATAGGTCACAAAACTTGACTATCACATTATATAGACTAAGCTCCCCCTAAATTTATGCATACATATGATAAAAAGCAAAGTATATGCATAATTAGCAATTCATTGCACAATAGGGGTTAATCTATATAATGCATAGAGAAAGCAAATAAATATCAAAGTGAGATCAACATGGTGATATTGGTTTAGAAATACTGCATGTGAAAATCAATTTGATTTCTACCAATTGAAGTATAATGCTTTCCTCCGGGGACTCTATTTTCCTTGCAATGAGACTACTACACATAAGATAAGCTTGAAAAGGTGTTAGTCTCAAAGCATCCAACTTGTAGATTAAGCTCCCCCTAAATTTGTGCACACAAGTGTTGAATACTTGTAAAATTTGTGCACATTGATTTAAGTATCAAAATACCACTTGAAATGTGATATTTGGGAGAGATTATCTACAATTTGGACTTTGGCACATATTAGATAAATAATTATAAAACAAGCTATGTGCCGTGCTCCTAAACAATTTTAAACCATATAGGTTTGCTCCAAGGGTTGATAATGAAACCAAGCAAGCCTACCGTATGATATACCTATTGAATGCATGACAAAAGATTTAAGCATGTAAATACAAACATAGGCATGAAAGATAACTAGATGCTTTAAGAGTATATCAATTAAAATGAATACTAATTGAAAGTATTGTCATTTAGTTACCTAACATGGGAAGGGGAATTTAGGTCCATAGTATTCACTAACCTACTTGGCAATGACTTTGTCCATCATGATGCACCCCATGAAATGCACCCAAACTTTGCCAATTCTCCAAATTCCCCGAAGTCCGACGGACTTCTCACTTTCCTTTTGGGATCCAAACCTTCTTGGTGCTCTTCATGTTTGAAATGATTTCCTTTGGCACCCAAAAGTGTTTGACCCCATTGTTGGCTTGCTTGTTCAACTTGATGGCCACCACCTTGTCATTTTTCTTCACCTTCAAGAGATAAGATGTGGAGTTTTCTTCTCCTTCAAGAGATAAGATGTGGAGGCCTTCTTGTCCACCTTGTTGGTGTAGGTGTTGGAGAGCTTGCTTGTTTGCTTTTTCTCCTTCTTCTTTGCTCCCCCCCATTCTTCACCTTGCACTCATAGGACTTGTGACCTTCCTTGTGGCACACGTAACAAACCACGGTTTGTCCTTCATCAAGTTTCTTCACTTCCTTGATGGTGTTATCTTGATGAAGTTGGGTTTGCTTCATCTTGCCTTTCACTTGAGTCAAGTCCTTGGTGAGGCGAGCTACTTCTTGCTTGAGTTGCTCATTCTCCTTTGCAACCTCTTGTGTGCATGTATCTACAACAACTTTCTCAACACAAACTTGGTTGCACAAAGGTGAGTCTAAACATAAATCATTACAAGAAGTAGATGCATCCTTTTTAGACATGTTAAAGATATAACTTTTCTTTTTAGATGCTTTGGTGGGGGTTGTGCTAACGGCTTCAAGATTAGCAACTTTATTAGTTAGCTCATCACAATGTTTGCACATGGTTTCCATTTTAGCAAGCAAACTATTATAAGCTTCTTGTGAGCTAGCTAACTTTTCTTTTAATTTTTCATTTTTCTTTAAGAGTTGCTCATCATTGATTGTGCATGCATTTGTTGTTACACTAGTCTCAAGTTTCTCAATTTTAGTGGATAGTTCAACATTGAGATTAACAAAGTTCTCATATTGTTCAAGCAAGATTTTGTATGCTTTTTGTGAACTATCCAGCTTTTCTTTTAAACTTTTGAGCTTCTTTTGTTGACTAGTGCAAGCTTTAGCATAATTAAGATTTTCTTGCACAAGTTCATGATAAGAAGGCATATCATCATCACTATCACTCTCACTAGAGGAAGAGCTTTCGTTACCTCGTGCCATAAGGCACACATGAGAAGAGCTTGATGATGAGTGCTTGCGGCCTCGCCTCTTGTGATGGGGTTCTTCTTCACTTGAAGAATCATCCCATGATCTTATTGATGTGAGGGCTTGGTTCTTGCATGCCTTCTTCTTTGTCTTGGGTGTGGGCTTGTTTGGACAAACTTTCACAAAGTGTCCCAACTTGCCGCATCCATAGCATCCTCTCTTTCTTTGCTCATTTCTTTGATTTGTGAAAATGAAATCTTGAATTTGGATGGGCACACCCTTGACATTGAGCCTTTGGATCATCTTCTCCACCTTGTTGATCACTTTGATTGATTCTTCATCAAGATCGGAGGTGGAGGAGGAAGATTGATCATCACTTGAATCATCATCATCATCCTCATCTTCTTCTTCATCTTTACTTGAGGAACTTGAGCTTGAGCTTGTCTCAACTTGCTTGCCCTTCATCTTCTTTTTCTCGCTACAAGCGAGAGCTTTGCCTTTGCTTGATGAAGAAGCTTCTTCTTGACCCATCTTACGTGACATTCAAATGCCACTAACTTGCCAATGGCTATGCCCGGGGTCATGTTGCTCAAGTCCTCCATGTTGTGAAGGATGGTGATGATGCTTGCATATTTCATTTGTGGTAGCACAGAGATGATCTTCCTCACGATGTCTGCATCATCTAGCTTTAATAATCCTATAGAATAGAGCTCATTGATAATTAGATTCAAACGAGAATACATATCACGAATAAGCTCATCATCATTCATAGTAAAGGAATCATAGTTTTGCTTTGCTAGACAATGTTTTTGCTCACGGACATTGCTTGTGCCGTCATAGAGCTCTTGGAGTTTTAACCAAATTTCATGTGCCATATTTAAAGTGAATACTTGGTTAAAAACATCCATACTAAGTGATTCAAACAAGCATTTTTAGCTCTAGCATTGAAATGCATTTCTTTTTCATCACTCTTTGTGGGTTTTTCGGGATTCTTGATGGGTTTTATCCCGTCACGAGTGACTCTCCATACACCCAAATCAACCGCCTCAAGGTGGCAAGCCATTCTAGCTTTATAGTATGGGAAGTTAGTGCCGTCAAAGTGCGGAGGCCTAGCGGTATCCATCCCAACCACTCTAAATAGCGTCGGCTCAACGGCGGTTAAGCCAGAGGTCCAAATTGAGCCAACCGGCTCTGATACCAATTGAAGGGACTGTGACGCCTAAGAGGGGGGGGGGTGAATTAGGCAACTTAAAATTCTAACTCCTAAAACTATGGCCTCTTTTTCTAAACCTATGCAAAAGATAAACTATCTAAATGTGTAACTACGGTTTTGCTTGTGAATTGCTATCTCTACCGCAAAAGGAGTAATGTAAACAATGTAAATGCGGAAGCTAAAGAGCAAGGTAGAGATATATACAAACTCCCGTCAACGACTCCAGTATTTTTACTGAGGTATCGAGAAGCGCGCAAGCTTCTCCCTAGTTCTGGTTGGAGCCCCTCGCAAGGAATCCCTCGCAAGGGTCAAGCTCCCGATCGGGTAACTCCGTGGATAGCCTCGGGCCTTCCCCACGCGCAAGTGGGTCTCCGATGTGCCTTTCGGCAAGCCTCTCCCAGATGCTTCCCGTCGTCTTCACTATCAAGCTTCCGGTCGAAATGTCGTGGGCCTTGTTCCGTCCAGTACACGGTGGCGGCCACACCACAAACGCGGTTGGTGTGATCTCGCAAGACTACAAGCCCCTCTGATGTACAACAATGTTGCACGCAAGCACCGGGTAGTAAGAGGTTTGCAAACCTCACTAAACACTAGGCATAAACCTAGAGCAAGCGCATAAGCGGTGGTCTAATCAACGTAAGCACTTCGCAAAGCATCTATGCTAATCACCTAATGAAACACTAAGCACTATGGAGATCACTAAAATGGTGTACCAACACCCTAGATATGTTTCCTTAGCTCCACACCACTCAAATGGCCGGTTGGGGGTCTATTTATAAGCCCCATTGAGAAAGTAGCCGTTGGGGACGGAATCCCGCTTTTCTGCTACTGACCAGATGCGCAGGTCGTCCTGATCGGACACGTCCGGTCGTCCCGACCGTTAGAGCCACGATCAACTGATCGGACGCTGCCAGCGTCCGGTCACATTCCATCGGAACCGTATGGTCGCAATTTTGCTGCTCTGAAACCTTTCTGTACTCGATTGAACGCTGTAGTCCTATGGCCGGTCGATTCGCCGCCAGCGTCTAGTCAGTACTGAATGTGTTGCCAGTGATGATGAACAGTACCATCAGTGCATCTGGTCGATTTTAGTACTTAGCATCCGATCGCTACTTGCTAACGCCTGCTGTTGCTGAGCCTCTTGATCGGAGTGTCCGGTCACTTTCTGCCAGCGTCCGGTCTAGCGTCTAGACACCTCTGTGAGCTCGTTTCTTCATGATCTTGCGTCTGGCTTGGTTCCTATCTTCGTGCTTGGACTTGGTTGATATCTTGGGTCTTCTCTTGTGCTTCTAAGGTCCTGCTTATGGTGTTTATCATCGGATCATCACATCACTTTTGTCTAAGTCATGTCTTGCACCCTATTGGACTACAAAACAATCACTTGCAAATTCATTAGTCCAATTGGTTGCGTTGTTATCAAACACCAAAATCCAAAGTAAATGGGCCTAGGGTCCATTTTCCTTACACACTCGAACCCTAACCCTAACCTGCGTAGACAGCTCGGGGAAGAAGAACAGTACTCAAACCCTAACCCTAACCCTAACTTGACCAAACCCTAACCCTAAACCCCAATCAGACAAGATCCAAGAAGAATAGAGCGAGATCCAATCAGAGAGAAGAAGGGGAAGGGCTTGGGAGACAGCTTACCTCACCGCTGCACCGCGCTACCGTTTCGTCGGCATGCGAGAAGAAGGCCAAGCCGCTGCTGCTCGTCGGGCTTGCGCGAGCTCTGGCCAAGGGTGCCGTGGCTAGGCCTCTCGACGGTGGCATGCTCACCCGCTAGGGCGAGCGCGTGCTGGCTAGGGGGCCAGCGATGGCGCCATCACCTCTCAGCTCCCACTCAGTGGTTGATGCTCGCTGCGCTGAGAGAGGAAGGGGAGGGAGACAGAATGACGCTAGGGTTCAGGGGAGAGCACCGACCGTGAGGTTTTGATCCGCTGAGATCACCGCGTGCCCATCTGATCTGCATCGACGGCTGAGAGCTGCCGGGCCAGCATTCGGCCCAGGCGGGCGTGCGCAGTGGGCGGCTTTACTGGCCTAGGCCTAGGTTACGACCTGGGAAGGCGCAACGCACGCGAGAGCAGAGCAGGCTGGGCCGCTTTGCTGCTTGGGCCGAGTAAACAGTGATGCTTTGAGCCCTTTTTCATTTTCTAAATTCCAAAGAATTTTTTTCCGAATATCTGATTAATGGCTCAAATAAAATTAGTAAAGAGAATTTTCCTGTGGGTAAAATTCACCAATTAAGTATGAGTTTTCCGCTGCAATGATTAGTTTATCCTCTGATTAATTTTGAACCAACAGAAAAAATTTAATTGGAGGAGTAGTAATATTTGTTTAAGTTAATTATGATATTGTTATTTTCTGACTAACATTGATGATAACAATATTGTAATTTTATTCATAAGTTTTTCCATACATTAATTCTATTTCTGCCCAACGGTGATGTAGAATTAGTGTATAAGAATGTTGTATGTTTAAATTTTGACCAACGTTAAATTAAAGCATGCAATTATGATGCCATATTTTCTCACTATCTCTGACAGTGTTTTTTAGGACTCAACCCAATGGCTTTTATCTCACACATACGACCTCTTGAAGGGGGCAACTACAAGGTATGGTGAGAGAAGTATGAACTAGCACTTGTGCTATCTGAAAATGACCTAGCGCTTACCTCCATGTGTCCGACTAAGTCAGTGGACCCGGTGAGGGAAGATAATGAGACTGATGCTGATTTCACTGCTCGGCAGCGAGATCATGCAGATGAAGTATGACCTTGAACGTAAGAAATGGGACATTTCAAACCGCAAGTGCTTGATGGTGGCTAAGTCCACAATTTCAGATGCGATAAGAGGGTCTATCCTAGATTGTGATACCGCCACAGAGTATCTTAAGAGAGTGGAGAGTCAATTCACTGGCTCTTCAAAGGCTTATGCCAGTACTTTGATCAAGAAATTATTCAATGAGAAATACACTGGTGGTGGTATCAGAGAGCACATACTGAAGATGAGCAACATGGCTTCGAAGCTGAAGCCAATAGATTTGGGGCTCAAGGATGAGTTCCTGATTCATTTGGTTTTTGCTTCCTTGCCAAAGGAATATGAAACTTTTGTTGTTAATTACAACATGTAGCCTAATAAGTGGGATATAGAGAAGCTCATCGTAATGTGTGTTCAAGAAGAGGAGAGGCTAAAATCCTTATAGGGTGACTCTGCTAACCCTGGGAAGGACAACAAGAAGAAGAACTTCAATAAGAATGCCAAACCTCAAGGGAAAGCCCCTCAGAATGACCACCATCTGAAGAACAACAATGCTCAAGTTAAGAAGGATCAGTGTAAATGGTGCAAGAAGCATGGACATTACCAGAGAGACTGTCCAGACTTCCTAAAGAGCCTTCTGAAGAGAGGTGAGGATTTCATTACATTCATAGATGAATCCTTGTATTTAAGTTATGCAAAATCTACTTGATGGATTGATTCTGGTGCAACTGTCCATGTTGTAAATTCATTACAGGGATTCCATACGAGGAGGACCCTGCAAAGAGGAGAAAGAATAATTAAAGTTGCAAATGGAGTTGAAGCTGAAGTTGAAGCCATTGAAAATATATCTCTAGAATTAGATGATGGTTTTAGACTATAGCTTTCAGATATTCTTTATGTACCCTTTTTGCATAGAAACTTGATAAGTGTTTCAAGATTAGATAATGATGGATATGATTGCCATTTTGGTAATAGCAAATATCGGATTATGATTAATAATAAGTGTGTTGGTCTTGCCTTCCGACAAGACAAACTTTATTTATTATCACTTTCTGAGAATGTGAATGATGTGAGCACTGAGAATGAGAATGCTTCCTCATCTATGAATGCAACAAATAAGCGAAAGAGAGTGCATGATGTATCATTGAAATTATGACACTGTCGTTTAGGCCATATTTTGAGGGCGAGAATAGAGCGATTGATTAAGAAATCAATTCTTCCACCTTTAGAATTTTTAGATTTAGAACAATACATAGATTGCATAAAAGGAAAGTACGTTAAGAAAATAAAGAAAGATGCTAAACGAAGCGTAGGAATTTTAGAAATAGTTCACACAGCCAACTGTGGTCCTTTTCCTGTGGAGAGTGTGGGTGGTTATGATTCATTTATAACATTCACAGATGACTATTCTCGTTTTGGCTATATTTATCCAATTAAGGAAAGATCAGAAGCATTGGATAAATTTAAAATATTCAAGGCCGGAGTAGAAAATCAGCACAACTTAAAGATTAAGGTAGTAAGGTCCGACCGTGGGGGAGAGTACTATGGTCGATATACCCCATATGGCCAAGTTCCTAGACCTTTTACAAGGTTCTTACAGGAAAATGACATAGTAGCTGAAAGACGCAACCATACCTTAATGGATATGGTGAGAAGCATGATAAGTTACTCTTCTTTACCGATAAGTTTATGGATAGAGGAGTTAAAAATCGCCATTCATATTCTTAATCGAGTGCCAAGTAAGTCGGTGCCCAAAACACCGTATGAGTTGTGGACAGAAAAGGAACCCTCACTAAACTATTTACGTATGTGGGGTTGTCCAGCTGAGGCAAAAGTATTTAACCCAAACATAGGGAAGCTGGACTCCAAGATAGTCAGTTGCCACTTCATTGGCTATCTAGAAAAGTCAAAAGGTTATCGCTTCTATTGTCCTAACAGACAAACAAAGTTTGTAGAAACAAGACATGTTGTCTTCTTGAAGGAAGATATGATCAGGGGGAGCATGGTAGCGCATGAAATTAGTTTTGAAGAGCAGCGGGTATATGTGCCCACTCCTATGGTTTAGGAGCCATTCTTCACGCTACCTATTGTTGCTGTACCAACAGTGCAAGACACTGTAGTAACAGTACCTGTTGTTAGTTCTCCTATGGCAACAATGAATAAACATGAGGAACCTGTCATTCAGGATCCCCTAGATCCTGTTGTCACACATGAGGGAGAGCAACAACAGCTTCATATAGAACAAGCGTCATCTAACAAGGCCCCTAGAAGGTCTCAAAGAATCAGGAGATCAACCATTCCTGATGATTATGAAGTTTATGAATGTGAGGAATTTCAAATGGATGGTGATCCCACCTCATTTGAAGAAGCCAAGAGAAGCGCTCACTCATCTAAGTGGCTTGAAGCCATGGAAGATGAAATGAAATCAATGAAAACCAACGGTGTTTGGAACTTAGAAACAATTTCTAAAGGAGCCAAGATAGTAGGCTATAAATGAGTCTACAAAACTAAACATGACTCCAAAGGGAATATAGAATGGTTTAAAGCGTGACTTGTGGTGAAAGGTTTCACGTAAAGTGAAGGCATAGATTACAATGAGACATTTTCTCTAGTCTCATGTAAGGATTCTTTCAAAATCATAATGGCGCTTGTAGCACATTACGATTTAGAATTACATCAGATGGATGTAAAGACGACGTTCCTAAATGGGGATCTAGAGGGAAATGTTTATATGGCACAACCGAAAGGTTTTGTTGTGGAAGGAAAAGAACATATGGGATGCCAACTGAAAAAATCCATTTACGGATTAAAACAAGCTTCAAGACAGTGGTATTTGAAGTTTGATAGTACAATAAGAAAGTTTAGGTTTCAAGAAAATATAGAGGACAATTGCATTTATGCAAAGTTCAAGAATGGGAAATACATTTTCCTAGTCTTGTACGTGGATGACATCTTGCTCGCTAGTAGTGATGTTAACCTACTACTAGAAACAAACAAGTTCTTGTCCTCGAAGTTTGATATGAAGGATTTCGGTGAAGCTTCGTTCGTCCTAGGAATAGAGATTCACCGAGATAGAGAAAAGAGGGTTTTAGGATTATCACAAAAGTCATACTTAGAAAAAGTTCTAACGAAATACAGTATGCAAAATTATAAGTCTTCACCTGCTCCCATAGTCAAGACGACAGATACGGGGAATTTTAATGTCCCGGGAACCAATATGAGATAGATCAAATGAAAGCGGTTCCATATAGTTTAGCTGTCGGAAGTTTATCAAATGTTCAAATGTGTACTCGCCCTGACTTAGCATTTGTTACTGGGTTACTTAGCAGATATCAGAGTAATCTAGGAATAGAACACTGGAAATTAGTAAAGAAAGTTTTGCATTACCTACAAGGTACGAAGGGTCTCATGCTAACGTACAGAAGATTTGATTCTCTACACATAGAGGGGTATACAATTTTTGATTATACGGGAGATGACAGAAGTCCACGTCAGGATACATATTCACTCTCGCAGGAGGAGCTATATCATGGAAAAGCTCAAAGCAAACCATCACTACATCGTCCACAATGTATGCCGAGTTTGTAGCATGTTATGAGGCCACAGGGCAGGTGAATTGGCTGAAGAAATTCATGCCCGGGTTGAAAGTGGTAGACGACATAAATAAACCACTCAAATTATACTGTGATAATAATCTAGTAATATGTTATGCTCACAACAATAAGTCAAGTGGTGCTACAAAATACATTAATATAAAGTATTATGTTGTGAAAGATAAAGTCCGAGATCATATAATTAGTGTTGAGCATATAAGAACAGAAAAGATGCTCGTGGATCCGCTTACAAAAGGCTTACCACCCAGCGTGTTCAGAGAACACTTAGCCGGCATGGATTTAAGGGAAAGCCTATGATTCCTGGACAATAAGGGCCTAGTTGAGAATTTGTTTTAAAACAGAGATGTGCATTGTAGCTGTTTAATCTAATGGCAACTGACCGTGACGATGAGGCACGCTTTATGCACTGATCTGTGATAGAATAGGAACAAGATAAAGTAAGTAAGTTGAGTTTAAGTCATAAGGTGAGATCAAGGGAGAGAATGTTAGATGATCTCCAACCAATTGGCAATGGCCAATTGGGCCATTGGATCCGCGCCTTGATCGAGGGCGCCCAACCGTTCCATAGTTGGTGGGCCCCTGTCGCACAGCGCCAAAAAAAGAGAGGTGGGGGCCGTGCACAAGGGATGAGGTTCACCTGAGCCGCCAGACACCCCACCTACAGTCCCTAAACCTTAGCTGATCTAGAGAGGGGTCGTTGCCAGCGATGGAAAGCTCCGCCACCGGCTACCACTGCCTCTGCACTGTCGCCACCACAACAGAGCCTTCACCGTCGGGCATCACAGCACCACCATCAAGCAACCCTATGGCCAGCTTGTCTTCTATGAAGGCGGCCGATGATTTATACCTCCTCAACCCCTGTCTCTCTTACTCTATCTGTTAATCCGGTAGTATATGTGCTAGGACTCGTCATTTATTCTAAATGTAAGTACACATGCTAGATCTATGGCTAGTTGATCCTGTAACAATCTATCAGTTTCAACTTTATAATTTAGTTAATGCGAAACCACCGTTCGCTCCTGCTCTAGACTATGTTAGGTAAAAGGAAAAATAAATAAACTAAAAGAAAAGAAAAAAATCAAAAACAAATGAAAGACGACACTGATCCTGATTCTAACCCTCTGGCTTGTGTTGATGGTTGGTTAAACATATAAAACTTGTTAAACTTCAATTAGATTTAAAATATTTGGAAAGACTTACATGTAGTAATTAGGTGCTAATAAAACATGCCAAATGAAGAGAAAGTACATTGGCGTTGTCTCGTAGACGGTCTCATATAGTACCATGTAATTTTAAGACGACTTAATAGACATGTACAATGGTTGTCTTTTAAATTGTCTTGTAGTAACCCATAATTTCTTAATTTATGCATAGAATAAAAATAAAGTTGTGAGTTGCATAACACCAACTCATACAATGGTACAGTCAATAGTTGTCTCATAGTTCTAAATTTGAGCTCATAAGATAGTTGTTTCACGAAACAACGACATCTTTCTCTTTCCTCCACATTAGTAAAATCCCACGCAACATAGTACGAGACCGTGAACTTATAGCAATTTGCTATACTTGCTCTAAGAAGCTTACAATATTCTAACCAAGCCAGTTATTTTCTTGTCTGAGCCTAAGCATGTTATTTATTTTCTCTCACTTGCTGAGTACAATTGTGGTCACGCTTGTCTTATTACGTTCTTTTAGCAAAATTATGGATGGCTACTCAGAGCAGGAGATTGTTGAGAATTAGATGACTTCTTGGAGGTCTAGACATACATGTTCCCCGGTCGATTACCTATGGAGAATGGAGTTTCACTACTGTTATCTTTTATGGACGTTTATTATTGAACTATGTTTTTTTGTGTAAAGACTTTGAGTCAACTCTATAATAAATAATTTTTTACTCATTATTTTTATGATATTTCTATTGCTATAAACTAATAACGTCGCAGCATACATATGGTGTGCTGATTTTGTTCTTAAAATCGGATGTGACAAAAATAATATTACCCTTGACCTTGACATTATCCTAACCCTTTGGCTTCCGTTGATAGTTGATTAAGCTTGTGCAGCTTGTTAAACTTGGCCTTAGATTTGAAATATTTGCAATTTTTTCTATGAAAATTCTTTCTAAATGGTATCTCAAATATTTGATATTAAAAATAGAGGTTAAAATCACCGGGTAGTAAAAAACAAATCACATGGGAAAACTAGTTTTTGTTTAGCTAAGCTAGTACTCTTAATTCCTCTGAACGGAATAGGATGAACTATATGCCTATTTTGAAAAAGAAGAGACAAAATCACAAAGTTTAACAAATGAAGGTAAAATCACATTTATACTTCAAAACAAGGTTAAGAACATAAGGGCCCCTTATGTTTAATACCTACTACTAATAAAAGTTACTTCCCTTTGCAAATTTTTCTGTTCATTTATTTTCTAACACAATACACATATAAAACTTATGTAATCATTGTCTTCTTGTGATAAATTAACAATTACAAGATGCATTTTTTTCATCTATATTCATAGTTTTTCCTCTTTGCATGGCATTTCCATGTACCTTCAAAATGCATTTTGTTGAAATCTTAGTTTAAGTTATGATGGCTCAAGCTATAATATTGATTTATGGCATCATGAATCTAGAATTTGATTACAACTTTGAGTTTAACCTCAAGTTAAACTGAAACACTATGCCTATTGTACATATTATTTAAAAGTCTCTTTTTATTGTATTAAAGAAAAGGATTTTAGGTCATACTGTTTATGCTTAAGGAGTTAAGAAATCAAGGAGTTCATAGCTACTTTTGGTCTCTATTAACCTCTTTCGCTACAGAAAATATTAAAATTTCTTATTAAAGAATTATATGTAGTAGTATTGTTTTATAAAATATAGAGTTATTAAAATTTTATTACCAATAAAAATGTATATAATAGTTTTTCAGTTAAGAAATATAGATTTATCTAATAGTGTTTCAATTAATAAAATGTATAAATTTACCAAAGTAACAGAAGGGAATCCAACTGTCTTGCCATCCCATCATGAACATCTCTAGTCTCCTTTGTTTTTCTTCTCACCCCTTTTACTTTACTCTTCCCTCACGTCTGGCCGCATCTTTGAGCTCGGTAGCTAAACAAGAAGCAGCAGCAGCAAGATAGTGTTCCTCATGGGAAACACCCTCGGCGTTGGCGTTGGTGTCGGCATTGGCCTCGGCCTTGCCGTCGGCGCCGCCGCCCTGATCCAGGTTCGAATCCACATCGGTGTCAACATAAGTACTGCCGGTAACATATGGTGTTCTTCCTTCATTTCCTCCCCTTTTGCATCCCTGCCATATCGCAATAATTTTTATTGAAAAGATGATTGCTAAAATCACAATTTTATCATGTAAGCAGTAAGCTACGACTTTACTATCTTATGTTGATCTGGTTGAGTTTCCACCGCATCCACGGTTGAGATGATCAAAGGTTATAATTTCTTTGAAGGAGTCGAATCCGTGCAAGCAAGGTCATCCTCTAACAGATCATGTAGATCGCCTATGTGTGCCTGGCTTAATTTAGTCTAGGAATATGAGTGAATCTCAGCCTTTGACGACCTTCCCGTGCCAAGAGAATTTTTTTATAAACAAAAAAAGGAAATCTGTTTCCACTGGGACCAGAGAAGTTCTTTCAATTTTTTCACCTCAATGTTTCGGTTTCTTGTGCTTGATTGGGTATTTTCGGCAGGCTGCTGGACCAAAAATTGGCGACGAAGTGGTGGCTTCTCAGTATCAATACAAGTGAGATGCTGGCCTTTGTTTCTTCGTCAGATAATTGCGAGAAACATGTCGCTGCTCCGTCCGAATCAGTTTTATTGTCTGTAGTCACAGACTCATTTTTCTCTCTTTGTTCATAGCACTGAGGACATCGACGAGTATTCTGCCGAGAGGCTGCGCGACGCGATGAGCTATGCGAAGGACAACGCGATGCTGATCCAGGTGCCGGTGTTAGGAACAACGAAGACATTCTGGCGATTATCTGACGAAGCCACTAGGATTAGCAGAAAACTTGCATTGATACTGAGGAGCCAGCACTCGGTCTGCAAGTACCTCACTGCTCCTCTGCAGGTGTCCAACGTCTGGATTGGGAGCACTGGGAATGTCAAGCTAAGGGGGGCCAGATTCACTGGCGAAGGCTTCAGCAATGAGCGTGTGAGGGATGACTACAAGAACCTGTCCTGGGTGCTCAAGCAGTTGATTAGTATCTCCGGTGGCGATATCAACAAATTGCCTCCGGACTACAGTCAATTCCTCTTCCTCTTGACGAAGGACAACCTTACGACGGAAGATGAGTTCTTGATTGTAAACAATGCTGCTCTGCTGCCCTTGAAAAACCGGTATTTTTTTTATTCAGTTTTATCATCTTTGACTGTTTGTTGTTGTCACCACAGGCTCATTTGGTTACTTGTGTTCACAGCACTGAGGTCTTCCTGATGCTACACGATAGAATTGTCAATTATCTTGGTCAGAAAAAACGAGCAAAGAAGAAGAGAATACTGTACAATCTCCCCTACAAGAACGACTGGTTGGATACTGCCATGGCAAATGCAAAGATCAACCAGTGGGTTGTAAATGTTAAAAACGAGTACAAAAGGACCACAATCGGTCTACTGCGTCTCAACAGAAATGTAAGAAGCCACTTGCATGAGTACGGCCATGATGACGATATTGAGGAAATTCTGTATTGTGAATGGCCCATGCTGCTCATCGCCATGGAGAAACAATTACACTTGGAAGGTGAGCTCCAAGACACTGACATCGAAAACAAGTTCGGCTAGCCGTTCTGCTGCAAAACAGATGAAAGATGTATTCTGCATTTCCATGGGCTGGTAATGGTAAGCTAATGTTCTTCAATCTTCAGTGCGGAAGTTTATGGTGAATTGGTGATGGAGTGATATGCTTACCTGGAGCCTGGTTTATGTAATAGGCTAGTTGCTTTCTCTTGTCTCGTCAATTCTGAAGGCAAAGCCGGTCAGCTTTATAAAGTGTGCTGTAAAAAGTAAAACATCGCCCTAAAACTCTAAAATTATGCTGTAAAATTGACTTGCCATTGAGTTTGCATTCATCCTTTAATCTCTGATTCTTATAAACAATCTCTATTGCATCAGTAAGCAACGCTCGGAATATTCTTCGGAAACACTTGCAGATACATATCTGAAGTATTGTCACACTTGAGTTTTATGCGAGTGATTATATCTGAAGTACTCTTCTAACCCCGATCCCACCACTGGGGGTGCTCTTTCATCACCCAGGAAAGCACAGGTTAAAGGGTAGGGGACCATTTTCCTTTAAAAAAAGGAGCCGGTTGGGAATCTCTTTCAAATAGCTTTTCTAGCTGACAGTTTTTTCTAATAATTCGTACATTTGGTCTGCCTAACAATACCAAGTTGCTTTAATCCCTCCCGGAGTTCAACAGGGGTAAGGCCTATATAATACTGAGCAAAAAGAATGCACTCCGAGTTTTCTTACGTCAAGGTTGTCCATTTTTACGCTCTTGTGACATTCCACTGCTTGTTACCTGTAACTCGTCAGATGTCTGGGTCGTTCCAGACACCGATCCGGGTGGCCTACAGGCCTCCCCTCGATGGAGATTCTGTGGGCTTGGCGAGAGGTTTAGGATCGAACGATAAGGTTGAGATGACCCTGTCTACTTTTGGGCAGACTGGACGAGGGCCGCACAGGGCTTATCTGCGTTTTCTCCCCTGGCTCTGTTTGACGTGGGGCGTCCTCAAGCCCTTCGTGGGCCGGCTTTCAAACCCCGGTCGGTCATTGCTCATGTTGAATGAGGCAACTGCCACTTCATGACGCAACACGGAGTGTTGTGATGCATTTCGCTGTACGTGCGATGGCTTAGTTCCCGAGCCCCCGGGTGATTCAGGGCCTGAATCGTCCAAGGGCATGGGCATATGGAATGAATGCGTGTATGAATGTAGGAATAATTATATAAAGAAATAGCGGGGGTCGGTAGTGTTACCTTGATGACTCGAGCGACGGGGTTTGAAGAGCTCCAATCAGAAATGTCCGACCGGGGCCCATGCTCGTCGTTCGTGACGGAGTCGGCATGGCCTACATGGGGCGTCCCTTTGCTCCTTACCTGTCTCTCGGTGTTTTCCTGAGCCGTTCGATCGACTTTAGGAAGCCCGATGGTCACTCTCGGTGGAGATCCCGTTGTTTTGGGTTTTTCTAAGTCCCGCCTGGGAAGGCGGAGAGCCACCCGCGCGAGGTGGCTTTTGGGTTCTTGCCCCCGGCGTGCGGTAGTGGTGGGCCATACCCAGGCCACATCCTGTCTGATCAGGCGCTGTTCCATCGGGCAGGGCGCGTCTCATCGGTCAGGGCGTGTCCCATCGTCTCCCATCTACATTAAATGGGGAAGAGAGAGGGTTTTTTGCCCCGTCGTTTCGCCTTTCCCCGATCAGCGCGCCTTCCCCAACTGCTGTGCCCTTTTCCTTAAGTAGGAAAAGGGAGAAGGCTTTCGCCCGGTCCTTCGCCTATTCCGCATCTACCGCCTCTTCTCATTTTCCTTCTTGGCAAGAGCGCTTGAGAGCCGCAGCGGTTCCTAGGAGAGAAAAGGGGAGCGCGAGGGAGAGGAGAAAACTCACAAATCCTTTCCCAAACCCGAAGAAAAATGTCGGACTAGAGGTCATCCACTATGAGGGAGTCGTTGCTGGAGGCCTTCGCCGTGAAGGGGTTTCTACCGCCAAAGGAGGTGGCACATTGGAGGGCTCTCGGGAGGGAGGATGTTCCGCAACCTCGGCTCAGCGAGGTGGTTTCCTTCCTCGCCTTCCACGAGCGTGGGTTGGGATACCCCGCGTACTGGTTCCTGCGTGGGCTCCTCAATGAGTGGGGTCTTGAGTTGTAGCACCTCAATCCGATGGGGTGCTTTATATCGCTGGCTTCGTTACCGTCTGCGAAGCCTTCCTCGGGATGGAGCCACATGTGGACTTCTTTTGGCGGCTGTTCTCTGGGCGAACCATGCTGGTGGGGAATCCGCCCGAGGCCGCACCGGTGGGGGGCTTCGCCCTATAGAGAAAACCGAGCGCGGGAGGCTTGTATCCTGCATACATCCCCTACGACTCCAATCAGGGGTGGCACGGGGAGTGGTTCTATACCAGGAACCCAGTGGAGACATTGTTCCCGGCGTTCACCGGTGGAAGGCCAGAGAGGCGGGAGAGTTGGTCGTGGGGCCCTTCCCATCGGGAGAAGAAGGTGGAGATCATTGAGGCAGAGCTCCAGAAGCTCGTGCGGCACGGACTTGACGAGGTGCGGGTGTTCCACACCCTCTACCGCCGTTGGGTTGCTCCATTGGCTGAGAGGGCGCGGTCGATGTGGAAGTACGACGGCCCGTCGGACCCCGATCGTGCGTCGCCGGAGTAGCTACCGAATGACAAGGTCTGGAGTCGCCTCGACCGGGTGCTGCAGCTGAAGCCCAAAGAGAAGGTCGATGGAAAGCCCGGACCTCTCAATGCTTTGGTGGTGTCCAAAATGGTGTGTTCCCTTCTTTTTACTCCGTGTTCTTTTCCCCTTCGCTTTCCTGCTTTTTTTTTGAGTCGTCTATTTTGTAGGGACTTGATGCTTACAAGTCCCGGCCGCACCTTCCGAAGGGGCCAGAGGGTGTGGCTTGGTAGGCCGCCTAGAAGGAGGCGGCGGATGCCAGGAAGAGGAAGAAAGCCGAGGTGACTTGGCAGAAGTATGAGAAGGAGAAGGAGATCACCCGGCGCGTGAAGGCCGGGGAAAATAAGAGCGACGTCGAGTCAGAGCTCGAGTCGGAGGACCCCACAGAGGTGGGGGATGAAATGATTTCCTCTGAGGAGGAGGAAGGCTAGGAGGTCATTGCGACCTCGGCGGAGTGTCGCGATCCTGCAGCCGCGTCCACCGCCGGCGGGCAGGAGTTAGAGAGGCACGGCGATGTTCCCGCACCGAGGAAGCGCGCTGCGAGCGTGGACGCTGTTGGAGAACCGAAGGCGAAGCGGACGCGGTCACCGCGCCCTTCGGTGGCATCGCCAACCTTATCCCCGCATGCTAAGGATACAGCGAGACAAGCCCGGTGGTCAGAGGAGCGGGCTTGCACTCGCACGTCGCCGGGGCCGGCGCCAGCGTGTGACTCACAGCGGGAGGATGCCCCGCCTACTGCCCCGGTTGGCGTGCCCCAAGCTGAGGGTCGTGATGACTCATCGGCTGGGCAGGAGCCGGTTGGGTTGACTCCGCCCCTAGCTGAAGTGAGGGGGCGTGGGTCATAGCCCGAGAGCGGTCCTCGCCCTGCGGGCCCATCGACGTCGGGTCTTGGTTTTAGAGTCATACCGCTTACATCCCGATACGTCCTTCTTTATTTCTTTTCGATCTTGTTGTTGAGTCTTTTTTGGAGTATGACTAACCTATGCTTTTTGATAGTGGCCGGATGCTGATGGGGTTGAGCATTGCCCTAACTCCCATGCAGGAGGTTTGGAGGCCCACCTTGTAGCGCGCCGCGATGAGCGGTGGGAAGAGTAGGGTGGTGGCGGTGGATCCTTCCCTTCTAGGGTTGGCGCCCCTTGGATCTGTCGCTAGTATGGTGACAATGGCGGCGTCGGTGTTGGCGGCGATCCCGATGGCAATGGTGGAGGTTGCGTCGGAGGTAACCCTTGTGGTCCCTCCTCCGCCGACCATGGCAGAAGAGGAGAGGGAGACTGGGTTCCCTGCCTCGTCGGGCGGAGGGTTGCACGGCTCACCTCCCTGGTCAGCACAGGAGGTGCCGGGGGGAGATGTGGCCGGGTCAGAACCAGAACATTTGCCAGTGGCCCGCGAAGACAAGGAGGTGGAGATCCCCTCCGACAATGAGGCGGATGAAGTGGTGGAGCTACCAGTGCCGTCGCGGGAGCTGGTAGTGGTTCGGTCAGAGGCTGGACCCTCTAGCGGGCTGGAGGTGACTAACCTAGTGTGGCCTTGTCTTGAGGACCCGATGAAGGTTTGGTTCATTCTTTGGGATTCGTAGGAGTGCTAGCTTTGGGACATCCTCGGGGGGAGAGGACTTGACATGGAGTCCAATCTTGCCAAGCTATCGGTGTAGCTTGAGGATGCCCAGGAGTAGGTTATGTTTGTTCAATAGTTGGTCAAGGTTGACTTGTATCATGCCACGGAGGTGAGTTTCCCACGCTTATCCTTGACCCCTTGGTCTCTTGTTGGTTGCCTCAGCATGTTTGCTTCTTGTTTTTGTAGGGTCTGCAGGAGATGTCGTGCCGTAAGTCCCGTTTCCTCTAGATGGAGCACGCCCGGATGGCAGAGCTTGAGCGTTAGCTGGAGTCCGCCTGCCACGAGCCCAAGGACCGAGCAGCAGAGGCGACCGAGGCATGGACGGTGGAGCATCTCGTGGTGGAGCGAGCGACCGCCGTTGAGCGGGGGCTTGAGGCGGCGAAGGCCCACTAGGCGGAGACCGAGGCAGTGCTACGGAAGTCCCTAGCGGACACCGAGGTGGCACTCCAAAGATCCCTGAAGACCCTGGAGTCAGAGCGGAGTGCCCTGGAGTCAGAGCGGAATGCCCTAGAGTCAGAGCGAAAGGCCTGGTCGGAGGTAGACCATGAAGTGCTCGTGCTTCGAGGCCGGGTGATGGGGACGGAGGAGGCGAACACCCGGCTATGCGAGCAGGTGACCCGGCAGGCGGAGGGACTCTCTGTCCTTGAGAACACCCACCTCAGTAAGTATCTTTTCTGCTTTCGACATGTTGGTTTCTTCCTTTAGCTTGATTCTGAGCTTCTCGTCCTTTTTCCAGAGCTAGGTGGAAAGGTGGAATCGTTGGAGCGGGACCTAGAAACGGCCAAGGCGATGTTTGGCCGGAATACGGAAGCGCTGGCCAAGTCCCTTGAAGAGCGACGTGCTCTCGAGGGTAAACTTGATCAGATCCGCAATGTTGCCCAGCTTGTCTTCTCGGAGGTCTTCAGGTCAGTGCCAAGTACCAGCGCGCTCGCCATCCGGCTGGCGGAGGTTCCGGTTGAGGTCCGGGCCCTCATCACCCATGGGCTATTCTACGGAGCATCGGGGGTATTGACTTTGGTGGCGACGTACCACCCGAACCTAGACTTCACCACCATCTGCAGTGGGTATGCTGACGGCTTGAGCACGGAGGACATCCAATCGCTCAAGGAGAGCTTGCTGCCGCACACAAGGTTGGTGGCAGAGCAAGTCTCTGCGCAGTTGGTGATGGATGCCCACTGTGAGGACATGGCCGGAGGCATGCGTCGGGGGGACGTCACCCAGCCTGCGAATGGCGTGGATCCTGGGTCGGAAGTGGACATCGCCCCGCCTTCAACCGAGCCGAATGTCGTCCAGCCAGGGAGTGAGCGGCCCGTGCCTTCGCCGGTCGCACCGACAGCAGATGCCGCTGGGCAGCCCCAATAGCTTGTAAAGTATAAATAGTTTAGCAGATATAAAAAGCTAAGTTCATGGGGGAGCCCCCGTGTAAACGTTCTTGTGTACTTAATGACTACAATCGGTTTCGTTTTTTGTGATGGAGTCATTCCGTTCGGGGAAGCTTGTCCCATTAGTTCCTTAGTTTTACCTTAGCGTAATTTTGTTTTTTATTCTTTCTTTTTCATACTTGCCCATTTGTCCCATAGGCTACAACCTTAGGAGCCTAGGCGTGGCCCACGAGTCTCAGCTGCTCATAACCATAGGTAGAGGCGGGGTGCGATCGGTCGGAATATTTTAAAGCAAAGCTTCGTAAGGTAATTTAAAGGAACGAACTACCCTTTTGTTCGAGTAGGAAGGAGTTTTACCACATGATAGTAAACGAAAAGAGAGGTAGTAGTGCACCCCCGTGGAACCCCCGAGCGACCCGGGCCAAAAGTGTTCAGGTTGGGGCGCTTTTATAGGAGCAAACGTTAAGTAAAATAATGGTAGGACTGAATTTTAGGGGGAGAAATGACATAGCTGTTCTAAATGCTGGTGATAATGTTGTAGTTGTCGTCCTTCAGTCAGAAGGCGTCTGATCAGATCACCTTGACCTTTAGTCGTCTAGATCCTTTCCCGGTACGCCCCCTTCCTTGGCCGTTGCTTCTTCGCCTTTTCCTCGGCCTGTCGGCCTGTCGTAGAAGGCGCTTGAGGAGCTCGGAGTCTTTGTAGAGGTGTTTGAAGGGGTAGGTGTGTTTGGTGCACGGGCTCTCCATGAGCTCATCGAAGTGGCCCGAAAGGTCCTACTGGGGCTGCTTGCCCGTGTGATCAGCTGTGGCAACCAACGTGGAGTTGGCCGGTCGGCGGCGATCTTTTCTGTTTTTTTTCCTCTGCGTGGAGGGGCCCTCGTCCTAATCCTAGGGCTTGGCCTTGCCTTTGCCTCGGCCTCCGTTGGAGTGCTATAGGAGCGGCGCTCTCTGGATGCATCAGACAAAGGCCCATGGTCCCGGGCCATCCGAGCTAGGACTCTGGTTGCTGATAACGCTGTGAGCATCTTGGTTCGGCCCGAGCCGGTCGTGTACAGGTGGTCGGAGTGGAGCGGTCGCTAAGTCAAGATGAGGCGCAGATGCGGCCTCTTGTGCCACGCTCAACGGCTGTAGCGGTGAGCGGGTGGAGTGATTCGTCTAGTGCGTCCCCACTCCCCTGGTGGGGAGAGAGGCCGCGAGTCAGTGTTGCGACGCGGAGCTCTCTATCTGTTGAATGGCGGCGGTCTCCACCAGTGCCCAGAGGTTCCGGTGGATCGGCTGTTCCTAGGGGTCGTTCGGCTCGGGAAGGCCGCGCAGAAGCATTACCGCAGCGGTGATGTTCTGATTGGCCTGAGAGAACTATGGGGGATCGTTCTCCCCATCCATGGTGTTGCGCTAGACCCGATGGGCATGACCCCGGGCGCCGCTCGCTGGTTTATGCGCACAGGGCGCAGTGTGGTGCGCCTAGCGCACTAGCGTAGTCGGTGGCTGGTTCAGCCGCTGTTGTTGTAGCTCCTCATCGTGTTCCCGTGTGAGCGCGGAGGTCTCCGCACGAGGGTCCAGAGGGATGTGAGTCTACAAGGACTCCGTTACCATCGGTGACTATCCCGGAGCGTCCGCCATAGCACACTCCCGGGACAGACGGTGGCTAGGCGCCACGTCGTCGATGCTGGAGCCGTCACTCTCAATGTCGTCATCCATGAGGTCGAGGAAATAGGTGGGAGCATAGCTCGCCATCCCCATGAATTCGGACATGAGAGGGGGCGGCGCCGGCATCCTTCGGAGCCCCCGGGCGTACGCATCCACGGGGGATGTGAGGCCGTAGGGGAACCAATCACGGCAGGGACAACGGGGTCTCTCTGGATAATCGGCGGAAGATAGAGAATAGCAAGTAAATAACAGCATGTATATTACTCACAGCGGGGTTTGAGCTGAGAGTTTACTCAGAATGAAGCGTAGGCACCTCGTCATTGAAGTCGTCGTGCGTCCCAGAGCCGATGGAGGATGCCCCTCTGACGGGCGCTGAAATGAGTGCCTCCTCATGGAGGTGTAGTATGCCGAAGCGGTCGACGACGAAGTCTAGGCTTCCAAAGAGGAAGGCCTGGGATGGCTCAGAGACGGGTGGAACCCACATCCCAATAGGTGGGAGTACAGGAAACTCCAGTGAGCCAAAGCGAGTCATATCGCTTGAGCCCACCCTAGTGAAGGTGGCGGAAAAGTGGGCCATTTGACGACCAAAAGTGTTGAACGTAAAGCGTCTTCCCTACGGACGGCGCCAACTGTCGGTGCAGAAAGTGACCAACACGTAAATATTTATAGTTTTGCCATACGTTGTGATCGGAGGTGGCCTAGCACTCAATGACACAGGGTTTATACTGGTTTAGGGAACGTGCCCTACGTTTAGTTTGAGTCGGTCGGTGACTTTATTCCTGAGCCCAGGTGCTCGAAGTTTGCAGTGGGGTTACAAACGAGAAGGAGAAAGATGGGGGGTACAAAAGGTCCAGTCGGACTCTGGTTAGAGGGACCGAGAGCGACGGGAGCTCCACTATGTGCTAAGTATTTGAGCATGAGCTCGTGGTTTGAACCTGGTGGTTCTGTTGTTGTGTACTAGTGAACTTGATCGATCTGAATCAACCTATCTATTGAAAGAGAGCGCATCCCCTTTTATAGATGAAGGGGATGACTTTACAAGTGAGAGGGAGGGAGTACGTTCGCTGCTAAATCTTGCTGCCCATGCCGACGGGTACAAAATGATGGTAGGCGCCCACAATACTGTTGAATCGTCATATGCACGTGTTAGGTTGCGTCGTCTTGTTCAGGTATGGCAGATGTCGGTACCTGCTATACTGTTGATGCCCAGAGGCATGTGAGGGGTTTTACTGTGTTTGCCTGCTATGGTAAATGCCGGCACCCACAACACTGTCGATGTCTCAGATGTACATGGGGGAGCCCTACCGTATTTGTCTGGCATGGGAGTTTGATGGCGCCCACAACACTATAGGGGAAAATGTCGGCGCCTACAACACTACTTGGGCTCTGTCATGCCAGGGAGGTCACAGGGTACTGTCCTGCAGGTGTACAGGGTACGGTCCTCGGTATTGCAGTTGACTTGGGTGCCCTGTCTTACCTTCTCCGCTTGTTTCCTCATACTTACCGAGCGGCCGTCTCTGGTCGGTTGGTCCTAGCCGACTCTGATTGTGTCAGCCGAAGCAGAGTTGTAAGCAGGGGTTCGGCGCATCCCCGGTCGAAAAAGCGGGTCGGAGTCGGAAGTGGTGTTGAGCCAGGCCTTCCGGTCGGAGAGGCCGTCCGGAGGCGGGCTGGAGACCAAAGCGAGCGCTCCGGTCGGAGAGGTGGGCCATAGTCGGAAGCAGGCGTTGTTCCTCCTCGGTCAGGCCTTTCGGACGGAGATTTGGACCGCCCTTCTGGCCTGTCGTTTAGGTACTTGGGCCGGCCCAAGAGCTGCGCGTTGTTCGCAGCGTTCGTCTGTTGGGCCGAGCCTTTGTTGGGAAGCCGGTCCATGAGGGACCCCGGGTTTATGAACTCGACATTATCCTAACCCTTTGGCTTCCGTCGATAGTTGATTAAGCTTGTGCAACTTGTTAAACTTGGCCTTAGATTTGAAATATTTGCAATTTTTTCTACGAAAATTCTTTCTAAATGGTATCTCAAGTATTTGATATTAAAAATAGAGGTTAAAATCACCGGGTACTAAAAAATAAATCACATGGGAAAACTAGTTTTTGTTTAGCTAAGCTAGTGCTCTTAATTCCTCGGAACGGAATAGGATGAACTATATGCCTTCGTTTTGAAAAAGAAGAGACAAAATCACAAAGTTTAACAAATTAAGGTAAAATGTAACACTCCAAAATTTACCACTTTTGAAAATAAAGTTAAAATGATTTATTTGTGAATTTTTGTGCATATGAAAACATAGGAAAATAAAAAATTTCATTAATTTAAAATTTATCATAAGGTAGAAATGTATTTGTTGCATCCATGCCAGTCGCACCTCGTGTTTCTATGTACAAAATATGTGTTTTTTATACGTTTAGTAGACGAATATCTATCTCTAGGAATTTTTCAGCTTCTTTCTGAAATTTAATTCCTACCTCCTTCACCTTAATCTTTATGTTCCAAGTTCCCAACAATATTTTTATGATCTCCAAATACTTTATTTGGGTTCGTCATGTTCCAAAGTGTCTCTAGGAATTTTTCCCAAATTTTTGGAGATCTCGGAGTATTTTTTGTGGCTTAAATATCAATTCTGGACTTTTCTAAAATTATTTTATTCACGAAATTAATTAATTCCGAAAATAATAAATCTCTCATTTTTTCCGACGCTCAAAGCCATGTGCAATAATCTTAATAAATCCTAAAGGCACATGTCTTTATTTACTAATGGGCTTTAATGTTTATTAGGCCCATTAGTGTATGCGGATGATGCAACGTCAATTAGTACCATATCGCTAGTTGACGTGGATGTGGGGAGTTTTTTCTTCCTATATATATCTACCAATCCCTTGGGCAAAGCACACCAAAACTATCGTAAGGAGAGCCTCTAGTTTGAGAAATCCCTCGTGTAGTAAATTAAAATTTTCTCCTCCGTCCCTCGCCGTCGCCGTCGCCGCCCGTCAGGAGAGGCCGATGGAGAACCACACCACCGTCTCAAGACTTCGCACGCTGCTGGTGGCCATTGTCTAACCCTTGCCGGAAACTCGCCACATCACGAGAAGGCCATGCCGTGGTCATCTTCTACATGTCCGACTCTGCTCTCCATCAAACGTCTTCCGCGTCTGACGCTGGTGAGCCTATATCCATCGATCTGTCTCCTCTAATAATTCTCATATGTCAACTCCCGCTCACGTTCGTGTGTTCCTGTGATCTTTGCACGAGATCGTCGTCTGACTACCCTATGCATGTTGAACCGATCAACCTTGTCCGCTTGTCCATCCATGCATCTTGAAGGAAGCTACCACGGACATGCTAAATCTTGCCGAGCTAACCTTCCTACCCGTCACAGCCAGGAGCTTCATTACGACAATTGCTAGCACTCAATGCCGACCATCCTTGTGGGTGCAGCAAGCTGGCCGAGCGGCAGGGCGCCCAATTCATCTTTGGTCAGGTACGTGAGCACAGATCATGTGGAGAAACTACGTAACTTTCTATCCATTCAATAAGTCTTTCCGCACAAATCCAGATCCTTGTAGTCCAGTCTTAGCATCTTTGATCTCAAGTTGTTTATCTGTTCTAGCTCTGACTCGATCGATCCGTTCTTTCTGCTGTGTGCTTTTGCTAACGTGAGATATATATTAGCAGCTACGCTGAGCATGCCACATATTTCTGAATTTTACATTAAAAATACTAATTTGATTAATACGCATACACCATGCTGTTCAAATTAAAAGCAACATAGGGTTACACATGGATGTTTGTACATAAATATTAATATGATTAATTAATAATATAAATGTGTTTTTAAATTTCAAATTCCCTCGTTTAAACACCCATCATATAATCCGATTAGATGGTCTCACATGTTTATTTCTTTTGCAAAGTAAAGTTTAATGGCTTAAACAATAATATGAGATATGTTTATAAATAAAATATGATTAGCTTTAACTCGACTTTTGAAATTAAATATGTTATGATATGATTAATCTGAATTAATAATTGTTTCATAGTTTTGACTAATTAAAACTAATCAAGTGTGTAGTTGTTTCTTTTATAATATAAAACTCCCGATAGTCGTTACTTTTAAACATGATTCTGTTATCGACGTTTCTTGCGTTCTCTCGACCGTAGTAATGAGCTCTCTTTAGTACATTGTTTTGTCTTATGTGGTGTAATGTTCTTAGTTGATTTTATTTGTTTGCTTCTATGTTTGCCTATGCGTGGTGCTTGTTATGAGTAGAACGAGAATTGTTTGTGAGCGATGAAGATCGGAAGGTGATAACCAAAAGCAAATTATGAAGAAGTTGAGCAAGCTTATAAGGCAAGTATAGCATGGGATCTTCCTTGTTGTCCTATGCACCTTTAATCATGTAATTCATGCTGCATGTGTCTACCTTGACTACCACTAAGGATTTCCTAGTATTTTGTTACCTTGTGCCTTGATTTCTATGGGGTATTGCATTGGGTAGTATGATGCTAGTGCTCAACAACAACCATGATCTTGTAACTTGACTAATGATATATGCAATAAACACTAAAAGATGCTTTTTAGCAACATGGAAGAAGGGGGCTAGAGCATTGGGCTATTTTATGGTGCTCTAGATTTCTCTCCCTAAGGACTTATCTATAAGTGATCATTCGGGACTTACAGTACAACTGTGAGGGCTATATGGCTCTGGCTTTAGCTCAGTATGAGGACCTTTTCTAGCTTGTTAGTGGTTACCTTTATTGGCGTAAGAATGACTTGCCGAATCGGGTATAGGATAGCCTCTACTCTTATGTGTATAGCCGTGATGGAATTGTGCCATTCGACAGGGGGTTCCTATATCTGTTTGCCTAGTGAATCTAATAGCCCTAACTTGTTAGACGAACCTTTGAAAGGCTTCATAGTGAACCCTGCCGACCTTCCTTGGTAGTGGGTCGAGAGGCTGATCACCTCGGGCGAAAGGGTAAATCATGACTCACAGTGAAAGTGTACAACCTCTGCAGAGTGTAAAACTGGTATATCAGCCGTACTCCTGGTCACGAGCGGCCTTGGAACCCTTACGAAATAGATTATGAACACTAATGATACTGATGATAAAGATGCTCACTAATGATTATTGTTTATGCTATTCATTATTCATGTTTACCTGATCATGTGTTTATATGGGCTTGTGAATAAACTTATTGCCACCCAATTGCTAAAAGATGACTCATTAAAAGCTAATCGTAGTTAAACCAGTGTCAGTCTTTTGAGCCTCATGAACCCCATGTTATATTTATTGAGTACGACATGTACTTACGCTTGCTTTACTTTTTAAATCTTTGGAAAAATCCCGGATGGGTACCAGATTGCTAGTCTGGAGGAGTTAGGCTTGTGATCAACCAGTCAGTTGTCCCTGTGGAATTTGAGTCTTCACCCAAAATTCGGAGTTGTCTTTCCGTTGTTTGCTATCTAAGGTTATATTCTTTATATTAAATACGTTATATATTGAGCATTGCCTATTGATATTACCCTTATTTGTAGCTACATGTGAGATTTGACTTTCTGGGCTCACATATGCTATGTATCTGGTTTTATTCTTAAAACCGGGTGCTACATAAAATCACATTTATACTTCAAAACAAGGTTAAGAACATAAGAGCCCCTTATGTTTAATACCTACTACTAATAAAAGTTACTTCCCTTTGCAAATTTTTCTGTTCATTTATTTTCAAACACAATACACATATAAAACTTATGTAATCATTGTCTTCTTGTGATAAATTAACAATTACTAGATGCATTTTTTCATCTATATTCATAGTTTTTCCTCTTTGCATGGCATTTCCATGTACCTTCAAAATGCATTTTGTTGAAATCTTAGTTTAAGTTATGATGGCGCAAGCTATAATATTGATTTATGGCATCATGAATCTAGATTTTGATTACAACTTTGAGTTTAACCTCAAGTTAAAATGAAACACTATGCCTATTGTACATATTATTTAAAAGTCTCTTTTTATTATATTAAAGAAAAGGATTTTAGGTTATACTGTTTATGCTTAAGGAGTTAAGAAATCAAGGAGTTCATAGCTACTTTTGGTCTCTATTAACCTCTTTCGCTACAGAAAATATTAAAATTTCTTAATAGTGAATTATATGTAGTAGTATTGTTTTATAAAATATAGAGTTATTAAAATTTTATTACCAATAAAAATGTATATAATAGTTTTTCAGTTAAGAAATATAGATTTATCTAATAGTGTTTCAATTAATAAAATGTATAAATTTACCAAAGTAACAGAAGGGAATCCAACTGTCTTGCCATCCCATCATGAACAGTCATATTGATGAAGGTCTCCGGTCTAGTCTCCTTTGTTTTTCTTCTCACCCCTTTTACTTTACTCTTCCCTCACGTCTGGCCGCATCTTTGAGCTCGGTAGCTAAACAAGAAGCAGCAGCAGCAAGATAGTGTTCCTCCATGGGAAACACCCTCGGCGTTGGCGTAGGTGTCGGCATTGGCCTCGGCCTTGCCGTTGGCGCCGCTGCCCTGATCCAGGTTCGAATCCACATCGGTGTCAACATAAGTACTGCCGGTAACATATGGTGTTCTTCCTTCATTTCCTCCCCTTTTGCATCCCTGCCATATCGCAATAATTTTTATTGAAAAGATTATTGCTAAAATCACAATTTTATCATGTAAGCAGTAAGCTACGACTTTACTATCTTATGTTGATCTGGTTGAGTTTCCACCGCATCCACGGTTGAGATGATCAAAGGTTATAATTTCTTTGAAGGAGTCGAATCCGTGCATGCAAGGTCATCCTCTAACAGATCATGTAGATCGCCTATGTGTGCCTGCCTTAATTTAGTCTAGGAATATGAGTGAATCTCAGCCTTTGACGACCTTCCCGTGCCAAGAGATTTTTTTTATAAACAAAAAAAGGAAATCTGTTTCTACTGGGACCAGAGAAGTTCTTTCATTTTTTTCACCTCAATGTTTCGGTTTCTTGTGCTTGATTGGGTATTTTCGGCAGGCTGCTGGACCAAAAATTGGCGACGAAGTGGTGGCTTCTCAGTATCAATACAAGTGAGATGCTGGCCTTTGTTTCTTCGTCAGATAATTGCGAGAAACATGTCGCTGCTCCGTCCGAATCAGTTTTATTGTCTGTAGTCACAGACTCATTTTTCTCTCTTTGTTCATAGCACTGAGGACATCGACGAGTATTCTGCCGAGAGGCTGCGCGACGCGATGAGCTATGCGAAGGACAACGCGATGCTGATCCAGGTGCCGGTGTTAGGAACAACGAAGACATTCTGGCGATTATCTGACGAAGCCACTAGGATTAGCAGAAAACTTGCATTGATACTGAGGAGCCAGCACTCGGTCTGCAAGTACCTCACTGCTCCTCTGCAGGTGTCCAACGTCTGGATTGGGAGCACTGGGAATGTCAAGCTAAGGGGGGCCAGATTCACTGGCGAAGGCTTCAGCAATGAGCGTGTGAGGGATGACTACAAGAACCTGTCCTGGGTGCTCAAGCAGTTGATTAGTATCTCCGGTGGCGATATCAACAAATTGCCTCCGGACTAAAGTCAATTCCTCTTGCTCCTGACGAAGGACAACCTTACGACGGAAGATGAGTTCTTGATTGTAACCAATGCTGCTCTGCTGCCCTTGAAAAACCGGTATTTTTTTTATTCAGTTTTATCATCTTTGACTGTTTGTTGTTGTCACCACAGGCTCATTTGGTTACTTGTGTTCACAGCACTGAGGTCTTCCTGATGCTACACGATAGAATTGTCAATTATCTTGGTCAGAAAAACCGAGCAAAGAAGAAGAGAATACTGTACAATCTCCCCTACAAGAACGACTGGTTGGATACTGCCATGGCAAATGCAAAGATCAACCAGTGGGTTGTAAATGTTAAAAACGAGTACAAAAGGACCACAATCGGTCTACTGCGTCTCAACAGAAATGTAAGAAGCCACTTGCATGAGTACGGCCATGATGACGATATTGAGGAAATTCTGTATTGTGAATGGCCCATGCTGCTCATCGCCATGGAGAAACAATTACACTTGGAAGGTGAGCTCCAAGACACTGACATCGAAAACAAGTTCGGCTAGCCGTTCTGCTGCAAAACAGATGAAAGATGTATTCTGCATTTCCATGGGTTGGTAATGGTAAGCTAATGTTCTTCAATCTTCAGTGCGGAAGTTTATGGTGAATTGGTGATGGAGTGATATGCTTACCTGGAGCCTGGTTTATGTAATAGGCTAGTTGCTTTCTCTTGTCTCGTCAATTCTGAAGGCAAAGCCGGTCAGCTTTATAAATTGTGCTGTAAAAAGTAAAACATCGCCCTAAAACTCTAAAATTATGCTGTAAAATTGACTTGCCATTGAGTTTTCATTCATCCTTTAATCTCTGATTCTTATAAACAATCTCTATTGCATCAGTAAGCAACGCTCGGAATATTCTTCGGAAACACTTGCAGATAAAGTATTGTCACACTTGAGTTTTATGCGAGTGATTATATCTGAAGTACTCTTCTAACCCCGATCCCACCACTGGGGGTGCTCTTTCATCACCCAGGAAAGCACAGGTTAAAGGGTAGGGGACCATTTTCTTTAAAAAAAGGAGCCGGTTGGGAATCTCTTTCAAATAGCTTTTCTAGCTGACAGTTTTTTCTAATAATTCGTACATTTGGTCTGCCTAACAATACCAAGTTGCTTTAATCCCTCCCGGAGTTCAACAGGGGTAAGGCCTATATAATACTGAGCAAAAAGAATGCACTCCGAGTTTTCTTACGTCAAGGTTGTCCATACTTACCCTGTTACCTAGCCATGTTTAAACCTGAACGTCGTCCATACTGAACGGGTAAAATATGCAAAACAAACACGGTTATACGCCTTGATCGTCGATTCAATAATAGGTAGTAGTGTATCAATCCGGTCTCTGCACGGACTATAATCTTAAAAATTAAGTTTTAAAAATTAAGTACATAGTTTATGTTTAGAGAGATGGGTGTGTTCTTACACTGCTTTGAAATCCATTTATGATTTTATCATGTTTCAACTTTATAATTTAGTTAATGCGAAACCACCGTTCGCTCCTGCTCTAGACTATGTTAGGTAAAAGGAAAAATAAATAAACTAAAAGAAAAGAAAAAAAATTCAAAAACAAATGAAAGACGACACTGATCCTGATTCTAACCCTCAGGCTTGTGTTGATGGTTGGTTAAACATATAAAACTTGTTAAACTTCAATTAGATTTAAAATATTTGGAAAGATTTACATGTAGTAATTAGGTCCTAATAAAACATGCCAAATTAAGAGCAAGTACATTGGCGTTGGCTGGTAGACGGTCCCATATAGTACCATGTAATTTTAAGACGATTTAATGGACATGTACAATGGTTGTCTTTTAAATTGTCTGGTAGTAACCCATAATTTTTTTTAATTTGTGCATAGAATAAAAATAAAGTTGTGAGTTGCATAACACCAACTCATACAATGGTACAGTTAATAGTTGTCTCATAGTTCTAAATTTTAGCTCATAAGACAGTTGTTTCGCGAAACAACGACCCCTTTCTTTTTCTCCTTTCTCTTTCCTCCACATTAGTAAAATCCCACGCAACATAGTACGAGACCGTTAACTTATAGCAATTTGCTATACTTGCTCTAAGAAGCTTACAATATTCTAACCAAGCCAGTTATTTTCTTGTCTGAGCCTAAGCATGCTATTTATTTTCTCTCACTTGCTGAGTACAATTGTGGTCGCGCTTGTCTTATTACGTTCTTTTAGCAAAATTATGGACGGCTACTCAGAGCAGGAGATTGTTGAGAATTAGATGACTTCTTGGAGGTCTAGACATACATGTTCCCCGGTCGATTACCTATGGAGAATGGAGTTTCACTACTGTTATCTTTTATAGACGTTTATTATTGAACTATGTTTTTTTGTGTAAAGACTTTGAGTCAACTCTATAATAAATAATTTTTTACTCATTATTTTTATGATATTTCTATTGCTATTAACTAATAACATCGCAGCATACATATGGTGTGCTGATTTTGTTCTTAAAATTGGACGTGACAAAAATAATATTACCCTTGACCTTGATATTATCTGTCGGTGCAGAAAGTGACCAACACGTAAATATTTGTAGTTTTGCCGTACATTGTGATCGGAGGTGGCCTAGCACTCAATGACATAGGGTTTATACTGGTTCAGGCAACGTGCCCTACGCCCAGTTTGAGTCGGTCGGTGACTTTATTCCTGAGCCCAGGTGCTTGAAGTTTGCAGTGGGGTTACAAACGAGAAAGAGAAAGATAGGGGTACAAGAGGTCCGGTCGGACTCTGGTTAGAGGGGCCGAGAGCGACGGGAGCTCCGCTATGTGCTAAGTGTTCGAGCGTGAGCTCGTGGTTTGAACCTGGTGGTTCTGCTGTTGTGTACTAGTGAACTTGATCGATCTGAATCAACCTATCTGTTGGAAGAGAGCGCATCCCCCTTTATAGATGAAGGGAATGACTTTACAAGTGAGAGGGAGGGAGTACGTTCGCTGCTAAGTCTTGCTGCCCATGCCGGCGGGTACAAGATGATGGTAGGCGCCCACAATACTGTTGAATCGTCAAATGCACGTGGGAGGTTGCGTCGTCTTATTCAGGTATGGCAGATGTCGGTACCTGCTATATTGTTGACGCCCAGAGGCATGTGAGGGGTTTTACCGTGTTTGTCTGCTATGGTAAATGCCGGCGCCCACAACACTGTCGATGTCTCAGAGGTACGTGGGGGAGCCCTACCGTATTTGTCTGGTATGGGAGTTTGATGGCGCCCACAACACTGTAGGGGAAAATGTCGGCGCCTACAACATCGCTTGGTCTCTGTCATGCCAGGGAGGTCGCAGGGTATTGTCCTGCAGGTGTATAGGGTACGGTCCTCAGTATTGCAGTTGACTTGGGTACCCTGTCTTACCTTCTCCGCTTGTTTCCTAGTCCTTACCGAGCGGGCGTCTCCGGTCGGTTGGTCCCAGCCAGCTCTGATTGTGTCAGCCGGAGCAGAGTTGTAAGCAGGGGTTCGGCGCATCCTCGGTCGGAGAAACGGGTCGGAGTCGGAAATGGCGTTGGGCCAGGCCTTCCGGTCAGAGAGGCCGTCCGGAGGCGGGCTAGAGACCGAAGCGAGCGCTTCGGTCGGAGAGGTGGGCCAGAGTTGGAAGCGGGAGCTATTCCTCCTCGGCCAGGCCTTCCGGTCGGAGATTTGGACCGCCCTTCTGGCCTGTCGTTTAGGTACTTGGGCCGGCCCAAGAGCTGCACGTTGTTCGCAGCGTTCGTCTGCTGGGCCGAGCCTTTGCTAGGAAGTCGGTCCATGAGGGACCTCGGGTTTATGAATCCGACATTATCCTAACTCTTTGGCTTCCGTCGATAGTTGATTAAGCTTGTGCAGCTTGTTAAACTTGGCCTTAGATTTGAAATATTTGCACTTTTTTCTATGAAAATTCTTTCTAAATGGTATCTCAAATATTTGATATTAAAAATAGAGGTTAAAATCACCGGGTACTAAAAAACAAATCACATGGGAAAACTAGTTTTTGTTTAGCTAAGCTAGTGCTCTTAATTCCTCTTAACGGAATAGGATGAACTATATGCCTTCCGTTTGAAAAAGAAGAGACAAAATCACAAAGTTTAACAAATGAAGGTAAAATGTAACACCCCAAAATTTGTCACTTTTGAAAATAAAGTTAAAATGATTTATTTGTGAATTTTTGTGCACATGAAAACATAGGAAAATAAAAATTTTCATTAATTTAAAATTTATCATAAGGTAGAAACGTGTTTGTTGCATTAATGCCAGTCGCACCTCGTGTTTCTATGTGCAAAATGTATGTGTTTTTATACGTTTAGTAGACGAATATCTATCTATAGGAATTTTCCAGCTTCTTTCTAGAATTTAATTCCTACCTCCTTCACCTTAATCTTTATGTTTCAAGTTCCCAATAATATTTTTATGATCTTCTAATACTTTATTTGGGTTCGTCATGTTCCAAAGTGTCTCTAGGAATTTTCCCTAAATTTTTGGAGGTCTCGGAGTATTTTTCGTGGCTTAAATATCAATTCTGGACTTTTCTAAAATTATTTTATTCATAAAATTAATTAATTCCGAAAATAATAAATCTCTCATTTTTCCCAGTGCTCAAAGCCGTGTGCAATAATCTTAATAAATCCTAAAGGCACATGTCTTTATTTACTAATGAGCTTTAATGTTTATTTAGACCCATTAGTGCATGCGGATGGTGCAACGTCAATTAGTACCATATCGCTAGTTGACGTGGACGTGGAGAGTTTTTTCTTCATATATATATCTACCAACCCCTTGGACAAAGCACACTAAAACATATGCCCCGGTTGCTTAATTGGAAGCAATTAGAATCTTGCTAGCCTATGCTTGTGCCCACAACATCAAGCTCTATCAAACGGATGTTAAGAGTGCATTTCTCAATGGTTACATCAATGAAGAAGTATATGTTGAGCAACCTCCTAGTTTTGAAGATGATAAGAAGCCTAACCATGTATACAAGTTGAAGAAGGCATTGTATGGCTTGAAGCAAGCACCTAGAGCATGGTATGAGAGATTGAGGGACTTCCTCCTCTCTAAAGGGTTCATGATGGGCAAGGTTGACACCACTCTTTTCATCAAGAAGATTGGAAAAGATCTATTTGTATTGCAAATCTATGTTGATGACATCATATTTGGATCAACCAATCAAGACTTTTGTGATGAGTTTGGAAAGATGATGGCTAAAGAGTTTGAGATGTCCATAATTGGAGAGTTAAGTTACTTCATTGGTCTTCAAATCAAGCAATTGAAAAATGGTACATTTGTGAGTAAAGACAAGTACATCAAGGACATGATCAAGAAGTTTGGCATGAGTGATAGCAAAGTCATTAGCACACCAATGGGAACAAATGGCAACTTGGATAGTGATGCAAGTGGAAATATGGTGGATCAAAAATTGTATCGGTCTATGATTGGAAGTCTACTCTATGTGACCGCATCAAGACCGGATGTCATGTTTAGTGTATCCATGTGTGCAAGATTTCAAGCCTCATCAAAAGAAAGTCATTTGAAGGCTACAAAGAGAATATTGAGGTACTTGAAGCATACACCAAATGTTGGTTTGTGGTATCCCAAAGGAGCAAAGTTTGAGCTAGTTGGTTACTCCGACTCAGATTATGCGGGATGCAAGGTTCAAAGGAAGAGCACCTTGGGCACATGTCAATTGTTGGGAAGATCACTTATTTCATGGTCATCAAAAAAGCAAAATAGTGTTGCATTATCAACCGCTGATGTAACACCTCGGGTGTTAGCCTTGCATAACTTGACTTGCATAACATGAGCATGATCATCAAGCATTCATAAACAAGCATTTACAATTGAAACATCTATAACATTTGCTTGTTATCGCATGTTTCTTTGAACATATGCAACTTTTCTCATTATTTCATGTTTCCATGTGTTTATGCATATGATCATGAGTGTATACATGTAGATAGTTGATTTGAGTCATAAAAATATATTGGCAACACTTAGGTTAGCAAATGGAACATAGTTCATGAATGTCATTTCCCATGATCAAGCCTTAAGTCATATTTCATGTGATTACCCTAAATAGCTCTATGAGTGACTAATGCATGAAATGATTGAATGACCTTGCAAATTGCTTAAACATGTTTAGAGTGTCATTATGAACAACTTTGATATTCATGGTTAGGGGTAATTAGGTCATTAAGCCATGATTTGAAGTGTATCATCATTTAAAGGTGACATGTTTGACCAAATTTGAACTAGGTGTTAGAGACCTTGCATGGAGGAGATCACTAAAGCAAAGTTGTAGTATTTGCTATAAGGAACAACTTTTATCTTTGGGTCATTGACTAATTTAACTTCTAACATGCTTGAATTGGTCTCACAATAATCAGCAAAATCAACATTTCAACACTTATACAAATTTTTCTAAGTCGTGTTCAGTGACCGACTGACAGGCTGACTTTGGGGGTGATTTTACTCAGTCTCGGTTGCGATTTAGCACAAGTTCACTGAAAGAGAGTTGTAGCTGGCACATGAGTCTACCAATTTTGTTTAGGTTGATTGCACGATGGAGCCACGGTTTAGCAGAAAAATCATCGTCAAAACTCGCTGTCAGGCTCGTATCGAGGTTAACTGACGAACTGAATGAGCGATTCAGTGGCCGACCACCGGTAGGCCTCACGCGCCGCGTGGAGCCAGCGGCCGGCCGCGCGTCACCGGTGCCTCGCCGCGTGTGGCCAGGGCAGGCCAGTGCACGCCTTCACCTCTCCCACACCCGCCCGCACTCAGCCGCGCCTCCATTTTGCTTTTTCCTGGCTCTCCTTCACCGTTCACAGCGCCCGCAGCAGCTGCAGCCTCGACGCCGCTCGCCGCCATCGCCATTGCCAGTCACCGGCTAGCCTAGCGACTCAATCGCCACCGCAACAGCACCACCGCCTCTCCAGCACACCACTGCTCCTCCCAGCGCCCGCTGATAAAGCTTGGTAAGCCACCGTGCCGTGCAAATCCTCACCGAAGCATCACCGCGAGCCCCGTCACCGTGGCCGGAGCGCCACCATCCGCCTCTCCAGGCGTTAGCTAGCGCGTTGAGTTCGCCTTGGGTAGTATATGCTCGTCCGAGCTTGAGCTTGCTTCGCCATGGCCTCCTTCGATGTGCCGCCGTCGTTCCGCCCCGCCATGCCGCCATAGTCGCCGCCGTAGCCGCTAGCTCCGACGAGAAGGCCACCCACGTAGCTCAATCGATGCGCCTGGTCACGTAGATCATCGTGTGATGATGTCACCACCGGTAAGTTTGCCGTTGGCGAGCTTTGGCTGCGCCACCGTAGAGCAGCGTAGCGACTCTGTTCTTGTCTCACTAACGCGTGGGTCCTCTGACCAACGGGTCCCACCGGTCAGCGACTCTGTATTTGAAAGCTAGGTCATTTGATTCCAGATTTTGAATTGTTTTGTGATTTTTATATCTCCAGTTTGGTAGCTTAAAAAATTGTGCAATAAATTGTGTAGTGTTCCTTAGGAAGTGTAGTATTTAGGAAAATATATTCTTGACATTTACAGTAGAAATTTTTGGAGATTTAAATAGAGATTTGAAATGTGTTTTTGAATGCATGCAAATTTGTTTATTTTATATCTAGAGTTCCTGTGCTCCAAAAATTATGAAATTTTTGTGGTAAGCTATTCTTGTCATGTATGAGCTCTGGTACAAATTTGAGGATCAGTGCATGGGTAGATTTATAGTTATAGATTTTTCTTTTATAAATAGTTAATCTTTGTATGAATTTTTATAAATTATTTATGAATCCAAAATTCATGAAATTTGTTGGGGGTAATCCTAGTACCATAAGGATGCTAATAAAAATAGGAAATCTATTGCTTGACACTTTTCACTAAGGTTTTCTATTTATGCTACTTTAAGCCTTTCTGTCTTGTCATTTTTGTATAGAATGGTTTACTATATAAAATGGCATGAAACTTTTACAGTAGTCTTTTAGTAACCTTAGTAAATCACAGTAAATTTTTGAGAATTTATGAAGTACATCTGGTATATGTTTTTTAATTAACCTAAATATCTAAATAAAATAATAAAGGCATTTAAATAAATACTTTGGGATTCACCATTATATTGTCTTGAATGTATTTGGTATGCTTAAACTATTGGTAGGCTTTATGTTGTCAAATTTTGAGTGATTACATGAAGTAGAAGTATCGTTGCTTTAAAATGCAAATTTAAAAGGATTCTGGACAGATTCTGTAGTTTGATAAGTTGCATGATAGGGATGATGTTTGCTGTAAAAATGGTTAATAACAAAGTTGTAGATAATTTGATAAGCTTTCCAGAAAATCCAGGCTCACTGCATTTGGATTAGTAGAACTCCAGTTATGAGTGAAACAAATAGCTGCTGTTTTGTGATATAGTAGATGCATTGTGGAAGTAGTTAATTAAATGATCGAGAAGAGATATGCACCTACTCAATAACCATGGTGCGCTTGTTAACATTATGTTGTTACGAATACTTATATGAATGCATTCATCATGTGTCATCATGCTACACTTGTTAACATAGATGCATTCACGATATCTTATGCCATACTCATGCATCTAGGATCGGAGGAAGAGATAACGTTGCTGGAATTCGACGAAGCAGAGGAAGGGGACCAGCAGAAGAATCCTCAAGCCATAGCTCTCGAAGGCGTGGAGCAGAATCCTGAAGAGCTTCCGGAGTGTCCTGACCACCGCCCTACTTCTTTTCTGCGAGGCAAGCCCCGGAGCATTCTAAGTCTCCCAGTATTTTACAAATGATTACTTAAGTACTTATGATTGATGCATTAGGTTATAAGAGTTGAATGGAACCACTTGATGCATATACATTCCTTGTCCAGATATTACACCTTTAACTGGTATAGGTCTAGGATCGAATATATGCTTAGCCATGCTTAGACTGGTAGAAGTCGGGTGATGTCCTGTCACCTGCGAGATATAGGTGGATACCGGAGCACGGTTGGCTATATTTGCTATCGTGGAACAGAACCATGGGGTAAAAGAAAATCAAGACCAGGCAGGATGACGATAGAGAAGCAACAAGACATGGAGGTCTTGGGTGTGGATCTATCCCCGTCTGTGTCGATTAAGGACTATACCGTTGTTGGCGCTTCTGACAAGATTGAACGCATGCCTCTCACTTAGCTGGCCGGATAACTCATTCTGACCGCAAAGCCGAGTAATTCAACTCAGGTCGGGACCCGTTTTATTGTGCGCTCCTTCCGGGGAACGATCAGACTGAGCCCAAGGGTAGGCTAGGCCTGAACATCCTGGCATCTGGTGTTCCAGATTGTGCGGCGCAGTACGGACCCACGAAATGTAGACCTGAGTTGTACCAAAGGTGACCTAAGGCTGCCTTCGCGCGGTGTGCCTGGGTTTGTGTTAGGAATAAATTCCCAGCTGGTTGAAATCGATTCGAATCGCCGTCTCTCCCGGATAGTGAGAAACTTGGCTAGTCCCAACATCGTAGTAACTATGTTATGAAACATGATGGTTCGAATGAATATGGAATTACAATACCTGCTATGGTTACTATTGTATGCTTTTAAATGATATACTACATGTTTGGCACAGGATAGTTGCTAATCTAGAGATGGATAGTTATAATTAACTTGTTAAAGAAATTCGAATAGTACGACTAAGTCAATTGCCTTTATGCAAAATGTTGCCAAGCTACGTCCACTGATATAGCCTCGCATAATCCTTGGAGTCATTTTATTTCTGGTTTATGACGGGTAAGTCTAGCTGAGTACCTTCTCGTACTCAGGGTTTTATTTCCCATTGTTGCAGATAGCACTGTGTATCATGGTTATTGCAAGAGTTGCTTCTATCCCGCCATGGATGAAGAGTAAGCCTTGGGTAGGCTTCTTTATTAATCCCTATCTTTGTTTTTGTGGACCATGATCCTACTTGGCACTGTATCAAACTATGTTGGAAACTTTATTTTCGAACTTAATTGTTTCCGCTTTATCTATCAAACTCGGTTTGTAATAACTTTTATTCGTACTCTGATGATGAAATGTATCTGTGAACTTTATGTAATATGTGACATGTATGTTGAATCATGTACGATCTTGGTTGTTGTAAATCGTTTATCGAGACCCGTCGTGGTACTCGACGGACTACCGGGTTTATATGGGTTCAAGTATGACAGTGTGACCGCTTGCGGGCTACCATTGTACTTGTACTCTTATAAATTGGTCGGTTCTGCGACAGCTAGCATCGGAGCAAGATTCAATGTTAATTGCCACATGTGTAATTAAAACAAAAGTTTTTGTTTTCCAAAAACCCTTTTCTAGCAACTAATAGTTATATAATAGGTATTTGAAATCTAAAGTGTGCCAATGATCACTTTCCTTATGCCCAAATTAAGGACTATTAGGTGGCTATTTAAGTACTAACATGGGGGTTTTTACTTCGTCGTCCATACGGCATGCTATAGTATGGATGCCATTCACTTGAGTGGTAATGTATGGATCAAATGCATCTATGCCGAGGTAAGATGATGAGGGTATGACCGCAAGATGTGAGTGTGCGGTCGGGGAGAGTTAGCTTTGGTACGACTATGTATGCATGCTTTCATGTGTATATGGTATGTATTTAATTGTGGGTTTAAATTATTGTTGGGTAGATTGATACGGAAGTATATGTATGGGTATACATATATGGAAGTATTTACAATTACATTCTGCATATTTCATTATGGATTTAGGGCTGAAATGAAATTTTATGCAGGTACACTGACAACGAAACGTGTAGCTCGACTAGTTACGCTATATATGAGAGAACATATGTATGCCACCGTGTCTACCATTAGAAACAAAATTTTCCTAAGTTTGTGAGGACGTACGGAACGAGCATGCATCATGATAATTATCATTCACATAATTAAATTGTTCCTCCCCTTATAAAAATTCTTACTCGGTTTGTAACTCTTATCCATTATGGCATTGTCTCACTAAGTGGTACATGTTAATGGTGCAGATGGCACGCACAAAGCAGACCGCTCGCAAGTCCACCGGAGGCAGAGCTCCCTGCCATCAGCTTGCTCCACGTACCCATCAACGCCACACGTTTCTTGGAGAGTTTGGGATGCCTACACTCTTGTGGAGAGTGCTCAGCTATGTAGGTTATCCTGATGGAATGGAGCCCCGCTACTTCTAGACGAATGAGCAGTTAGGGGAGGGTCTCTTGGTTACTATGGAGGCCGTTGTTCGTCCCCAAGGTGACAGTTCTGAGTGGATAGGTTGGTGTTATGAGTCAACTGGCAGGACTATTGAAGAAGCAGCTGGCAGGGCAGCCTTTGGGATACTGAGAGATATCATGGATCATTTTCCTTAGGAGCTGGCAGCCGCTTTGGTTGGAGTCTTTCCGAGGGGCAACCCCTCCACTGACTCATGGCAGTAGGCAAGAGGAAGATCTTCGGAGATTGGTGCAGCAGAAGGGCAGAACAGTGATAACCCTGCCATGAGCGCCATGTTCGCAGTGATGAAGGTGTTAGATGGAGTAGAAGGTAGCCTAAGACGTGTGTCTAGTGCTCTTGGTCATGCCCGCGAGGACCGACGTCAGCTTTAGAGGGAGCACGACACCGAGATTGAGAGGCTCAATGTAGAGATGGCTTAGTTAACTCACCAGAGGAATGAAGCCTGGTCTAGGGAAGATGTTCTGAGAGCTCGACAGGTTGAGCTGGAGCAGCAGCTGGCCAATGCAGAAGAATACAACAACAACCTACATGAGGAGGTTCATCAGCTGAATAACCAGCTCCACCCTTACGTTCCGCCTGGAGCTACAGAGATGGATCTAGAGGAGGACAAGGAAGAGGAAGAAGTGGAGCCTGAGGAAGAAGTGGAGCCTGAGGGAGGAGAGGATCCTACCTCTGACCTCGATAGTGATCATGATGAGGATTAGATCGCTTAGTACTTAGTGGAAGGGCTAATGTATCACCTTTATTCATGTAATGGACCTGTAGTTCGAATTTAGCATTGGTAATCCGACTATCATGTAATATTGTTAATCGCACGACTATCGCACGTTTGGTTGAACATCAATGCAATTCCAGTCCTTGTTGGTGATCACGATTTAAATTTGCATGCGTTATGAGCGCGATAAGTGGTCAAATTGGGGATGCCATGTTGTGAGAATGAATTGTTATGCCTCTGTTTTTATTGTGAATTTGAGAATTTTCTCCAGTAATTTTAGTTTGGCATGATTATGATTCATCTGCAATCTCTTGACATCAACCAATAATCACTTATTGTTGCAACTTCGCAGATGACGCGCACCCGTGCTGGAGCTGGTGGCAGCCAGGATGGCCATAATGATGACTTACCACCACCATCGCCGCCGTCCGCTCAGGAGTTCTTTACCCAGTTCTTGGGGAGCCAAAGGACAATGGAAGAAGCTTTGCGCCTCATCGCGCAAAACACCGCTCGTGGCCACCCACATCAACTAGGGGCCGAGCCAAATCAACACAGTACATTCAAGGAATTTTTGGATACGAAGCCTCCAATCTTCAAGGTGGCTGAGGAACCACTGCAGGCTGACGAGTGGCTCAACACCATTGAGCAAAAATTTCATCTGTTGAGGGTCACAGAGCATCTAAAAGCTGAGTATGCTTCTCATCAGCTACAAGGACCAGCAGGGATCTGGTGGATGCATTTCCTATCGTCTTTGCCTGCTAATGCGCGAGTGACCTGGGAACAGTTCAAGCTGGCTTTTAGGGGACATCATATTCCCCCGGGCCTAATGCACATGAAAGCCACTGAATTTATGAGGCTCACTCAAGGAACGAAGACACTCACCGAATATATGCACGCATTCAACAACCTGTCCAGATATGCTCCAGGTTTTGTGGATACCGAGGAGAAAAAGATAGAGAGTTTCAAGCAAGGTCTGGGTACCAAACTGATGAAGACCATGGCCAATTCTAGGTGTGCCACGTACAATGAGTTTATTAGTGATGCCATGACCCAAGAAAACCACAATAACATGCATGCAGTTGCTAAGGGTCGCAAGAGGGCATATGAGGCAGGTGCCTTCGGATCTTCCCAGTCAAAGGCGCCTATCACAGCTAGGCCACAATTCTGTCCACCTGCACCCAAGTTTAGGCCTCCACCACCTACACCCAAGTTTAGGCCTCCACCACCTAAAGCTCAGAATAACAGGCCGCAGAAACCATTCCGTAAGGTGTTCACTATTGCCTTACCAAAAGGGGCTGGCAGTCAGGGAAGCTCCACCGGACTGAGGAATAATCAGCCATGTTTCAACTACAACCAAATGGGTCATTGGGCCAAGGAATGTCCCTACCCCAAGAAGAATGGCAACCCAAATTAGAATAATCAGAGGCAGGCAAATGCAAGGGCACGTCCAGGATACGTGCATTATACCGCTGTTGAGGAAGTGCCCGCTAGAGAAGTTGTCACGGCTGGTATGTTTCTCATCAACAAGCATCCCGCTGTTGTTTTATTTGATTCGGGAGCTTCTCATTCATTTATGAGTCAAGCATTTGCATCTAGACATGATCAAGAAATAATTGAAGTAAGTAAGGGGGGTTATAACATAAGTTCAGCAGGGGGTACTGTTACTACCAAAAAGATAGTCAAAAATATGCTCATCTCTATACAAGGGAGGGAGTACACAACAGATTTGATAATATTGCCCGGGTTATCGATAAGTGTAATCTTAGGCATGAATTGGATGAAGTATCATGGTGTTCTTATTGACACTAGCACCCGTACTATTATGTTGAGAGAACCCACGGGAGGGAATACTTTTCTAGTACCACTCTCCCGCAATTTTGAACTCCAACATTTAGCTTATGCTATCCAAACCACCACACTTTATGATATCCCAGTGGTTTGTGAGTTTTCGGATGTATTTCCAAAGGAATTACCAGGCTTACCACCTGATAGGGAGGTGGAATTTAAGATTGAGTTAGTGCCAGGTACAGCACCCATATCAAGAAGGCCTTATAGAATGCCACCCAATGAGTTAGCGGAACTTAAGGTTCAATTGCAAGATCTATTGGACAAGGGTCTTATCCAACCTAGCTCATCTCCGTGGGGATGTCCAGCCTTGTTTGTGAAAAAGAAGGACAAGTCACTGAGAATGTGTGTAGATTACAGACCACTCAATGTTGTGACCATCAAAAACAAATATCCATTGCCTCGCATCGACATCTTGTTCGATCAGCTCACGAAGGCAAAGGTATTCTCCAAAATTGACTTGAGATTGGGTTACCATCAGATAAAGATCAGACCGGAGGATATACCTAAAACTGCTTTCTCTACTAGGTACGGCTTATACGAGTATTTGGTTATGTCTTTCGGACTAACAAATGCTCCAGCCTACTTCATGTACCTGATGAACTTGGTATTTATGCCCGAACTTGACAAGTTCGTGGTCGTGTTTATCGATGATATATTGATTTATTCGGAAAATGAGTCAGATCATGAAGAGCATCTAAGGATTGTTTTATCTAGATTGAGGGAGCATAAGCTATATGCAAAGTTTAGCAAATGTGAATTTTGGTTGAGCAAAGTACCTTTCTTAGGTCACATCTTATCAAGAGATGGAATCTCTGTAGACCCATCAAAATTACAAGAGGTCATGGATTGGAAAGCCCCAACTTCGGTTCATGAAGTTCGGAGTTTTCTAGGGTTAGCAGGATATTATTGTCGTTTTATTCCAGATTTTTCAAAGATAGCTAAGCCTATGACCAGACTACTTCAGAAAGATGAGAAGTACAAATGGACACCAGAATGTGAAGCAGCTTTTCACACCCTCAGAACTTTGTTGACTACAGCACCTGTGCTAGCACAACCAGACATTGAAAAGCCTTTCGATGTATTTTGTGATGCATCGGGAATAGGTTTGGGATGTGTGCTTATGCAAGAAGGAAGAGTTATTGCATATGCTTCTCGGCAATTGAGAAAGCACGAAGTCAACTACCCTACACATGATTTGGAACTTGCAACAGTGGTTCACGCATTAAAGATATGGAGACATTATTTGTTGGGCAATATATGTCATATATTTACCGACCACAAAAGTCTCAAGTATATCTTTACCCAACCAGAGCTGAACATGAGACAAAGAAGATGGTTAGATCTAATTAAGGACTACAATTTAGAAGTGCATTACCATCCAGGTAAAGCTAATGTAGTAGCAGATGCACTCAGTCAAAAGTCTCATTGCAACATTACAGAAGCATTGCTGGAAGATGGATTCAACTTATTACACCCTGCTGTATTACACAATTTCACGATCAGTTGTTCACTTGAGAGCAAAATCATAGAGCTACAGCATACAGATGTAGGAATAAGTCACATCAAGAGAAAAATGCAAGAGCAAGAAACCAAGCATTTTAGATTGGACGAAAGAGGTGTTTTATGGTTTGAGGACTGACTTGTGGTACCAAAAGACCGTGAGCTGAGGAATCAAATTTTAGATGAAGCTCACTCATCCAAATTGTCTATCCATCCGGGTAGTAGTAAGATGTATCAAGATCTGAAAACCCGTTTTTGGTGGACTAAGATGAAGAAAGAGATCGTAGCCTATGTTGCTAGGTGTGATAACTGCAGTAGAGTAAAAGTTGCCCATATGAAAACTGTCGGATTACTTCAACCATTGCCTATTCCAGGATGGAAATGGGAGGAAATCAGCATGGACTTTATCACAGGCCTTCCAATGACGCCACAAGGTCATGATTCAATATGGGTTATTATTGATCGTCTCACCAAGTCAGCACACTTTATACCTGTGAACACACGGTATATAGTTGGGAAATACGCTGAGATATATGTTTCCCAGATCGTGAGACTACATGGAGTACCCAGGACTATAATCTCAGATCGAGGACCATAGTTCATAGCTCGTTTCTGGGAGCACTTACACCAGGCTTTGGGAACCAAGCTAATCAGAAGTTCAGCATACCATCCGCAAACTTCAGGACAGACGGAGCGAGTGAACCAAATCCTAGAAGATTTGCTTAGAGCTTGTGTTATATCTTCAAAAGGTTCATGGGAGAAATGGTTACCTTTAGCTGAGTTCTCCTATAACAACAGTTATCAAGCGAGTATCAAAATGGCTCCATTTGAAGCATTGTATGGCAGAAAATGTAGAACTCCATTGAATTGGATTGAGCCCGGTGAAAGGAGATACTTTGGTATTAACTTTGTCAATGAAGCCGAAGAGCAAGTACGTATCATCCAACAACATATGAAGGTAGCTCAATCAAGACAAAAGAGTTATGCCGATAGAAGAAGAAGACCACTGACTTTTGAAGTGGGTGACTATGTATACTTGAAAGTATCACCCATGAAAGGGGTGAAGAGATTTGGGATAAAAAAGAAGCTTTCACCAAGATATGTAGGGCCATACAAAATTTTGGAACGAAAAGGAAATGTTGCGTATAAGTTACAACTTCCACCAGAGATGAGTGCAATATTTGATGTCTTCCATGTTTCTCAGTTGAAGAAATGTCTTCGAGTACCTGAAGAAGCTATTGCACCCACCAACGTGCAGCTTCAATCAGTTTTGACCTATGAAAAAAAGCCAATTCGAGTATTAGAGGAGATGGAGAGAGTGACACAGAATAAGATTATTAAGTTCTATAAGGTGGAGTGGAACAATCATAGTGAACAAGATGCTACGTGGGAAAGAGAAGATTATCTACGAGAAGTTTATCCCGCCTTTTTCCAAGAATGGTAGGTCTTGCAAATCTCGGGATGAGATTTTCATAAGGGGGAGGGGCTGTAACACCTCGGGTGTTAGCCTTGCATAACATGAGCATGATCATCAAGCATTCATAAACAAGCATTTACAATTGAAACATTTGATTGAAACATCTGCAACATTTGCTTGTTATCGCATGTTTCTTTGAACATATGCAACTTTTCTCATTATTTCATGTTTCCATGTGTTTGTGCATATGATCATGAGTGTATACATGTAGATAGTTGATTTGAGTCACAAAAATATATTGGCAACACTTAGGTTAGCAAATGGAACATAGTTCATGAATGTCATTTCCCATGATCAAGCCTTAAGTCATATTTCATGTGATTACCCTAAATAGCTCTATGAGTGACTAATGCATGAAATGCTTGAATGACCTTGCAAATTGCTTAAACATGTTTAGAGTGTCATTATGAACAACTTTGATATTCATGGTTAGGGGTAATTAGGTCATTAAGCCATGATTTGAAGTGTATCATCATTTAAAGGTGACATGTTTGACCAAATTTGAACTAGGTGTTAGATACCTTGCATGGAGGAGATCACTAAAGCAAAGTTGTAGTATTTGCTATAAGGAACAACTTTTATTTTTGGGTCATTGACTGATTTAACTTCTAACATGCTTGAATTGGTCTCACAATAATCAGCAAAATCAACATTTCAACACTTATACAAATTTTTCTAAGTCGTGTTCAGTGACCGACTGACAGGCTGACTTTGGGGTGATTTTACTCAGTCTCGGTTGCGATTTAGCACAAGTTCACTGAAAGAGAGTTGTAGCTGGCACATGAGTCTACCAATTTTGTTTAGGTTGATTGCACGATGGAGCCACGGTTTAGCAGAAAAATCATCGTCAAAACTCGCTGTCAGGCTCGTATCGAGGTTAACTGACGAACTGAATGAGCGATTCAGTGGCCGACCACTGGCAGGCCTCGCGCGCCACGTGGAGCCAGCGGCTGGCCGCGCGTCACTGGCGCCTCGCCCCGTGTGGCCAAGGCAGGCCAGTGCACGCCTTTACCTCTCCTGCACCCACCCGCACTCAGCCGCGCCTCCATTTCGCTTTTTCCCAGCTCTCCTTCGCCATTCACAGCGCCCGCAGCAGCTGCAGCCTCGACGCCGCTCGCCGCCATCGCCATTGCCAGTCACCGGCTAGCCTAGCGACTCAATCACCACCGCAACAGCACCACCGCCTCTCTAGCACACAACTGCTCCTCCCAGCGCCCGCTGATAAAGATTGGTAAGCCACCGCTCCGTGCAAATCCTCGCCGGAGCATCACCGCGAGCCCCATCACCGTGGCCAGAGCGCCACCGTCCGCCTCTCCAGGCGTTAGCTAGCGCGTTGAGTTCGCCTTGGGTAGTATATGCTCGTCCGAGCTTGAGCTTGCTTTGCCATGGCCTCCTCTAACGTGCCGCCGTCGTTCTGCCCCACCGTGCCGCCATAGTCGCCGCCGTAGCCGCTAGCTCCGACGAGAAGGCCACCCACGTAGTTCAATCGATGCGCCAGGTCACGTAGATCATCGTGTGATGATGTCACCGCCGGCAAGTTCGCCATCGGCGAGCTTTGGCCGCGCCACCGTAGAGCAGCGTAGCGACTCTATTCTTGTCTCACTGACGCGTGGGTCCTCTGACCAACGGGTCCCACCGGTCAGCGACTCTGTATTTGAAAGCTAGGTCATTTGATTCCAGATTTTGAATTGTTTTGTGATTTTTATATCTCCAGTTTGGTAGCTTAAAAAATTGTGCAATAAATTGTGTAGTGTTCCTTAGGAAGTGTAGTATTTAGGAAAAATACATTCTTGACATTTACAGTAGAAATTTTTGGAGATTTAAATAGAGATTTGAAATGTGTTTTTTAATGCATGCAAATTTGTTTATTTTATATCTAGAGTTCCGGTGCTCCAAAAATTATGAAATTTTTGTGGTAAGCTATTCTTGTCATGTATGAGCTTTGGTAAAAATTTGAGGATCGGTGCATGGGTAGATTTATAGTTATAGATTTTTCTTTTATAAATAGTTAATCCTTGTATGAATTTTTATAAATTATTTATGAAACCAAAATTCATGAAATTTGTTGGGGGTAATCCTAGTACCATAAGAATGCTAAGAAAAATAGGAAATCTATTGCTTGACACTTTTCACTAAGGTTTTCTATTTATGCTACTTTAAGCCTTTCTGTCTTGTCATTTTTGTATAGAATGTTTTACTGTATAAAATGGCAAGAAACTTTTATAGTAGTCTTTTAGTAACCTTAGTAAAGTACTGTAAATTTTTGAGAATTTATGAAGTACATCTGGTATATGTTTATTATTTAACCTAAATATCTAAATAAAATAATAAAGGCATTTAAATAAATAGTTTGGGCTTCACCATTGTATTGTCTTGAATGTATTTGGTATTGTTAAACTGTTGGTAGGCTTTATGTTGTCAAATTTTGAGTGATTACATGAAGTAGAAGTATCGTTGCTTTAAAATGCAAATTTAAAAGGATTCCGGACAGATTCTGTAGTTTGATAAGTTGCATGATAGGGATGATGTTTGCTGTAAAAATGGTTAATAACAAAGTTGTAGATAATTTGATAAGCTTTCTATAAAGTCCAGGATCACTGCATTTGGATTAGTAGAACTCCAGTTATGAGTGAAACAAGTAGCTGCTGTTTTGTGATATAGTAGATGCATTGTGGAAGTAATTAATTAAATGATCGATAAGAGATATGCACCTACTCAATAAACATGGTGCGCTTGTTAACATCATGTTGTTACGAATACTTATATGAATGCATTCATCATGTGTCATCATGCTACATTTGTTAACATAGATGCATTCACGATATCTTATGCCATACTCATGCATCTAGGATCGGAGGAAGAGATAATGTTGCTGGAATTCGATGAAGCAGAGGAAGGGGACCAGCAGGAGAATCCTCAAGCCACAGCTCTCGAAGGCGTGGAGCAGAATCCTGAAGAGCTTCCAGAGTGTCCTAACCACCGCCCTACTTCTTTTCTGCGAGGCAAGCCCCGGAGCATTATAAGTCTCCCAGTATTTTACAAATGATTACTTAAGTACTTATGATTGATGCATTAGGTTACAAGAGTTGAATGGAACCACTTGATGCATATACATTCCTTGTCCAGATATTACACCTTTAACCGGTATAGGTCCAGGATCGAATATATGCTTAGCCATGCTTAGACCGGTAGAAGTCGGGTGATGTCCTGTCACCTGCGAGATATAGGTGGATACCAGAGCATGGTTGGCTATATTTGCTATCGTGGAACAGAACCATGGGGTAAAAGAAAATTGAGTCCGGGCAGGATGATGATAGAGAAGCAACAAGACATGGAGGTCTTGGGTGTGGATCTATCCCCGTCTGTGTCGATTAAGGACCGTACTGTTGTTGGTGCTTCTGACAAGATTGAACGCATGCCTCTCACTTAGCTGGCCAGATAACTCGTTCCGACCGTGAAGCCGAGTAATTCAACTTAGGTCGGGACCCGTTTTGTTGTGCGCTCCTTCCGGGGAATGATCAGACTGAGCCCAAGGGTAGGCTAGGCCTGAACGTCCTGGCATCTGGTGTTCCAGATTGTGCGGCGCAGTACGGACCCACGAAATGTAGACCTGAGTTGTACCAAAGGTGACCTAAGGCTGTCTTCGCGCGGTGTGCCTGGGTTTGTGTTAGGAATAAATTCCCAGCTGGTTGAAATCGATTCGAATCGCCGTCTCTCCCGGATAGTGAGAAACTTGGCTAGTCCCAACATCGTAGTAACTGTATTATGAAACATGATGGTTCGAATGAATATGGAATTACAATACCTGCTATGGTTACTATTGTATGCTTTTAAATGATATACTACATGTTTGGCACAGGATAGTTGCTAATCTAGAGATGGATAGTTATAATTAACTTGTTAAAGAAATTCGAATAGTACGACTAAGTCAATTGCCTTTATGCAAAATGTTGCCAAGCTACGTCCACTTATATAGCCTCGCATAATCCTTGGAGTCATTTTATTTCTGGTTTATGACGGGTAAGTCTAGCTGAGTACCTTCTCATACTCAGGGTTTTATTTCCCATTGTTGCAGATAGCACTGTGTATCATGGTTATTGCAAGAGTTGCTTCTATCCTGCCATGGATGAAGAGTAAGCCTTGGGCAGGCTTCTTTATTAATCCCTATCTTTGCTTTTGTGGACCGTGATCCTACTTGGCACTGTATCAAACTATGTTGGAAACTTTATTTTTGAACTTAATTGCTTCCGCTTTATCTATCAAAGTCGGTTTGTAATAACTTTTATTCGTACTCCGATGATGAAATGTATCTGTGAACTTTATGTAATATGTGGCATGAATGTTGAATCATGTATGATCTTGGTTGTTGTAAATCGTTTATCAAGACCCGTCGTGGTACACGACGGACTACCGGGTTTATATGGGTTCAAGTATGACAGTGCGACCGCTTGTGGGCTGCCATTGTACTTGTACTCTTATAAATTGGTCGGTTCTGCGACAGCCGAAGCCGAATACATATCCACCGGTAGTTGTTGTGCACAAGTACTTTGGATGAAGGCCACTTTGAGTGACTTTGGAATCAAGTTCAAGAAAGTGCCATTGCTATGTGACAATGAGAGTGCAATCAAGTTTACCAACAATCCGATTCAACATGCAAGAACAAAGCACATTGATGTCCGCCACCATTTCATAAGAGATCACCAACAAAAATGGGATATTTGCATTGAGAGTGTAGGCACCGAAGATCAACTTGCCGATATATTCACCAAGCCATTGGATGAGAAAAGGTTTTGCAAGCTAAGGAATGAGTTGAACATCTTGGATTTCTCAAATATGTGTTGATGCACTCCCCACTTATATGACATGCCTCTCCTTCGAGCAATCCAAGGTAAAAGTTGATTGGCATGGCATACATCCTTGCTAAGGACATGTTTAGTGCATCTAGTCATCTCTCCATTTTATTAGGCTCATTCATGAAAATCTAATAAATTGATGATTGTATGGTACCACTATTGCTTCTATGCTTATTTTGATCTAGTGGTAGCATATGACATGTTTGTGGGCTTGTAAACCTAGTGTTTAATCTAGAAAATGAGCTCTAAGTGTTTGACTCAACATGGTACAAGATAACCCTTATTTGGAGGTGTGAAGAAGCTTGTCCTTGGATCAAACCGAGTTAAATATCTTTGGCAAATGATCTAGATTGGACCAAATTTGGGAAAATGATCCTCACCCCATTGATTGACATTGATAATCCTAACCTATCTACTTTTTCAACCTTTGTGGTCATTGATGACAAAGGGGGAGAAATAGTGCACAAAGATAGTAAATAGACACCAAAGGGGAGAATTTGACATAGGGGGAGAGATATGACAAAGGAAAGGAATCAATTAAAATTTTGAGCACACAAGTAGGGGGAGCAAGCTCATGAACTTGTATGGTGCATTTGAATGTGCATTTCATATGTTTGCTTGCATACTACAAGTTTTAAATTTCGATATCCATGCTTGTGTGGTGTATGATAGTTGTAGGATTGAATGATGAAATGAGAAACTAGCATACATAGGTTATATAGTGATTTCTTTTTCAAAGTGTTGTTTCCAAGTGGTATCAAGATAACCATGATGCTAAGGATGGTATAATGGTGCACTCCTATTAGTATCACGCTTCAAAGGTCCATCTTTTATACCTCAGCATCATTTGGTAGACATTGACTCCTACATTTCTAATCTAAGCATATGTGCAAGCTTCAATCCAACCTCTTAGCACATATGTAGGGGGAGCAATTGCTACCATTTGGGGTTTATGGAACTTGTCCATATCCTTTTACACATGGTAAATATGCTTGGACAAGCAACATGGATTCAATTGAATTTCAATTTATATCTTTGTCAAAGGGTTGTCATCAATTACCAAAAAGGGGGAGATTGAAAGCTCTAGTTCGGTTTTGGTGAATGGATGAAACCCTAAGTGCTAACCTAGTTTATCAAGTGATCATGAGATAGGTAGCATAATCCAAGTGGAGAAGCAAATGAAGATCATGACATGACGACGGTGATGCCATGGTGATGATCAAGTGCTTGGACTTGAAAAGAAGAAAGAGAAAAACAAAAGGCTCAAGGCAAAGGTATAAATTGTAGGAGCCATTTTGTTTTAGTGATCAAGACACTTAGAGAGTGTGATCACATTTAGGATCGATAGCCGTACTATTAAGAGGGGTGAAACTTGTATCGGAATGCGGTTATCAAAGTGCCACTAGATGCTCTAACTCATTGCATATGCATTTAGGATCTAGTGGAGTGCTAACACCCTTGAAAATGTTTGTGAAAATACGCTAATACATGTGCACAAAGTGATACACTTGGTGGTTGGCACATTTGATCATGGGTGGTGAAGTTTAGGTGCAAGGGTAAGAAACTCCACCGGCGGAGTGTCCGCCCATAGAGTACGGACAGTCCGATGGTGCCACCGGTGCGCTAGACAGAAAAGACGGAGGTCACTAGGAGTGACCGGACGCTGGCCTCGGTTGGACCGGCGCGTTCGGTCAGGTGTAACAGCGAAGACGCTGGCGTCGGTCAAACGACCGGACGCTGGGTGGCTCTACGATCGGACGCTGGCAAGGTGCGTTTGGTCAGTGCTGACGTACGCTGACGTGAGGTGCACAGAGGAAACGTTGAGTGACCGGACGCTGAGTGAGTCCAGTCGGGCATGACCGGACGCGTCCGATCGAAGAAATTCATTTCTAGAACCTTACTGGAAACGACCGGACGCTGGAGGCTGAGCGTCCGGTCAGTTTGTGCCCTGTGTCCAGTCAGTAGACGACCATTGAAATCTAACGAACGGTATTTGAAGTAGGGGACACGTGGCATGTATCACATGACCGGACGCTGAGGGCCAGCGTCCGGTCAATATGACCGGAGCGTTCGGTCACCCCACGTTGTGCCCAGTGAAGGGGTACAACGGCACTATTTCATGGAGGCTTCTATTTAAGCCCCATGGCCGGCTCAAGCTCACTCTCTTGGCCATTTGCATTGACATAGCAACCTTGTGAGCTTAGCCAAAGCCCTCCCACTCATCTCCATCATTGATTCATCATCTTTGTGAGATTGAAAGTGAATCCAAGTGCATTGCTTGAGTGTTTGCATCTAGAGGCACTTGGTGTTCGTGTTTCGCTGTGGGATTCGCTTGTTACTCTTGGTGGTTGCCGCCACCTAGACGGCTTGGAGCAGCAAGGATCATCGAGCGGAGGGTGGTGGTTGTCTCTGGCTCTGGTCGTGGTTATTGTGAGGGGTTCTTGACCTTTCCCCGGTGGAGAGCCAAAAGGTACCCATTGAAAGAGAAGACACCATATGAGCTCTTGAATGGTACAAAGCCCAACATTGCATATTTTTGGGTCTTTGGTTACAAATGCTATATCTTGAAGAAAGACACTAGATTGGGCAAGTTTGACAAGAAATGTGATGAAGGATTCCTACTTGGTTACTCCACTACAAGCAAAGCATATAGAGTTTGGAAGTTGGATAGTGGTACTCTTGAGGAAGTTCATGATGTTGAATTTGATGAAACCAAGGGTTCACAAGTAGAGAATAAGAACTTGGACGATGTTAGAGGCATTCAACTTTCAAATGACATGAAGAACATGGATGTTGGTGAATTGAGGCCTAGGCAAGTGAATGATGATGAAGATGATCAAGTGCAAGTGCTCTCTAACTCAAATGTGCAAGATGATACAAATCAAGCTAGTACAAGTAGATCTCATAACAATGAACAAGATCAAGTGGCTAGTACATCATCTCAACCTAATGATCAAGCAAGTGCAAGCAATCAAGTTCCAATACTCCAATCAACCAATGTTGCAAGGGATCATCCATTGGACACTATCATTGGTGATATTTCAAGAGGTGTGCAAACTAGATCAAGATTGGCATCATTTTGTGAGCATTTCTCATTTGTGTCATCCATTGAACCAAAGAAGATAGATGAAGCATTGAAGGATGTTGATTGGGTGAATGCTATGCATGAAGAATTGAATAACTTCACAAGAAATCAAGTATGGGAATTAGTAGAGAGACCAAAGGGACACAATGTGATTGGAACCAAATGGGTCTTTAGAAACAAGCAAGATCAAGATGGGATAGTAGTAAGGAACAAAGCAAGATTGGTAGGACAAGGCTATACACAAGTTGAAGGTCTTGACTTTGGAGAAACATATGCCCCGGTTGCTAGATTGGAAGCAATTAGAATCTTGCTAGCCTATGCTTGTGCCCACAACATCAAGCTCTATCAAATGGATGTTAAGAGTACATTTATCAATGGTTACATCAATGAAGAAGTATATATTGAGCAACCTCCCAGTTTTGAAGATGATCAGAAGCCCAACCATGTATACAAGTTGAAGAAGGCATTGTATGGCTTGAAGCAAGCACCTAGAGCATGGTATGAGAGATTGAGGGACTTCCTCCTCTCTAAAGGGTTCATGATGGGCAAGGTTGACACCACTCTTTTCATCAAGAAGATTGGAAAAGATCTATTTGTATTGCAAATATATGTTGATGACATCATATTTGGATCAAGCAATCAAGACTTTTGTGATGAGTTTGGAAAGATGATGGCTAAAGAGTTTGAGATGTCCATGATTGAAGAGTTAAGTTACTTCCTTGGTCTTCAAATCAAGCAATTGAAAAATGGTACATTTGTGAGTCAAGGCAAGTACATCAAGGACATGATCAAGAAGTTTGGCATGAGTGATAGCAAAGTCATTAGCACACCAATGGGAACAAATGGCAACTTGGATAGTGATGCAAGTGGAAATATGGTGGATCAAAAATTGTATCGGTCTATGATTGGAAGTCTACTCTATGTGACCGCATCAAGACCAGATGTCATGTTTAGTGTATGCATGTGTGCAAGATTTCAGGCCTCACCAAAAGAAAGTCATTTGAAGGCTACAAAGAGAATATTGAGGTACTTGAAGCATACACCAAATGTTGGTTTGTGGTATCCCAAAGGAGCAAAGTTTGAGCTAGTTGGTTACTCCGACAGGATTATGCGGGATGCAAGGTTGAAAGGAAGAGCACCTCGGGCACATGTCAATTATTGGGAAGATCACTTGTTTCATGGTCATCAAAGAAGCAAAATAGTATTGCATTATCAACCGTCGAAGCCAAATACATATCCGCCGGTAGTTGTTGTGCACAAGTACTTTGGATGAAGACCACTTTGAGTGACTTTGGAATCAAGTTCAAGAAAGTGCCATTGCTATGTGACAATGAGAGTGCAATCAAGTTAACCAACAATCCGGTTCAACATGCAAGAACAAAGCACATTGATATCCGCCACCATTTCATAAGAGATCACCAACAAAAAGGGGGCATTTGCATTGAGATGTAGGCACCGAAGATCAACTTGCTGATATATTCACCAAGCCATTGGATGAGAAAAGGTTTTGTAAGCTAAGGAATGAGTTGAACATCTTGGATTTCTCAAATATGTGTTGATGCACTCCCCACTTATATGACATGCCTCTCCTTCGAGCAATCCAAGGTAAAAGTTGATTGACATGGCATACATCCTTGCTAAGGACATGTTTAGTGCATCTAGTCATCTCTCCATTTTATTAGGCTCATTCATGAAAATCAAATAAATCGATGATTGTATGGTACCACTATTGCTTCTATGCTTATTTTGATCTAGTGATAGCATATGACATGTTTGTGGGCTTGTAAACCTAGTGTTTAATCTTGAAAATGAGCTCTAAGTGTTTGACTCAACATGGTACAAGATAACCCTTATTTGGAGGTATGAAGAAGCTTGTCCTTGGATTAAACCGAGTTAAATATCTTTGGCAAATGATCTAGATTGGACCAAATTTGGGAAAATGATCCTCACCCTATTGATTGACATTGATAATCCTAACCTATCTACTTTTTAAACCTTTGTGGTCATTGATGACAAAGGGGGATAAATAGTGCACAAAGATAGTAAATAGACACCAAAGGGGAGAATTTGACATAGGGAGAGAGATATGACAAAGGAAAGGAATCAATTAAAATTTTGAGCACACAAATAGGGGGAGCAAGCTCATGAACTTGTATGGTGTATTTGAATGTGCATTTCATATGTTTGCTTGCATGGCACAAGTTTTAAATTTCGATATCCATGCTTGTGTGGTGTATGATAGTTGTAGGATTGAATGATGAAATGAGAAACTAGCATACATAGGTTATATAGTGATTTCTTTTTCAAAATGTTGTTTCCAAGTGGTATCAAGCTAACCATGATGCTAAGGATGGTATAATGGTGCACTCCAATTAGTATCACGCTTCAAAGGTCCATCTTTTATACCTCAGCATCATTTGGTAGACATTGACTCCTACATTTCCTATCTAAGCATATGTGCAAGCTTCAATCCAACCTCTTAGCACATATGTAGGGGGAGCAATTGCTACCATTTGGGGTTTATGGAACTTGTCCATATCCTTTTACACATGGTAAATATGCTTGGACAAGCAACATGGATTCAATTGAATTTCAATTCATATCTTTGTCAAAGGGTTGTCATCAATTACCAAAAAGGGGGAGATTGAAAGCTCTAGTTCGGTTTTGGTGAATTGATGAAACCCTAAGTGCTAACCTAGTTTATCAAGTGATCATGAGATAGGTAGCACAATCCAAGTGGAGAAGCAAATAAAGATCATGACATGACGACGGTGATGCCATGGTGATGATCAAGTGCTTGGACTTGAAAAGAAGAAAGAGAAAAACAAAAGGCTCAAGGCAAAGGTATAAATTGTAGGAGCCATTTTGTTTTAGTGATCAAGACACTTAGAGAGTGTGATCACATTTAGGATCGATAGCCGTACTATTAAGAGGGGTGAAACTCGTATCGGAATGCGGTTATCAAAGTGCCACTAGATGCTCTAACTCATTGCATATGCATTTAGGATCTAGTGGAGTGCTAACACCCTTGAAAATGTTTGTGAAAATACGCTAACACATGTGCACAAAAGTGATACACTTGGTGGTTGGCACATTTGATCAAGGGTGGTGAAGTTTAGGTGCAAGGGTAAGAAACTCCACCGACGGAGTGTCCGCCTGTAGAGTACGGACAGTCCGATGGTGCCACCGGCGCCCTAGACAGAGAAGATAGAGGTCACTAGGAGTGACCGGACGCTGGCCTCGGTTGGACCGGTGCGTCCGGTCAGGTATAACAGCGAAGACGCTGGCATCGGTCAAATGACCAGACACTGGGTGGCTCTGCGATCGGACGCTGGCAGGGTGCATCCGGTCGGTGCTGACGTACGCTGATGTGAGGCGCACAAAGGAAACGTTGAGTGACCGGACGCTGAGTGAGTCCGGTCAGGCATGACCGGACATGTCTGGTCGAAGAAATTCGTTTCTGGAACCTTATTGGAAACGACCGGACGCTAGAGGCTGAGCGTCTGGTCAGTTTGTGTGCTGTGTCCGGTCAGCAGATGACCGTTGAAATCTGACAAACAGTATTTGAAGCAGGGGACATGTGGTGTGTATCATGTGACCGGATGCTGAGGGCCAGCGTCCGATCAATATGACCGGAGCGTCCGGTCACCCCGCGTTGTGCCCAGTGAAGGGGTACAACGACTCTATTTTGTGGGGGCTTCTATTTAAGCCCCATGGCCGGCTCAAGCTCACTCTCTTGGCCATTTGCATTGACATAGCAACCTTATGAGCTTAGCCAAAGCCCTTCCAGTCATCTCCATCATTGATTCATCATCTTTGTGAGATTGGGAGTGAATCCAAGTGCAATGCTTGAGTGTTTGCATCTAGAGGCACTTGGTGTTCGTGTTTAGCTGTGAGATTCGCTTGTTACTCTTGGTGGTTGCCGCCACCAAGACGGCTTGGAGCAGTGAGGATCGTCGAGCAGAGGGTGGTGATTGTCTCCGGCTCCGATCGTGGTGATTGTGAGGGGTTCTTGACCTTTCCCCGGCGAAGAGCCAAAAGGTACTCTAGTGGATTACTCGTGGCTTGTGTGATCCTTATCTTGTATTGGTTGTGCGGCACCCTATTGAGGGTTTGGCGTGTGAAGTCAATTAGCGCGTGAACCTCCAAGTGAGTGAATCGCCACAACGATGACTAGCTTGCCGGCAAGCAAGTGAACCTCGGTAAAAAATCATTGTGTTCATCATTTTGATTTCGATGTGATTGGTCTTCATTGTTATTCATCCCTGTGATTGATTGGCTCTCTCCTCTACACTGCGGTATAATAATCTTGCTCATACACTTTACATTACCGCAAACTAGTTGTCAAGCTCTTTAGTGTAGCTAGTTGTGAGAGCTTGTTTGATTGTTTAGTGTGGCTCTTTAGTTACCTATTGAGAGCTCACTAGCTTGGTGTAGTACCATTGCTATTGTGTGAATAGATATCATCTAAAACCAGAATTGTGGTTGGTGGCTTGCATTTTGAGTAGGCTAGCGCAACACTTGCTTCGCCTCATATTTGTCTAACCATTTTGTTAAAGTGTTGTTGTAGAAATTTTTTATTAGGCTATTCACTCCCTCTAGCCATTAGGACCTTTCAGCTACTATGGACATGCTAAACCTTGTCGAGCTAACCTTCCTACCCGTCACAGCCAGGAGCTTCATTACGACAATTGCTAGCACTCAATGCCGACCATCCTTGTGGGTGCAGCAAGCCAGCCGAGCGGTAAGGCGCCCAATTCATCTTTGGTCAGGTACATGAGCACAGATCATGTAGAGAAACTACGTAACTTTCTATCCATTCAATAAGTCTTTCCATACAAATCCAGATCCTTGTAGTCCAGTCTTAGCATCTTTGATCCCAAGTTGTATATCTGTTCTAGCTCTGACTCGATCGATCTGTTCTTTCTGTTGTGTGCTTTTGCTAACGTGAGATATATATTAGCAGCTACGCTGAGCATGCCACATATTTCTGAATTTTACATTAAAAATACTAATTTGATTAATACGCATATAGCATGCTGTTCAAATTAAAAGCAACATAGGGTTACACATGGATGTTTGTACATAAATATTAATATGATTAATTAATAATATAAATGTGTTTTTAAATTTCAAATTCCCTCGTTTAAACACCCATCATATAATCCGATTAGATGGTCTCACATGTTTATTTCTTTTGCAAAGTAAAATTTAATGGCTTAAACAATAATATGAGATATGTTTATAAATAAAATATGATTAGCTTTAACTCAACTTTTGAAATTAAATTCGTTATGATATGATTAATCTGAATTAATAATTGTTTCATAGTTTTGACTAATTAAAACTAATCAAGTTTGTAGTTGTTTCTTTTATAATATAAAACTCCCGATAGTCATTACTTTTTAACGATGGCTCTGTTATCGACGTTTCTTGCGTTCTCTCGACCGTAGTAATGAGCTCTCTTTAGTACGTTGTTTTGTCTTATGTGGTGTAATGTTCTTAGTTGATTTTATTTGTTTGCTATGTTTGCCTATGCGTGCTGCTTGCTATGAGTAGAACGAGAATCGTTTGTGAGCGCTGAAGATCGGAAGGTGATAACCAGAAGCAAATTATGAGGAAGTTGAGCAAGCTTATAAGGCAAGTATAGCATGGGATCTTCCTTGTTGTCCTATACACCTTTAATCATGTAATTCATGCTGCATGTGTCTACCTTGACTACCACTAAGGATTTCCTAGTATTTTGTTACCCTGTACCTTGATTCCTATGGGATATTGCATTGGGTAGTATGATGCTAGTGCTCAACAACAACCATGATCTTGTAACTTGACTAATGGTATATGCAATAAACACTAAAAGATGCTTTTTAGCAACATGGAACAAGGGGGCTAGAGTATTGGGCTATTTTATGGTGCTCTAGATTCCTCTCCCTAAGGACTTATCTGTAAGTGATCATCTGGGACTTACAGTACAACTGTGAGGGCTATATGGCTCTGGCTTTAGCTCAGTATGAGGATATTTTCTAGCTTGTTAGTGGTTACCTTTATTGGCGTAAGAATGGCTTGTCGAATCAGGTATAGGACAACCTCTACTCTTATGTGTATAGCCGTGATGGAATTGTGCCATTCGACAAGGGGTTCCTATATCTGTTTGTCGAGTGAATCTAATGGCCCTAACTTGTTAGACGAACCTTTGAAAGGCTTCATAGTGAACCCTGCCGACCTTCCTTGGTAGTGGTCATGAGGCTGATCACCTCGGACGAAAGGGTAAATCACGACTCATAGTGAAAGTGTACAACCTCTGCAGAGTGTAAAATTGGTATATCAGCCGAGCTCACGGTCATGAGCGGCCTTGGAACCCTTACGAAATAGATGATGAACACTAATGATACTGAGGATAAAGATGCTCACTAATGATTACTGTTTATGCTATTCATTATTTATGTTTACCTGATCATGTGTTTATATGGGCTAGTGAATAAACTTGTTGCCACCAAATTGCTAAAAGATGACTCAGTAAAAGCTAATCGTAGTTAAACCAGTGCCAGTCTTTTGAGCATCATGAACCCCATATTATATTTGTTGAGTACGACATGTACTTACGCTTGCTTTACTTTTTAAATCTTTGGAAAAATCCTGGATGCGTACCAGATTGCTAGTCTGGAGGAGTTAGGCTTGTGATCAACCAGTCAGTTGTCCCTGTGGAATTGAAGTCTTCACCCAAAATTCGGAGTTGTCTTTCCGCTGTTTGCTATCTAAGGTTATTTTCTTTATATTAAGTACGTTATATATTGAGCATTGCCTATTGATATTACCCTTATTTGTGGCTATATATGAGATTTGACTTTCTGGGCTCACATATGGTGTGTATCTGGTTTTGTTCTTAAAATCGGATGCTACAAAGTGGTATCAGAGCAATGCTGACTGTAGGAGGCTTGGCCATATTAAGGTTTTAAAATTACTATAAAATCCTTGTTCTATAAATCTTGATATTTTCTTCTCTACTATATATCTATCTTTGATATTTATCTCCTCCTTGGTGCTTATTTTGAAGTCCTTGTTCTCATCTTCACTCCTTGATTTGATATACTTTTAGAACTGTCCCTCATCACCTTCTTGTGTAATTTGAAGATAAGTTTTAGGATTGTTATCCTTGGTATAATGAGGACGATAGTATCGCAAGTTGAGTCAATGATTGAATTGTGCATCTTTATTGCTTGTTGAATTGTCATTATGCTTATGATTGTTTTGAATCTTTATAATGATTGCAATGATCTTGTTGGGTGTTCCTATAATTTCATTTAGTTTATAGGCCTAAGGATTAAGGATTAGTGAAATAAATAGTTGGGTTATGGTTTTCTTCTGTTCTCCATATCCTGTCTTTTTGGAGCAGCCTTCACTCTTCGGTTTATATCTCTAATCTTGGATGATCATAAATCATGAGAAATTTCTGGACAATAGTAGACTTCAATATTTTTCTCTGAGCGCAAGAATCAGCCTGATAGCTATTTTGGTTATGGAGATACGAAAATCATAAGGCGATGCATCTGTGCTGTTTGGAACCCAGAACAGTTCTGTTGTGTACCATTTTCGACTGAGAAAACTAAGGAATTTGGAAAAGTGATCTATAAGGAAGTTGTGAAGAATTTGATAAGCTTTCCAACGATATAAGCTACAACTTCATTCAATTAACATAATGAGAGTTACAGCTGTTTTACTACGCTGCTGTTTTTCATCTCGCGAGGAATTTCAGGTTTCTTGTTCTTGCCCATACACAAGAGTATCATTGGGATGTCAGAACATCTTGATAATAGTTAGCTCATCTAGAAGAATGTGCAAGCTACCCTTCTTGTGTCCCCTACTTTATCTTTTCTTAAGGGGGTAGCCAAGCTAAAGAAGTTGCAAGATGAAGGTTTCATTTGCTCTGGAGTTTCACTTGGAAGTATAGGTTATGCCTCTGGATGAGAGATCATCATCCAGCATAGATGGATAAATTTGTTGGTTCATCTACAAGTAACTGATGTATCCATCAAGAATTGACCTTCTCTTTGAGCTATTATCAATTGGGAGTTTAATCTTCAACATACCTAGGATAGGTTGGTATGGATGACGTTGGAATGAGATATTGGACATTTATAGTTGATTCAATGGAGACTCAGAACATCTCAATGATTTACTAAGTTAGAAAGTGAGTTTTGGTTCAAGGGAAATTATCCGAGATCCTCAAGATATTGGAAGAGCTGCTGAAGAAGTTTTAAGTTAGTTGGATCAAAAGACCTCAGCTAAGTGTTTGAAGGAGTCCAAGAAGAGGTTGAAGTAAAACCTATGTATTAACTTTGTCAGATCAGGATAAGAGTTTTATAGCTATAATGAAGCACCTTGTCAAGGTATGGGATGTGTCCTTATACGAGAGAAAAGGTAGTGGCTTGTTCATTAAGTCAGCTAAGGAAGCGTGAGTTAAACTACCTAACGTGTTATCTGGAATTATCCATTGTGGAGCATGGTAGTAATATCTTCTTGAAAGTAAGAGTGATATCTAGAAGGATCACAAAAATCTACAGGACATCTTCACTAAGTTGGTCTTGAGCTTGTGATATCCTCGTTGGCATGAAATTGGTTATGACTTAGAAAAGTGCAATCACTTGGATAAGCAAAGTCGCGGCCGATGCCCTTAGCAACAGAGAGTTGTGCTAAGAAGGTTCGGGTGACACCAAGAACTAAGAATTTTATTCCAAGTTCGAGCAACTTGACCGAAATCATTAATGTTTTGAAGATTGTTAGTAGAATTTCCTTCTGACCAAGAGATTCGTCAGGCTCTGTTGTGAGGTGAACATATGAAGAAAGAGGTCTAATAAGTATGGACTAAAAAGGAAAGGTGGACTAGTGATTGGAGTTACTTGAGGAATGTTGGGAGTATCTTTTAGAATCTTGGAATTAGTTAGGCAAGTTACCTGGAGCAAGGTCAACAGGTATGCAAAATAAAGTGGGATCCCTATCAAGACAATGGATCTGCACGAGGAAGTAAAGAAGAATTCAAAGGCAGAGTATTCTTATCTCCTAGTTGACATCGTCCGAATCTCGAGGACGAGATTCATCTTAAGGGGGTAGAACTGTAACACCCCAAAATTTACCACTTTTAAAAATAGAGTTAAAATAATTTATTTGTGATTTTTTGTGCACATGAAAACATAGGAAAAATAAAAAATTTCATTAATCTAAATTTTATCATAAGGTAGAAATGTGTTTGTTGTATTCATGCCGGTCGCACCTCGTGTTTCTATGTGCAAAATGTGTGTTTTTTATACATTTAGTAGATGAATATTTATCTCTAGTAATTTTCCAGCTTCTTTTTGAATTTAATTCCTACCTCCTTTACCTTAATCTTTATGTTCCAAGTTCCCAACAGTATTTTTATGAGCTCCAAATACTTTATTTGGGTTCATCATGTTCCAAAGTGTCTCTGAGAATTTTCCCCAAATTTTCGGAGGTCTCAGAGTATTTTTCGTGGCTTAAATATCAATTCTGGATTTTTCTAAAATTATTTTATTCATGAAATTAATTAATTCCGAAAATAATAAATCTCTCATTTTTCCCAACGCTCAAAGCCATGTGCAATAATCTTAATAAATCCTAAAGGCACATGTCTTTATTTACTAATGGGCTTTAATATTTATTTAGGCCCATTAGTGCAGGTGGATGGTGCAACGTCAATTAGTACCATATCACTAGTTGACGTGGATGTGGGGAGTTTTTTCTTCCTATATATATCTACCAACTCCTTGGGCAAAGCACACCAAAACTACCGTAAGAGGAGCCCCTAGTTTGGAAAATCCCTCGTGTAGTAAATTAAAATTTTCTCCTCCTTCTCTCGCCGTCGCCGCCCGTCAGGAGAGGCCGATGGAGAACCACACCACCGTCTCAAGACTTCGCACGCTGCTGGTGGCCGTTGTCTAACCCTTGCCGGAAACTCGCCACATCACGAGAAGGCCATGTCGTGGTCATCTTCTACATGTCCGACTCTGCTCTCCATCAAACGTCTTCCGCGTTTGACGCTGGTGAGCCTATATCCATCGATCTGTCTCCTCTAATAATTCTCATATGTAACTCCCGCTCACGTTCGTGTGTTCCCGTGATCTTTGCACGATATCGTCGTCTGACTACCCTATGCATGTTGAGCCGATCAACCTTGTCCGCTTGTCCATCCATGCATCTTGAAGGAAGCTACCAGGGACATGCTAAATCTTGCCGAGCTAACCTTCCTACCCGTCACAGCCAGGAGCTTCATTACGACAATTGCTAGCACTCAATGCCGACCATCCTTGTGGGTGCAGCAAGCTGGCCGAGCGACAGGGCGCCCAATTCATCTTTGGTCAGGTACGTGAGCACAGATCATGTGGAGAAACTATGTAACTTTCTATCCATTCAATAAGTCTTTCCGCACAAATCCAGATCCTTGTAGTCCAGTCTTAGCATCTTTGATCCCAAGTTGTTTATCTGTTCTAGCTCTGACTCGATCGATCCGTTCTTTCTGCTGTGTGCTTTTGCTAACGTGAGATATATTAGCAGCTACGCTGAGCATGCCACATATTTCTGAATTTTACATTAAAAATACTAATTTGATTCATACGCATACAGCATGCTGTTCAAATTAAAAGCAACATAGGGTTACACATGGATGTTTGTACATAAATATTAATATGATTAATTAATAATATAAATGTGTTTTTAAATTTCAAATTCCCTCGTTTAAACACCCAGCATATAATCCGATTAGATGGTCTCACATGTTTATTTCTTTTGCAAAGTAAAGTTTAATGGCTTAAACAATAATATGAGATATGTTTATAAATAAAATATGATTAGCTTTAACTCGACTTTTGAAATTAAATATGTTATGATATGATTAATCTGAATTAATAATTGTTTCATAGTTTTGACTAATTAAAACTAATCAAGTTTGTAGTTGTTTCTTTTATAATATAAAACTCCCGATAGTCGTTACTTTGTAACGATGATTCTGTTATCGACGTTTCTTGCGTTCTCTCGACCGTAGTAATGAGCTCTCTTTAGTACATTGTTTTGTCTTATGTGGTGTAATGTTCTTAATTGATTTTATTTGTTTGCTTGTATGTTTGCCTATGCGTGGTGCTTGCTATGAGTAGAACGAGAATCGTTTGTGAGAGATGAAGATCGGAAGGTGATAACCAGAAGCAAATTATGAGGAAGTTGAGCAAGCTTATAAGGCAAGTATAGCATGGGATCTTACTTGTTGTCCTATACACCTTTAATCATGTAATTCATGCTGCATGTGTCTACCTTGACTACCACTAAGGATTTCCGAGTATTTTGTTACCCTGTACCTTGATTTCTATGGGGTATTGCACTGGGTAGTATGATGCTAGTGCTCAACAACAACCACGATCTTGTAACTTGACTAATGGTATATGCAATAAACACTAAAAGATGTTTTTTAGCAACATAGAACAAGGGGGCTAGAGCATTGGGCTATTTTATGGTGCTCTAGATTTCTCTCCCTAAGAACTTATCTGTAAGTGGTCATTTGGGACTTACAGTGTAACTGTGAGGGCTATATGGCTCTGGCTTTAGCTCAGTATGAGGATATTTTCTAGCTTGTTAGTGGTTACCTTTATTGGCGTAAGGATGGCTTATCGAATCGGGTATAGGACAACATCTACTCTTATGTGTATAGCCATGATGAAATTGTGCCATTCGACAGGGGGTTCCTATATCTGTTTGTCGAGTGAATCTAATAGCCCTAACTTGTTAGACGAACCTTTGAAAGGCTTCATAGTGAACCCTGCCGACCTTCCTTGGTAGTGGGTCGAGAGGCTGATCACCTCGGGCGAAAGGGTAAATCATGACTCACAGTGAAAGTATACAACCTCTGCAGAGTGTAAAACTGGTATATCAGCCGTGCTCCCAGTCACGAGCGGCCTTGGAACCCTTACGAAATAGATGATGAACACTAATGATACTAATGATAAAGATGCTCACTAATGATTATTGTTTATGCTATTCATTATTCATGTTTATCTGATCATGTGTTTATATGGGCTTGTGAATAAACTTGTTGCCACCCAATTGTTAAAAGATGACTCATTAAAAGCTAATCTAGTTAAACCAGTGTCAGTCTTTTGAGCCTCATGAACTCCATGTTATATTTGTTGAGTACGACATGTACTTACGCTTGCTTTACTTTTTAAATCTTTGGAAAAATCCCGGATGGGTACCAGATTGCTAGTCTGGAGGAGTTAGGCTTGTGATCAACCAGTCAGTTGTCCCTATGGAATTGGAGTCTTCACCCGAAGTTCGGAGTTGTCTTTCCATTGTTTGCTATCTAAGGTTATATTCTTTATATTAAGTACGTTATATATTGAGCATTGCCTATTGATATTACCCTTATTTGTAGCTACATGTGAGATTTAACTTTCTGGGCTCACATATGGTATGTATCTGGTTTTGTTCTTAAGACCGGGTGCTACATAAAATCACATTTATACTTCAAAACAAGGTTAAGAACATAAGAGCCCCTTATGTTTAATACCTACTACTAATAAAAGTTACTTCCCTTTGCAAATTTTTCTGTTCATTTATTTTCTAACTCAATACACATATAAAACTTATGTAATCATTGTCTTCTTGTGATAAATTAACAATTACTAGATGCATTTTTTTCATCTATATTCATAGTTTTTCCTCTTTGCATGGCATTTCCATGTACCTTCAAAATGCATTTTGTTGAAATCTTAGTTTAAGTTATGATGGCGCAAGCTATAGTATTGATTTATGGCATCATGAATCTAGATTTTGATTACAACTTTGAGTTTAACCTCAAGTTAAACTGAAACACTATGCCTATTGTACATATTATTTAAAAGTCTCTTTTTATTATATTAAAGAAAAGGATTTTAGGTTATACTGTTTATGCTTAAGGAGTTAAGAAATCAAGGAGTTCATAGCTACTTTTGGTCTCTATTAACCTCTTTCGCTACAGAAAATATTAAAATTTCTTATTGGTGAATTATATGTAGTAGTATTGTTTTATAAAATATAGAGTTATTAAAATTTTATTACCAATAAAAATGTATATAATCGTTTTTCAGTTAAGAAATATAGATTTATCTAATAGTGTTTCAATTAATAAAATGTATAAATTTACCAAAGTAACAGAAGGGAATCCAACTGTCTTGCCATCCCATCATGAACAGTCATATTGATGAAGGTCTCCGGTCTAGTCTCCTTTGTTTTTCTTCTCACCCCTTTTACTTTACTCTTCCCTCACGTCTGGCCGCATCTTTGAGCTCGGTAGCTAAACAAGAAGCAGCAGCAGCAAGATAGTGTTCCTCCATGGGAAACACCCTCGGCGTTGGCGTAGGTGTCGGCATTGGCCTCGGCCTTGCCGTCGGCGCCGCCGCCCTGATCCAGGTTCGAATCCACAACGGTGTCAACATAAGTACTGCCGGTAACATATGGTGTTCTTCCATCATTTCCTCCCCTTTTGCATCCCTGCCATATCGCAATAATTTTTATTGAAAAGATGATTGCTAAAATCACAATTTTATCATGTAAGCAGTAAGCTACGACTTTACTGTTGATCTGGTTGAGTTTCCACCGCATCCACGGTTGGGATGATCAAAGGTTATAATTTCTTTGAAGGAGTCGAATCCGTGCATGGAAGGTCATCCTCTAACAGATCATGTAGATCGTCTATGTGTGCCTGCTTTAATTTAGTCTAGGAATATGAGTGAATCTCAGCCTTTGACGACCTTCCCGTGCCAAGAGATTTTTTTTATAAACAAAAAAAAGGAAATCTGTTTCTACTGGGACCAGAGAAGTTCTTTCAATTTTTTCACCTCAATGTTTCGGTTTCTTGTGCTTGATTGGGTATTTTCGGCAGGCTGCTGGACCAAAAATTGGCGACGAAGTGGTGGCTTCTCAGTATCAATACAAGTGAGATGCTGGCCTTTGTTTCTTCGTCAGATAATTGCGAGAAACATGTCGCTGCTCCGTCCGAATCAGTTTTATTGTCTGTAGTCACAGACTCATTTTTCTCTCTTTGTTCATAGCACTGAGGACATCGACGAGTATTCTGCCGAGAGGCTGCGCGACGGGATGAGCTATGCGAAGGACAACGCGATGCTGATCCAGGTGCCGGTGTTAGGAACAACGAAGACATTCTGGCGATTATCTGATGAAGCCACTAGGATTAGCAGAAAACTTGCATTGATAGTGAGGAGCCAGCACTCGGTCTGCAAGTACCTCACTGCTCCTCTGCAGGTGTCCAACGTCTGGATTGGGAGCACTGGGAATGTCAAGCTAAGGGAGGTCAGTTTCACTGGCGAAGGCTTCTTCAGCATTGAGCGTGTGAGAGATGACTACAAGCACCTTTCCAGGGTCCTGGAGCTGTTGATTATGATCTCGGGTGGGGTTATCAACAAATTGTCTCCGGACTACAAGGATTTCCTCTTGCTCTTGAGGAGAGACAACCTTACAAGGAAAGATGAATTCTTGATTGTAAACAATGCTGCCCTGCTGCCCATGAAAAACCGGTAATTTTTTTTTATTCAGTTTATCATCTTTGACTGTTTGTTGTTGTCACCACAGGCTCATTTGGTTACTTGTGTTCACAGCACTGAGGTCTTCCTGATGCTACACGATAGAATTGTCAATTATCTTGGTCAGAAAAACCGAGCAAAGAAGAAGAGAATACTGTACAATCTCCCCTACAAGAACGACTGGTTGGATACTGCCATGGCAAATGCAAAGATCAACCAGTGGGTTGTAAATGTTAAAAACGAGTACAAAAGGACCACAATCGATCTACTGCGGCTCAACAGAAATGTAAGAAGCCACTTGCATCAATACAACCACGATGACGATATTGAGGAAATTCTGTATTGTGAATGGCCCATGCTGCTCATTGTCATGGAGAACATGTTACACTTGGAAGGTGAGCTCCAAGACACTGGCATCCATAACAAGTTCGGCTAGCGTCCTACTGCAAAACAGATGAAAGATGTATTCTGCATTTCCATGGGCTGGTAAGCTACTGTTCTTCGATCTTTTTTTTTCTTTTCTAGAACACGACTTCACGCGTATTTCATTAAGGAGAGGTGCCGAAAGAATGGCAAACACAACGCAACTATGGGAAAGCCCCCCATAGTGCAGGTTACAAAACCACAAAGAGAGTGGTTAGGAACCTAGACGATAACATAACATAAAGAAAGGCGAAAGGGAGAGGCCCTCCACCACGAACCTAAACAACTGAACCTGCATAGGAAAATACATCAACGCAAAGCTACCAGCAAAAGAGATGGAGCCGCGGTGGCCAAGCATCCATCAGGAAGCATATGCTGCAAAATTGACATGGTATTGAGTTTGCATTCATCCTTAATCTCTGATTCTTATAAAAGTCCCTATTGCATCAGTAAGCAACATTGCAAAGCTAGCATCTAGCAATATTCTTCAAAAACACTTGCAGATACATTAAGACCATGAAGACACACTATGGCAAATTCAGGATTTTTTTTTGCCTCAAATTTTGCATCATCTTTGCCAATAATGAAACATATATAAAAGGTATTTGATTCATCTTATTATTAGGTACCTGACAACCTTTGACAGAATGTTAGAGCACCCGTAGCATGGAAAAAACATGCTTCAATTAAGGGAGAGGAAAAACATGTTTCAGTTCGAGTGATAAGGTCCAGTCATGGATGCATCCTACTGCATCGCTGATCAAAATTTCGTAGATTATTTACGTGATTATTGAAATTTTGGTTTAAGTCTGCTAGATTCGAGGGAGTGATCATCAACAGTGCTGTATAATTTGAGTATAACTGAAGATCCAACCGTTAAAATCACCTACATAGAAAGTTCAGAAAAGCATAGAATAATTAAGATGCATTTGTCGCACTTGAGTTTTATGAAGATGGTTACTCCTATTGAAATACAAGGTATCCAAACAATTTTAGTATCAAAAGGAGTCCGGTAGTAATGTATAGTTTAAAAAGGCATGCATGCATGTCATCGATTTTAGCTACCAATTATAGAAGTCATTTCGTCCAAGATGTTTAAAAAGCATGTATGGATGGAGTTTAAAAGGCAGGCATGTATAGATTGGATTGGGCAATCCAAAATCTTATAATTTAAGATACATTTTGAATCATCGATATCTTTATTTTAGGACCGAGGAAGTATATCTAAGGCCTCGTTCGTTTGTTCCATGTTGAAAACAGGCATGTTTCTCTTTCTGGGCCGGATTGAGTGGATCCCGATGGTTCTCCAAGTGTTCCCAAGAGCTTGTTCGGTTAGCTAGGAATATACCCAGGAATTATTCCAGGTCATCAAAGGTTATATAAATTAGCCGATCATTCCTGGTAGAAAATGTTCCAGGGCAGGTTCCTAAAGAACCAAACGAACCAAACCAGGTTTCAGTGGACCATCGGGATCCTAATAAAAATACCTACCTATGCACTTTTTTCTTTGTTCATTTTCTAACACGATACATATATATAGATGCTACAGGATCGTGCTCATGCCTTACAACGGGACAAAAATAAGTCTTCTGTGAATCGGAACCCGGTACGGATTGGGTGCCTTGACAAACAAGCAGACGTGAGCGAGTATTTGTCATGGCACCTGCTGCTTTGAAATGGATCCCGGAACGGGCTGCATAAAAAACATTTGACAAATCCATGGGCTACATCTTCAGAAATGAAAACGCAGCATGCAAACAGTCCGTGGAATTTCCACAGTGATCTTCTCCGAGACGCGAAAATGACGGCTCGTCTTCATCATCGTGCTAGCTCAGCTGCAAGCCTTGTTTCACGAATCTGAATTTCATATTTAATAATATACTGCCCGGATGGGTCCGTGCAAAGATTCTTCAGCGTCTGATGATCCGTGGTGGCTATCGGTCCACGACCCAGATCACTGTTCTTTCCAGTCTGGTGCATGTGTGGTGTGGATAATGTGGATGTCAGTGTCATCATTCCCTCGATGAGGCGATCGGCCGGTATCATTTGGTCACTCGATCTTGTTTCCACCCTGTAATGTATGTGCCGTGTCGTATGTCTGGGCTTTATTATGGAGTTCCATCGGAGATTGTTGGCAAACTTGAAGGGTTCTTGTCAGCTAGTTTTGGTTTGTGTACCAATTAACGAAGTATATGCCTCCGGTCATGGTGTTGGCAGGTACAAAACTACAAATCAGCGAAGTATGCTTCGGTTCATGATTGTTCTCCCTGTTTTGCTTTCGGCAGGGTACTACTCCAGTTGCAGGACGCATGCAGGCAGCAGTACTGAGAGAGACAGGAAAGTGAAAGGCCAAGCTGGGCAGCTGGTCCACTTCTGCAGCTCTCTGATTGCATCCATTGCAGAAGAAGAACCATGTGGGCAAAAATAAAATGGAAGCTGGGGCATGGTGATGATCACGCAACGAGACTTCTGAAAAATAAGCTGAATCTGGACATGTCAAAACTGAAAGGACCATGCCACCAACTCAACTTTATTAAGTCAATCTTACTATTAGAAGGATTCAAACAGTTACTCCTTACGAGACACACCAGGAGAAAAAAATATAAGATTATATAAATACACATAAATTTCAGAAACATCTATGCTTTGATTTGATACGCCAGATTCTAATCATTATAATAGCCATCGGAGCTATTATATTTTCTAGAATTACCCATCTTTACCATTATAAAAAAAATACATAGAGTAACATTTTAAATTTGGATCTAAGCTACCTACACTTGCCATTATAAAATATAATTGAAAATAATGAAGTAAATTTGTATCTAAATTACCCACCTATGCTATTATAAAATAATATTAAAAATAATAATTTATATCTAATACCAATACAATCTATTAGGGAGAATAATTGGATAATAAAAAATACGCTATATGTGTTTCTAAACTACACAGTTCTATCATGGCTAAATTAAAAATATTATATGCCACTATGTAGACCAAATAAACATATAGATATGTTAAAATAAATAATAATTTTAATAGTTTATCAATTGTGGGAAGATATTTTGACAAACCCACGTACACACTGGCTATTTTAATTTAACCTATTTTAATACTCCAAGGCCATATTTGTAAGTGGGTATCCCTCCATTCTAAATTGTAGATTGATTTAGCTTTGTCTTAAGCTAAGCTTCTCTAGTTTTCACATTTTTTTCAAAAAAATGCATAAACATCTATAGCATCAAAGTAGACTTATTATATACACAATATATTTTGATAGTGCATTTATTTGATATTGTAGATTTAATATATTTTAGAAACTTGGTAAAAGTAAGACAAGTTTGAATTAAAACTAATTTAAAACTACTTGCAATAGAACGGAGGGAGTACTTTTGATAAGTTTATACATTTTACTTGAAACATTATAGCATATCAGTATTGTTAATTTAGCTTTAAGCACTCTATGTTTCTATAAAACAATAATAATATGCATATAATTCTTCAACACAACAAATAAATTCAACATCTTGACTAGTGTAATGCAAGATGAAATAACTATCCATGATTGTCGTAATAAAGAGTGGAGCTTTGGACCTAGAATTCATTTTTTTTCATAAAATATAAAAGAAAATTCTGAATGAAAGACACAATAACACTAGGGTTCGAACTTGGATAAATAAATTGTAACAACTAATAAGATAAAAAATATAGGCCAAAATATAGATTAAATGGTTTCAAAAAGGATGCAGGAGCCACTATAATTTAAGCTAAGGTTTCAACTAAATGAATATTAAAACCCCACATCGCCATATAGAGTATTTGGCAAATCGATCACAATCTGATAGAGATTATGGTGTATCTAATTGAGTGCTATGTTAGAAAATAAATATAAGATGGTAAAGATAATTAGTTTACTAAATTTATTCATGAAACATTTATAATACTTATATAATGTAAAATTTTAGGCTATACCGAAACACAGGTTGTTGTCCTCGTTACTCGTGTGTTTTGGCCCTGTGGCTTCTCGGTCAGATCAAAACACCGTTTATGGGTTTACTCGCTCTATCCAATAAATAGATTTCTAGCACAAATTTGTCATAAATAAATCAATCTCTAGGAGATTGAACGGTCCACTAACTCAATTATTTTTCTCGAAGATCCCTCGTATTTACTCCACCCCCTTTCTTCTCTCTTTTTCACCAATCCAGGCTTGAGTTTTTGCAGTTAGATGGGTGTAGTAAATACTATAATTACTTTGCAACTTGAATCCAATTAATGAGGGGTAATATGGTTTTTTCTCTATCATAATAATATGTCCTGAACTTACAAGAAATCTGTTTATTCAGCAATTCAAAAAAATCTATTTATTCAAGGACAGAATGAGTCTTTCTCTGAGTATTTCGCTGTGTTCTAATACTTTGCCTTCTTTCTTGTTCGCTGTCACCGTTCTTGCCCCTGTCTCCAGTGGCTCCCGCCACACTTAACAATCAATGTATGTGTAAATCACAAGCTAGTGCCATCGTTTCTGGTTAGTTGGAATGATTTTCCTTGCCAGTTGCTACTAACCGTGAGAGGAAGCACACAGGACGGAGGACTACCAATGGCCTCGTCGGATCAACAAGCTGGTAGCCGCCACGGGACGCCGCTGGTGTTCGACGAGGTACGGTGGGTGGTCCAGATCCGTCACTCTCTCCAGGACGCCGCCTCCGCCGGCGGCGACGACGACGACAACGGCATCTCGGTGTCCGTTTTCAACGTGCCCAAGCAGCTGCGGGTGCACAAGCCCGAGGCCTACACCCCTCAGTTCATCGCGCTCGGCCCCTACCACCACTGGCGTCCCGAGCTGTACGAGATGGAGCGCTACAAGCTCGCCTCGGCGCGCCGCGCGCAGAAGCGGCTCTGCGCGGGGCTCAAGCTCGACGGCCTCGTCCAGCAGTTCGCGCGCCTCGAGCGGAAGATCCACGCCTACTACCACCGGTACCTCGACTTCAACGGCGAGACGCTGGCGTGGATGATGGTCGTCGACGGCGCGTTCCTGCTCGAGTTCTTGCAGATTTACGCCGTCGCCATCGCCGACGACGAGGGAGACGGCGGCAGGGCGCTGAGGAGGGTGTCGTCGAGGATGGCGCACCTCGTTGACTTCACCGGGAGGAAGTCCGCGCACAACCTCATCCTCCGCGACATGCTCATGCTCGAGAACCAGGTCCCGCTCTTCCTGCTCCGCAAGATCCTGGAGCCGCAGCACCCGTCGGTCGACGAGGCCGGCGAGACGCTCGCGCGGATGGTCACCGGGCTCACGAAGGAGCTCTGCCCGTTCAAGATGATGGACAACTTCCCGGCGGTCGACGTCGGCAAGCACGCGCACCTGCTGGAGGTGCTCTACTACGTACTCCTGCCGAAGCCGGCAGAAGACACCACGGAGGAGGCCGACGGCGCCAACGGGACCTTCCGTGACGAGGGCTACGACATCGAGGAGCAGGCCGCGGACGGCGGCGGCGCCGAGGAGCGGAAGCCGGCGGCCGGCTGCGAGTACGTGAAGCAGCTGTTCCTCGCCGTGTGGGGCATCGTGTCGGGGCTTAACACGGCAGGGCCCAGGCGCTACGTGACGAAGCCGATCGAGTTTGCCATCAAGGCGCCATGGAAGATGCTCGCCGTCGTGCCGGGCGTGGGGTCCTTCATGTCAGGCGACGGGAGCAACGATCCCCGCGACACGAGCTCATCTGCCGCTGGGTACCTAACCCGGCCGCCGCTGATCGAGGAGATCATGATCCCCTCGGTGTCCGAGCTGGTCAACGCCGGGGTCAAGTTTCTCCCGACCTCCGGCGACCTGTCCACCATCGCGTTCGACGCCAAGACGGCGACCTTCCAGCTGCCCGTGGTGACCCTGGACTCCAACACGGAGGTGGTGCTTCGGAACCTGGTCGCCTACGAGGCGTCGGCGGCGTCGGGCCCGCTGGTGCTGGCGCGGTACACGGAGCTGATGAACGGCATCATCGACACCGACGAGGACGTGGCGCTGCTGCGGCGGCGCGGGGTGGTGCTGAACCGGATGAAGAGCGACGGCGAGGTCGCCAAGCTGTGGAACGGGATGACGCGGTCTGTGCGGCTCACCAAGGTGGCGTTCATGGACAGGACGATCGAGGAGGTGAACCGCTACTACAACTCGCGGTGGCGCGTGAAGACGAAGCGGTTCATGCGCAAGTACGTGTTCAGCTCGTGGCAGCTGCTCACCTTCCTCGCCGCCATCATGATGCTGCTGCTCACCACGCAGCAGGCCTTCTGCTCCCGTCTACGCCTGCTCGCGCTGGTTCGGCGCCGTCACCGTCACCAAGGCAGAGTGATTCTACTCGCGCGACTTTCTGGATCGGGCTACGCGACATGGCTTGCATGGGGCATGGCAATTCGCTGATGTGCTTTTGATGTGCAAAGTAATTGGTTGTGACGATTTTACATTATTTGCAGCTTTGATGGTTTTTGCAGTGCTAAACAGCACGAGTTAATCGTTTAAGCTTTCATGAAAATAGGTGAGAATGTGAGATAATCATACTCTTATGTATATGTCCATCTGTAATCTACCTTGTTTCTTCTTAAGATGAAGTGTTTTTTTATCTGTTGAACATCACGCCTCCTTAATCTCAGGCAACCAAAATTCATACATCATGCATACAAGGTGCTCTGTTTCGTTTTAGAGCTAGGCGTTTTAGCACTGGTTAATTGGATGGTGTTGAAATGATTAAGATGCCCAAGAGGAGGTGAATTGGACTAATTCTAAATTTTCTTGCAATAATTAAATCCTACGGTTAGCCCAATTAACCCCTTGTGCCTAGAAAAGTATTTTTATTAATCTAACGCACAAAGGACTTGCAACCTATGTTCCAAACTTACTCTAGCATGGCAATTTTATAAATGTAAAAACAAGTATTGAATTGCTCAAAGTAAATGCTCAAAGTAAATAGAGAGAGAGGAACGCGGCGATGTTTTGCCGAGTTATCGGAGAGTCGTCACTCCCCACTAGTCCTCGTTGGAGCACCCACGCAAGGGTGTAGCTCCCCCTTAATCCGCGCAAGGATCAAGTGCTCTCTACGGATTGATTCTTCGACACTCCGTCGCGGTGAATCACACACAACCGCTCACAACTTGAGTTGGGTCACCCACAAGCTCCGCCGGATGATCACCAAGCTCCCAATCACCACCAAGCCGTCTAGGTGATGGCGATCACCAAGAGCAACAAGCACGAACTCTCACTTGACCACACGAAGCCTAATGAGAACGGTGGATGCACACTTTGCTACTCTTGATTCACTAATGAGGCTACTCTCTTGGATTCTCAAATCACAATTACCTCACTAGGACCTTGCTCTTCTTGGCACTCACAAACGTGTTTCTCAGCTGTTGGAATGAGCAAAAGTAACTCCACACACGAGTGTTGCTTCTATTTATAACAAGGGCTGAAAAACGAACCGTTATGTGCCTCTGTGGGGTGACCGGACGCTCCGGTCATGTTGACCGGACGCTCCGGTCAGTATACCCTGAACTCCAGTGTTTACAGTGTGACCGGACGCGTTCGGTCAAGTTTTTCCCTTTCTGGAACCTTACTGGAGTCGACCGAACGCTGGCCCTTAGTGTCCGGTCACTCGACCACTCAGCGTCCGGTCGCGCCAGACGCAATCTCCTTGATCAAATGAACTGACCGGACCCTGCAGCCAGCGTCCGGTCCGACCGGTCAGCATTTGACCCTCCATTCACTTCCAACTCTCGATTATATGTGAATGAAGTTTGCTCCAAAGGATCTTAGGCATATGTAGGAGCTACCTAGCGCTAGTTTAGACAAGTGTGCACCACACCTAACTCACTAGACTCATCTAGGTCAAGCTACCCATCCATACCCCCCTTAATAGTACGGCCAAAGGAAAAACAAAGTCCTAAACTACTCTAAGTGTCTCTCCAACTCTAATCGACACTTAGAACTAGTCATCATTAACCTTATCGTCCATCCTTTGAAAACAGAAACAATTTCCATCGTAGGGGCATGACCACCTTGATTGCCCAATTAATCTTCATTACCATGACCTAACTTAATTGCCTCTGTAAAACACACGTTAGTCATAGTAATCTTGTATTGTCATTAATCACCGAAACCCAGCTTATGCTTTCAATCTCCCCTTTTTGGTGATTGATGACAATACCACCTCGAGTATGTAAAAGAGTTGAGGTTTTTAACATGCTTGGATCATATAAGCTTTTGTCAATAAGAACAAAAAGGTTAGGCGAGCTTATATGAACCAAGCCAGCATGATGTACTCAAAAGATATGAAATAAGCATGAGTATAAGTAATAAAGCTCATTTGCATCGGAGTATAAACGCGGAAGCAAGGCAAATGAGCATAACACAAGTGATATGACATATAAGTAGTTATGAAGTAGAGAGCACACATGTCATATATCACAATCACATAGATATCACTATCACATAGATATAGTTTAATGCATGAAGGTAAACACACGAATGCATAAGTAATAGTGTATCACACAAATAGAACTCCAAATGTATATAATAGACTAATAGCTAACTAGGCTCCCCCTAAAAGTCGCTCCCCCTGAGTCAACATACTCGAACCCCCTCCCCCTTTGGCGTCAAACACCAAAACCTAAGGGTCGGTCGACAATGCTGCAGCGGACGAGCCGGGCGTTGAGGTACGAGGGGCAAGCTGGAACTGGGCGCCATCATCATCTGACCCTGAGCTCTGTACTGACTGACCCTCTGTGGCCGGAAGCGTCGCTGAAGCGGTCTGGGTCTGAGCTGGGGCAGGTGCAGCTTGTGACGCTGCTGGTATGTCTGTCGTAGGATCTGAAGATGCGATAGAAGAAGGAAGCCTCAGAGTAGTCACGGCGACGGGAGCTGCTGTAGAAGGACCTGGGGCATGCATATGTGGCGGTGTAGGCATCCTTGTCAACTCGCTAAAAGATGTTCCAAGACTTCTGGAGACTGACATGTCAGGCACAAATAGCGAGGATGACTAATCCGGTGTGAAGCCTGTCTGAAATGGTGTGAACTACGGGGCTACCACTGGTGAGGATAACCACTAGGACACCTATACTGTGGGAGAAGTAAACTGAGCTGGAGGCTATCCCTGACTCTAAGGCCCACTGGGCTGTACTGCTGGAGTCGTCATAGTGGTAGCATGCTGACCAATCTAGGGCGAAGGCTATGGCTGTGGGGCCCCAATGGCTGTCACTACATGCTGCATGAATCCCAAAAGTTGCTGCTGCATGAGTAACTGCTGCTGGTGCATCTGCTGCTGCTGCTGCTGGAGGATCTGCTGCTGTCGCTGGAACTCATCCTGATGAGCCTGAAACTATGCACAGTTGGCAGCGGTCTCCTGAGCCTGTCTAGCCTGATCCTGCTACATCCGCTCAAGGATAGCAATCAAAGCGGGGTCCGTCTACGGTGTAGGTGGAGCAGAGCTGGAACTGCCGACCTCTGCATCATGTCTGCGTGGAGGCATCTGAGGAATAGGCTGGTAGTCATCGTCTGAGCTATCACTAGGCTCGCTCACCTCCTGCTGTGTCTCAAGCTGCTCCTCCTCAGTAGCTGATATGCCTCTAATGATCTCATCCTGCTGAGCTACAGACTCTGGTATATCTAGACGATGGCGAGGCTGACTGGGTGCTTGTGGCATGCTATGCCTAATCCTCTGTGTCATGTTATAAGCAGGAAACTCAGTGGTGGCACCTCTGTACTCTACAACCATCTCTGGTGACCTAACTGTCACTGCCTTGAGGATAATGAAAGTGATCCAGTGAGCATAGGGTAGCTGCCTGCGACCCTTGAAGCCCTCAGCTATCGTGTCCTCCATCTCAGACAGAAGAAGATCCCAAATATCGAACACTATCTGCTGCATCAGGGCGTTGAGGAGCCATAGCTGGATACGAGTCAAGCCCTCTCTATATCCCATCCTAGGAAGCAGTGTCCTACTCATAATAGCCTCTAGTACTCGAGCAGTCGGAGTAAGGTCACTGGGGTTTCTGTGCGAGCCCTCGCCAAAAGGCTCCTTGAAGCAGTGGCAAACCAAGTCCGTAGGGGGCACATTGCCACCATGAGGACGCCTGGGAGGCTCTGTCTATCCATAATAGACCTCATGTAACTTGACGGGCTACTCCTGTAGCCTCAATATCTCCCTGACCCTCTGACTCATCAGTCGGTAGTCTCTGCCTCTGAATGCAAAGTGAATATATCTATGGTGCGGGTCAATATAGAGAGAAGCATAGAGCTGACGAACCCAAGATGGAATATATAATCCTGTCCATCCAATCAAATCTGTCAACCCTGGCAAATATGCAAGGTAGGGGCGAATATGCTCTCCAGCTGCTGCTGCTATAGCCTCAATGCTGTAGACTCTCTGAGATCTGAAGACTGCTCCACTATTCAGATATGCATTGTAGAAATTTTCCTGGAGCGGTGTGTAGAATCCCTCAGATGCTCTCTCATCCCTCCTCGGAGGAAACCATACATCAAACTCTACAAACCTTAGCTGCTAAACCTGCTTGGCCGTGGTGGCCCTCAAGTCAAGGTAGGTCACTGGAGGCGGACCCTGTGGTCTAGGCAGTGGATGTGATCCCCTCCGCTATGTCGGCGGCCTCGGTGAGACTGGAACACGGGTACGACCAGAGCGGCGTAGCTGTGGCTAGGGTGCTTGCTCGGTCTCCTCGGCCTGCTCATCCTCCTAAGTCTGCTCTATCGGTTCTACTGGTGGGGGCTGCTGCTGTGGCTCCTGCTGTGACTCCCCCTGAGGATGAGGATCCACAATGGGAAGATGTCATCCTGCCATCATGATAGTCCCAGGTGGACTACCATGAAGACGTTTAATACGCTCAAGTCTGCCCTGCGCCTCTGGTGACAGATGATCTACAATAACAACTCCACTACGAGCTCCTCCTCTCTCGGCATGCTCTGCGGCCTCAGCGACTGTAGCTGCTCTGGCTATCTCTGTATTAGGGTACTTGTGCTTCTTTGATGCAACCTTCTTCATCGCCTTGCTTTTAGGACCTGTAGGTAGGCGAGGCGGAGGCCTCCGATCATCATCTCCTAGACCACCACCAACATTCTTGGTGCGAGCCATCTGATCTGACTAGAACCACTACCGCTGACAAGATCAACTGTCCACTAACACTTTCGAGGCTTGGCCTCGATCCGTACTTGTGAGCTTGGCTCTGAGTTAACTGTCAACTGCAACTGACACCTCAACAACACCGACTCGCTGCACGATGGAATAGATAGATATACGAATAAATACGATATTTCTAATAGATGCGAAACCCTAAGAGAGCAAGCAATGTAGGTATGAAATTGAAGCGACTGGCTTGCTACCTGATGAACCGGCGATCCGAAAAGAAGAGAAGCGACTCGCGGGGAACCATCGAATCGACTAGGGTTAGGGTCCCGACTTGACGAAGATCGGCGACGCAATGTGAGTCGACGGCGAGGATTTGTAGTGGATGCATTGGCGTGGAGCTATGGCGCTGCCCTAGGGTTTGGGCAATGCTAGAGCAGGGGCACAGAGGAGGGCGGCGCTGGTGAGAAGCTTGGTGCGGTGAGGCTTGAGCAGCGTGGGACGTGGAGGCTAGGGCACGGCGCGGCGGTGAGCACGAGCGCGGTGGTGCGGGGAGCGTGGCGCAGGCTGAGGCGAGCGGAGCTCGGCTTGAGAGGCGCTGGGAGTCATGGGCGGCACACGGAGCTACGGTGGAGCGCAGAGGGGCTGCAGAGAGCGGGTCACGACGGTGGTGGAAGCAGCGGGGTGACGATTTGGTGCTTGCGGCGTTGATGTCGGTGCGGGCAAGGATGGATTAGGTCAAAACACCGGCAATTAGATTAAATAGGGTGCCCCCCCCAAGTCAAAAAAGGAAATGGAGATAAGAATCCTGATGCTGCATGAAATCTACTGACCGGATGCTCTGGTGGTAGCAACCGGACGCTACCACCCAGCGTCCGGTCGATTCCAGAGAGGTCCAATTCCTCTGGAATCACGACCGGACGCGTCCAGTGGACACCGACCGGACACAGCCAGAGTCCGATCAACTTAGCCTTTGTCTTCTTCACACGACCGGACGCTGAGACGTCTTCTGACCGGACGCTGAAAGACAGAGTCCGGTCACTCCTTCGTAGCGAGTTCACCTCCTGTGAACTGACCGGACGCTGGACTTCAGAGTCCGATGCAGCGTCCGGTCACTCTTTTCCAGCAAATCTTCAATGTTCCTTCGCGCTGCCTGTTCCCAATCAAGTCCCAACTGAATAAGACTCAAATAAACACCAATTGGGACTGATGTGAGTGACCTCTCTCAAACCCTCATATTTTTCAAAATATTTTGTCTTAGGCTATAATTCTTTTTAAGAAAATAGGTAATAAGAGGGCAAATGGAACAAAACGACAAAACAACATCCATGCATATGCAATACTTGTAAGTAAATCTAGTTGCTTGTCAAGTTTGATCCAAGGTTAAGCTTTTTCATACGCTTTTCGGCGGTTATCTTAACCATGTTAGACAAGCCCTATATGCATTTCCAAAAATTAATCATGTTGTATATTACAATGAATGCAAGGGACAACACAAGCTCATCTTTTAGTGAAGTAACTAAAATCAAGTACATTGAGCTCATTCCGCAATCTACAAAATGTAGCCTCATCTAGCGGTTTAGTGAAGATATCCGCTAATTGATCTTCGGTTCTTACACCTTTTAGTGATATATCATTTTTAGCAACATGATCTCTTAGAAAGTGATGGCGGATATCTATGTGCTTGGTGCAAGAGTGTTGAACCGTATTATTTGCAAGTTTTACCACACTTTCATTGTCGCACAAAAGAGGTACCTTTTCTAGAACTACACCATAGTCTAGTAAAGTTTGTTTCATGTATAATATTTGTGTATAACAAGCACCCGCGGCAATGTATTCCGCTTCAACGGTGGACAAAGCCACACTATTTTGTTTCTTGGAGGACCAAGACATAAGTGATCTACCAAGCAAATGGCACCCTCCGGATGTGCTTTTTCTATCAACTTTGCAACCGGCATAATCCGAATCGGAATAGCCAACTAATTCAAATATAGCTCCTTTGGGATACCATAGGCCAATGCTTGGTGTATGCTTAAGATACCTAAGGATTCTTTTTACGGCAATTAAATATATTTCCTTAGGATTAGCTTGAAATCTAGCACACATGCACACACTAAACATGATGTTGGGCCTAGATGCGGTTAAATATAACAAACTACCAATCATGGAACGGTAGAGAGTTTGATCAATCGGATTACCTCCCTCATCTAGGTCGAGATGTCCATTGGTAGGCATTGGTGTCTTGATTGGCTTACATTCATCCATCTTGAATCTCTTGAGAAGATCTTTTGTGTATTTCTCTTGAGAGATGAAGATGCCTTCTTTCATTTGCTTGACTTGAAAACCAAGAAAGAATGTAAGCTCACCAATCATTGACATCTCGAACTCCTTTGACATCAATTCACCAAATTCTTTGCATGAGTCTTCATTTGATGATCCAAAGATGATATCATCAACATATACTTGACAAATGAAGATATGTCCATCAAGCTTCTTGGTGAATAGTGTAGTGTCAACCTTCCCAATGGTGAAGCCCTTCTCAATGAGGAAGTCCCGAAGGCGCTCATACCAAGCTCTTGGGGCTTGCTTAAGCCCATATAGTGCCTTGGACAACATATAAACATGATTAGGATATCTAGGGTCTTCAAACCCGAGAGATTGATCAACATAGACTAGTTCATTAATAAAGCCATTTTAAAATGCACTTTTCACATCCATTTGATATAGTTTCATTTCATGATGTGATGCATATGCAAGTAGGATACGGATGGCTTCTAATCTTGCAACCGGTGCAAAGGTCTCTCCAAAATCCAAACCTTCAACTTGGGAGAACCCCTTTGCAACTAGTCTTGCCTTGTTCCTCACAACAACACCTTGATCATCTTGCTTGTTGTGGAACACCCACTTTGTTCCAATGACTCTTGCACCTTTTGGTCGCTCTTCAAGAGTCCAAACTTCATTGCGAGTGAAGTTGTTCAACTCTTCATGCATGTCATTGATCCAATCCAGATCTTTAAGAGCTTCTTCTACCTTGGTAGGCTCATAGCAAGAGACAAAAGAGTGATGAGAAATAAATGAAGCAAGTTTTTTAGATCGAGTCATTACACCATTTGATGGACTCCCTATGATGAGATCTTGTGGATGATCTTGTAGGAGAGGTGTATTTCTTCTATTGACCACTTGAGGAGGAGGTTGTGGAGCATCAACATCTTGTGCTTGTACCACCATTTGCTCATGGGAGACATGAGTATCTTCATTTTCTACTCTCCCATCTTTTTCACCATCTTGTGGCACACTTGATGAAGAAGGTTGATCAATGACTTGTACATCATCTTCATCATCTTTTGGCTTGATGTCTTCCACTGGAATATTCTTCATAGCCTCCCTCAATGGTTCATCACCTACATCATCAAGATTCTCATGTGCTCCTTGGGAGCAGTTAGATTCATCAAATTCCACATCATATGTTTCTTCAACCAAGCCGGTGGCATGATTAAATACTCTATATGCTTTGGACTTTGATGAGTAACCAACAAGAAAACCAATATCACAACGTCTTTGGAACTTCCCTAGGTGTTGTATCTTTTTGTAGATGTAGCATTTGCAACCAAACACCCTAAAGAAGGAGACGTCCGACTTCTTTCCATTGAGCAACTCATAAGGTGTCTTGCCAAAGAACTTTTGAAGGAATAGGTGATTGGATGCATAGCATGCGGTGTTGATTGCTTCCGCCCATAGAGCTTCAGGGGTGTTGTACTTATCAAGCATTGTTCTTGCAAGAGTGATTAATGTCCGGTTCTTCCTCTCAACTACACCATTTTGTTGAGGAGTATAAGTTGCGGAGACTTCATGTTTGATTCCAACTTCATCACAATAGGCTTCAATGTTTGTGTTGTCAAATTCTTTCCCATTGTCACTTCTAATCTTTTTTAGATTCACTTCAAATTCATTTTGAGCTCTCTTGGCAAACTTCTTGAAGCAAGATGCAACTTCAGATTTGTCATGAAGAAAGAATACCCATGTATACCTTGAATAGTCGTCAACAAGCACAAGACAATAAAGATTTCCTCTCAAACTCTTGTATGTTGTTGGTCCAAATAAATCCATGTGAAGGAGTTCTAGCACTCTTGTGGTTGATATGAAAGCTTTGGTTGGATGAGTATTTGCAACTTGCTTGCCGGCTTGACATGCACTACAAAGCTTGTCCTTCTCAAATTTCACATCCTTCAACCCTCTCACCAAATCATTCTTCATAAGCTTCTTGAGTGAGCTCATCCCAACATGAGCAAGTCTTCTATGCCATAGCCACCCAAGTGTTGTTTTGGTGAATAGGCAAGTCTTCAAATTTGCATCTTCGGAGGTGAAGTCCACTAGATATATGTTGTTGTATCTAAATCCATTGAATATCACTTGATTATCATCTACCTTGGATACAACAACCTCCTTCTCGGTGAACAAGCATTGGAAGCCAAGATCACACAATTGTCCAACGGATAGCAAGTTGAAGCTCAATGAAGCAACATAAAGCACATTGGAGATGAAATGATCATTTGATATTGCCACTTTGCCCAATCCTTTAACCTTGCCCTTTGAGTTATCTCCAAATGTTATTCTCTCTTGTCCATCTACCTCTTCATCTAGTGAGGTGAACATACGAGGATCACCGGTCATATGTTGAGTGCAACCACTATCAATAACCCAATGACTTCCACCGGTCTTGTAGTTCACCTACACACAAGAGATTCAAGCTTTAGGAACCCAAACTTGTTGAGGGCCTTTCACCTTCTCAACAAGTGACTTAGCCACCTAAATCGTCTTAGGCCTATTCTTGTTAGGGGGTCCTAAGAACAAGACTTTCATCTTTCCACTAGAATCCTTTCTAAGCATGTAGTGAGCATTGAAGGCAAAGGGTCTAGCATGCTTGGGCAAGGGTTGTGGCGGTGGAGTTTGGCACTCATGGGCAATGTGGCCTTCTTGTCCACACTCAAAACATCTCTTTGGCTTTGATTGTTGTTGTTGAACTTGAGCCTTCTTCTTCTCTACACTCGCCACATATCCAATGCCACTTCTATCCATCTTCATGACGGTGTTCATGAGTAGCTCACTTTGAAGATGCTTGCCTCTTGCAAACTTGCTCAATCCCATCTTGAGATGTTCTTTCTCCATCTTGAGCTTCTTGTTCTTTTCCTTAAGAACATCATTGTTCTTCTCTTCCTTGAGCTTCTTGTTCTCTTCTTTGAGCTTCTCATTCTCAAGGATCAACTCTTCATCATGATCAAGAGTTTCTAGCACAATGGTGTTGTGGCTTTTCATCTCTTCAAGATCTTTTATGAGCTTTTCATTTGCATTCTTGAGTTTGACATATTCATCATAGTCATTGCACTCAACCACTTTCTTGCCTTTGCCACTAGATCCTTGCTCAATGCTCTCATCAATTAAATCATCACATGATGTAGCTATATCAATCTTAACAACATGGTTAGTAGCATCATGTGGCTCATTTGGTAAAAATTCTTGAGCAATAACAAGAGTATCATAATTGATCTTTAGAGTTGTATATTCATCTTTTAGCTTGTTGTGGCTAGTGATGAGCTCATTGTGCACCCACTCAAGTTTATCATGTTTATCTTTAAGCTCTTCTTAGAAGATTTGAGCTCCTTGAGTTTGGATGATATAGCATCATTTGTTTCTTTAAGCTCAACATTAGCCTTTTCTAATGTATCGCATTTTGCTAAGAGTGAATCATTTTTAGCATCAAGCTTTTCATTTTTAGCTCTACTCTTTCTAATGATCTTAGTGTATTGTCTTAGTATTTTGACAAGATCATCATATGAAGGTGAATCATCATCATCGCTATCGCTATCATCATCACTAGCTTGCTCATCATCACTACTATCATCATTATTAGTTATCTTGCATTCACCCTTGGCCATAAGGCATAGGTGTGTAGAGGATGATGGCGATGGTGGCGGTGAAGATGAAAGATCAATAGCAATGGCGGCCACCTTCTCATTTTCACTATCATCATCGGATGATCCACTAGATGAATCAATGTCCATGAGCCAATCACCGACGATGTAGGCCGCCTTTCCACTCTTTGTCTTCTTGTGGAAGTCTCTCTTTTTTACCATCTCTCTTCTTTTATGGCTTGTTCTTCTTCTTGTCATCTTCATCTTCGTTACTTGAGTCATCTTTCTTGCCCTTGTTCTTGTTCTTGAACTTGTCTTTCTTGGGCTTGGTGCATTGATGTGCTAGATGACCAAGTTCACCACAATTGAAGCAATCCATTTTGGAGATTGGCTTTCTTCTAGAGCTTGTGAAGAACTTCTTCTTCTTGCCGTCGAACTTGATGCCACTATTGTTTAGCTTCTTTAGCATTTTGGTGGCTTTCTTCACCATGAGAGCAAGATCTTCATCTTCATCTTCTTCATCACTTGAGCTCTCATACTCAAGTCTTGCTTTGCCCTTATCTTGGCTAGCTTTGAATGCTAAGTCCTTCTCTTTCTTCTTGGTAGAGGATGAGCCATCTTGTGGCGTGATGTGCATGTACATCTCATGAGCATTGATCTTTCCCAAGATTTGTGTCAGTGTAGTGGTGGAAAGATCACCTTGGTGTAGCACGGTCACAATATGCCCATATTTGTCAATGGGGAGGACACTCAAGATCTTTCTCACAACGTCGGATGGTGACATTTGAGTAAGTCCATGCCCATTGACTTCCTCTACAAGAACATTCAAACGTGAATACATCTCATTGGCACATTCTTTGGGAAGCATCTCAAATGAATTTAGCTTTTTAATTACAAGATGATAGCGTTCCTCATGCTCACTCTTGGTTCCATCATGGAGCGCACAAACGTTCGACCATAGTGCATTGGCGTCTTTGTGGTTCCTTACGTGGTTGAACACATCTTTGCAAAGGCCTCTAAAGATGGTATTTCAAGCCTTTGCATTCCACTTTTCATAATTAACCTCATCGCCTTGTAAGTGTGTAGCATCCCGAGGTTTTGAGAAGCCTTGTGAGGCGGCTCTAAGTATACCAACGTCTAGAGCTTCTAAGTACGCCTCCATGCGGATTTTCCAATATGGAAAGTCATCTCCCTCAAAGATAGGAGGAGGTCCATCCCCGTGAGACATCTTGCTCTAAGCGATTAAGCTTAAAAACATGAGCACAAGGCTCTGATACCAATTGAAAGGATCAAGATGCCCAAGAGGGGGGGGGTGAATTGGGCTAATTCTAAATTTTCTTGCAATAATTAAATCCTACGGTTAGCCCAATTAACCCCTTGTACCTAGAAAAGTGTTTCTATTAATCTAACGCACAAAGGACTTGCAACCTATGTTCCAAACTTACTCTAGCATGACAATTTTATGAATGTAAAAACAAGTATTGAATTGCTCAAAGTAAATGCTCAAAGTAAATGCTCAAAGTAAATAGAGAGAGGAACGCGGCGATGTTTTGCCGAGGTATCAGAGAGTCACCACTCCCCACTAGTCCTCGTTGGAGCACCCGCGCAAGGGTGTAGCTCCCCCTTGATCCGCGCAAGGATCAAGTGCTCTCTACAGGTTGATTCTTCGACACTCCGTCATGGTGAATCACCCACAACCGCTCACAACTTGAGTTGGGTCACCCACAAGCTCCGCCGGGTGATCACCAAGCTCCCAATCACCACCAAGCCATCTAGGTGATGGCGATCACCAAGAGTAACAAGCACAAACTCTCACTTGACCACGCGAAGCCTAATGAGAATGGTGGATGCACACTTTGCTACTCTTAATTCACTAATGAGGCTACTCTCTTGGATTCTCAAATCATAATCACCTCACTAGGACCTTGCTCTTCTTGGCACTCACAAACGTGTTTCTCAGCTGTTGGAATGAGCAAAAGTAACTCCACACACGAGTGGAGCTTCTATTTATAACAAGGGCTGAAAAACGAACCGTTATGTGCCTCTGCGGGGTGACTGGACGCTCCGGTCATGTTGACCGGACGCTCCGGTCAGTATACCCCGAATTCCAGTGTTTACAGTGTGACCGGACGCATCCGGTCAAGTTTTTTCCTTTGTGGAACCTTTCTGGAGTCAACCGGATGCTGGCCCTCAGTGTCCGGTCACTCGACCACTCAACGTCCGGTCGCGCTAGACGCAATCTCCTTGATCAAATGAACTGACCGGACCCGGTCCAACTGGAGCCAGTGTCCGGTCCAACTGGAGCCAGTGTCCGGTCCGACCGGAGCCAGCGTCTGGTCAGCATTTGACCCTCCATTCACTTCTAACTCTCGATCATATGTGAATGAAGTTTGCTCCAAAGGATCTTAGGCATATGTAGGAGCTACCTAGCGCTAGTTTAGACAAGTGTGCACCACACCTAACTCACTAGACTCATCTAGGTCAAGCTACCCGTCTATACCCCCCTTAATAGTATGGCCAAAGGAAAAACAAAGTCCTAAACTACTCTAAGTGTCTCTCCAACTCCAATCGACACTTAGAACTAGTCATCCTTAACCTTGTCGTCCATCCTTTGAAAACCGAAATGATTTCCATCGTAGGGGCATGACCACCTTGATTGCCCAATTAATCTCCATTACCATGACCTAACTTAATTGCCTCTGCAAAACACACGTTAGTCATAGTAATCTTGTATTGTCATTAATCACCGAAACCCAACTAGGGGCCTAGATGCTTTCAGGTGTCATTACGACTATCGCAAATTTGAGAACTACCATTACTATTCGTGATATTAGAAACATGTTATTGCAATTTCCTAAGTACTTGAAATTTGCCGGTTTATACACTTGATGGCCCCTAGGGCCCATCTGTAGGCGTTAGTATTTCCATATGAACTAAATTGCCCCTGTTCTCCATGGTCATCCCATTCCTCCACAATCTATCTTCTCCTCCCTCTGCCACCATGCAAAAACGCACGTTGCCTGCCTCCCCCTCTTGCTGCCACTATGCTCAAGCTTGCTACCTCCACGACCACACATGTCACACCCTGTGCTCGTCCGAACCGCCCGGTGGAGGCACATGCTCGTGGAGCTCTCTTCCATTCCCAAGCAAGGACAAGATGAGATAAGGAGTAGCGTCAAAGGATTTAGAGGGGCAGCGTGTGGTCTGCTAGCACTGGGGCGAGGGTGTGGCGCCACGGGTGCCAACGCATGGAGGATGGCGGAGCACGGCCACCAGCATAGGAGGAGAGTAGGGCCTATGAGGGCGTAGCTAGCGTTGGATCCGACGAGAGCGTCGAAGCCAGCTCTAGAAGAGGAAGGTGGAGCTCGCCCGCCAATGTTTGAGGGGTGGAACGAAGCTTTGGAGGGGATGAGATGGAGCGTAACCACTAGCATGAGTGGGGCGGGGCCGAGACGCGGCTCAGGAGGAGCGCATGTGGCGCACGAGCACTGGCCCAACATGGGGAGGAGGAGGCACAGTGTGTGGGCCCCGATGCAGCGAGGAGGAGGGGCTGTCAGCGTGGCATGAGCTCTAGGGTGGCGATGTGGCTAAGTCCTCATAGGATAGAGGCAATAGTGTTGCCAAGTCCAGGGTGCAAGGGCAGCGGTGTGGCTGAGTCCACGAGGGGCAAGAGGTAGCAGCACCAACGACCACGGGTGTGGAGGGTAGGGGACAACCGCCTAGGGCACGACGGCCTCCATGGCCCAAATCTTGAGAGAGAGAGAGAGAAGAGAGATTGTGCGGTGAGGATAAGTGTAATAGTGGGCCCATGGCAGTGTCACGTGGAACCTGTGCGTCAGTGAATGGAGGAAGGAGGGAGTAGAGGGGTATTTTTGTCTATGCGAAAATACGGTAGTCAAATCGAGTTAACATGAATCCCAAATGTATAGGTTGTCATATCTCAAGGTGCCGTTTGGATATTGGCATATAGGGGATGGGACAGGGAAAGGGAAATGAATGAATGGCTATGATTAAATGAGGTGTAAATAACGGACGGCTAGGATACAATATTTATCTCATTATCCCTATCTCTATCCCAATCTCCATCTCCATCTCCATCTCCATCTCCATCCAAACAATCCATAAGTAGATGAAGAATTATAATAACATGCTTTGAAATATGCGAATAGTAATGGCAGTTCTCCAATTCACAATAGTTGGGAGAGAGGGAGGTAGCCGAGATGTCTTAGGATGGACGACCCTGTAAGATGGTGTGGCATATAGCATTGGTGGAGATAGGAGAGGGTACAATATATCTAACTAGAAAAATAAAAAAAAGACTTGTATCATATTTGTCTAACTAGAAAAACTAAAATAATTTACATCATACACTATGTCATCTAACTGAAAAACAAACCTGAAATTCATACATCAAACGCTATGCTAGAAAACCCAAAATAATTTATAAAGTTGGGATGGAGAGAGCACGCACGTGATTTGTAGGAGTCTAATGTTTAAAACATAGGGCTTAATTATTCCCATGTAAGTCTTTTGGTAATCAAAGTGACTTAGACATGAGAAAAATTTTAGATACCACGTGCGATTAAATATATGGTGCAGAAACTCGCGCGAAGCATGCTGTCAGTTCCTAACGCCGTCAACTTGTATTTCCTAAAAGAGACAAATAAATCAATCTAATAATACGAAAACGAATTACATTAGTCTAGTCCAATAGGATAAGGTTTGCTTGCAAGGATCGATCTGACATTAACAATTCAAGTTGTTTCGCTAGCTAGCGGCTCATCATGACATGGACGTTCTAGTCTCTTTTTTTTTTCCAAACATGAAGAACTGTGCGCCAATATATAAAATGGCAATGCTAGCCAATTATAGAAAATGACAATGCTAATCTATCGGAATCACTAGTGCCCGCCGCCCGATCGTCCGGACGCCCGCGCCGCCTGCCCAACCTTTAAAAAAAGCCTATTTCGCTTACTCCGCATGCAACTCTGCGGCTACACGTCTTGCATGCGACTGCAAACCCGCCCCTGCATGCTAGTGCGCCTACGCTTGCAGTTGTGCGCCTCGTGCTTACTTATGCCCATCTCATGCCTGCTGATGCCCGTCTTGTGCTTGCTGATATGCATGCAGGTGGGGACTGCTACGCACGTGGAGACTGTATTTGCATGCGCCCGCTTCCTACGCCTGCTAATGTTGCAACATGAAAGCACTTCTGCAACATACATCTGAAACACGTGAAACATTTACAAACATACGTTTGCAACACGTTTACAACATATGTGTATATCAACTACAACATCCAGATAAACACATTTGCAACATACGTCTGAAATAGATGAAACATTTTGAATAAACGCTTGCAACATGTCTAAAACATATGCAATATTGCAACATATGCGACATCCAGATAAAACACTTGCAGCATAGATCTGAAACAGGTGAAATATTTGGAACATACACTTGCAACATACATGTATAACAACTAAAAACATATGCAATATCCAGATAAAACACTTGCAATATACGTTTGAAACAGCTGAAACACTTGAAACATACACCTGCAACATAGTACCTATATGAGAGACCCATTTTGGATGGCAGCAGATGTACAACCCAAATATGATTTGTAGAAAGAGTTCTCATTTGAGTCTTTTTGTTGGAGAAGATAAAAAATAGATATTGAATCTCTTGTCTATGTAGCGCTAACTAAATGTTGATGTCGTGCAAGTAGGGATAGATCAAAATGGGTATTGAACCTTTTGTCTATGTAGCGCTAACCAGGACATGTAGTCTTTGTATTATAAGATTCAGGAACGATCAAACAAAAGCGGCATCGACATCAGCTAGTGCTCATGCTGTTCTTGTCAACTGCAAATTTCAGAAAGAAAATATATTTGTTAGCAGCCAGCGCGATTACACACATGTTTCAAGCACGGAGCAAAGAGCCTGTGGTGACTAAGGCTCCAAGCAATTTGGTTCAGTGCGTCTGCACTCTGCACAGGGCAGCATGACTGCACGAGCACTCGCGTGGCGACCTCGGACCCATTCCAGTCCCCGCTGCCCTTCACGCGCGAGGAGGCTGTACGGTGCCGCACAAGGAGCGACGACGTGGCTGAGCGATGGCCGCGATCGAGTTTGCAAAGAGGCGCCGGGGACGCCGCCGCCGCGATCGAGTTTGCACTGCGTGGATTGGGGCCGGGCGGCTTGCCCGCTCCGTACCTCCGTCGGCACCGCCGCCGCACCTGCCGCTTGCGTCGTCGCGCGCGCGCTCTTTGGGAGTTCGAGTCGAGTCAGGAATCAATAGGGGACCGAGAATAATTGTAGGCAGGCATCAACGGTGGGCCGATAGAATGGGCCGGTTGCTGAGACGGACGAGCTGCGCCTGAGCCCATAATTCCATATTCGGGTAGTCGGGCTCCCCCCTCAACCCGTCGACCATTTGACTCCACGAGTACGCCATGGCACCGCCGCCGTCGCCTGACCTGGACGACGACGCCATCGCCGAGATCCTGCTCCGCCTCCCGAGTGGCTCTTCCGCGCCGCCCTCGTCTGCAAGCCATGGCTCCGCACACTCTCCGACCCTGCCTTCCTCCGCAGGTACCGCGACTTCCACGGAGCCCCTCCTCTCGTCTCCTCGATCGGCCTCGTCAACAAGGACCTCAACGACGCAGGCCGGGCTCGCCGCTTCGTCCCCACAACAGAAGTGCCCGCCTTCCCCATTCCGGAGTCCGACCGCAACCCTCTGCGTGGCCCCCTCGACTGCCGCCACGGCCGTATCCTCGTCTCCTTGTTTGGACACCATAGCACGTCAGTGACCCCGTCATGGGCGACCGCCATCATGTATTCATGTGCCCGACCCGGAAATCTGAATCTGGTGGACGCCCCATTGTTCGGCCGCGGTGTTCTGCGCTGCCGCTGGCTGCGATCACGTCAACTACCACGGTAGCCCCTTCGGTTTTGGTCCTCATGTTCACCAACTACATGAGTCCTACTCCTACCATGGGCGGCCATGTAGTCATCGGAGATACGTAGGCACGTGGAGGGCGTCACGCAGTCACGCTCGAGAATGTTCCTGATTTACGGCCGTGGTCCCCTCATTGGAGACAAAATCTACTTCGCACTTCGGAGGCTGCTACAATTGTGAAGTATGACTGGACCAACAATTTCTTATCTGTAGTTAAGCCCTAGCCACCAGCACTGCACGGCGGCTTCGCGCTCATCGTGATGGAGGATCGTTCGCTGGGCCTTGCTGGCATTGAGGATTACAGACTTCATCTATGGTCGAGAAGGATGAGTTCAGAGGGAACTGCAAAATGGGTACAATGCATAGTCATTAATCTGGAGAAAAAAATGCCCATAGACAACCCCAGTGACTTTGAAGAGGGTGTGGGTGTCATTTTCTTCAGCATAGGTGTTGGATTGTTCATGATGGAGCTAAAGTCAGGGCGAGTGAGAAAGGTTGACAAGCCCGGGGACTTCTCCAGCGTCCTACCCTACATGAGCTTCTACACTCCTGGTATTGTACTAACCCTTGCTTATCTTTTGCCCTTCCTTGTCTTTGAAGCTTCAATATGTTTTGCTTAGTTGGTTTTGGCTTGTGAATGAACTACTAAGCAGCGCAAACCGAATATATGGCACTGGAAAGCCAAACCAAATTTTTACCATGTCGTTGTCTTGGTGGCATTGATAAATATGCATACAAATCCGTTGATCTTGTACTTTCATGCTACCTTGTTTCAGATTTTTTTTAATAGAAATTTGACTAATTTCTTGCACATCTTGAAGCATTTATCTGGAGCTTGCTGTAGTTAAATCTTTGGAATTATTACTAGCACATAGCTCATTGAAGTGCAAGTGAAGTCAGATTTTGGTTACGAATATTGTGCATGTTTTTTTTAATCTTTTGTTAGGAGGACCCGCTGATCTCTGATGTGCCACATGGAAGCAAGTCATTGCAGAATGGACGATATTGATCCATCATCTTTGAGTTTGCTGCTGTTAACAACCAAAACTGCTACTGTCAAGTTTTCTTTCTTTTTCTGTTGAGCAGTCTAAGTAGTTTGAATGGTGCAAAAGACATTATGATCTGCAGTGGTTGTAGATGATCCATCATCCTGAGTCTGCTGCTGTTGAGCAGTTTTGGTTAATGTTCAGGCATATTTGATTTGTTGTTTGGTTAATGCGCAATTCAGCTACATGGAACTAAAACCTTTTGTACTGCATGCCACAATTCTTAGTTGAAAATCAACTTCAGATGTTTGTACATTCATTTTGAGCTCAAGTTAGTGTGGATGAGGAAGGTAGACTAGCCTGGGGTATATACTACAGCGTATATAACCCCTTACATCTACATGAGATTCTACATTCTTTGTACGAATTTTGGCTCAAGTTAGTGTGGATGAGGAAGCTAGATTAATATTAATAATGTATATAAGTATATGGTGACATGAAGGTGGGTCTCAATATAGAATAAAAGAATCACACTTTCAGTGTACTCCTGAAGCAAATCTCACGGTCAAGGCGATGGATGAGGAGAGATAACAAAACTTCAGTGCTTACTGCCGGGTAGGAAGCTACATATATGTAGCCGGATGAAAGAATCTTCTGCTCTCGCCGACTTTCACGATGCTTCTTGTCCACTGTAATATATAAGCCCTATTATCCCCTATTATTTATCGCCTTTCACCATATTGCGGGTGCTCCTACGTAGTTTTTGTGTTTGCACGGCGTGGACTGGGGACGGGCTGCTTGGCGTTGCTTATTGCCCGCTCCGTCTGCACCTGCCGCTTGCGCACGCTCAATGGTAGTATATATCTACTACGTCTGGTTGTTGGAACGAAGGCATTACACACGATATGTTTCCATGCCGCCGGTACAACCATTATTTACGAGCAAATATTTCCTAGAATATCTAATTCTATATATATAGAGAGAGAGAGATTACAAGGGAGCAGTTACAACTACCTTCATATTTTCTAACATTATATTTGGCTAATGGCAAAAACAAATCCTTAGGAGCCACGGTATAGTCTCATCTCTCCATGTCCTAGTATTTTGTTGCTTACGTTATCCTGTATTTAGATTTGTGCAATGGATCGAGTTTAGTTATGTGTGTGGTTGCGTGGAGAGAGACTCTTATATCAAGCATTAACTAGTACGCCAGATTAAATTGCATTAGGTAACACAGATTAGCACAAGCCAATAATAAGGCACAAAAAAATTGAAATTTTCTCATTTCCCCAGCCTCCACTAGAAACCTCTACTAGTAGAACATATATGTGACTACACGTAACATAGTTTAAGCAATCTATACCTAAATATTGAAGATTCAAAATTTTATCCTATTTTTCGTCTAGCCCATCAATTTAGCTTATGGACCTAGTCACTTTCAACCCAACACTGACTTTCGTGACTTGCTTCTGTTTCTGTCCGCACTGCTCCCCTCTGCTTGTTTCCGTCCGCACAACCCCTTTCACTTCCATAGCACGCGCCTCGCCAGCCACTTGTCCTGTGCCCCACCATCATCAATCGACCTCACGTGCCACAATTGAAGGCGATGACGGCTCTCTATAGCTATGGTGGTGCTGCTAGTTCGCCTTGCTCTCGGCCGCTTGTACTTCCCAACCTTCTGTCCATGCCTGTCGTGAAGGCGAGCTGTGACATCATATCCAGCCCACGACCTTGTCAGCCCTCAACATGTTCGATGTGAAGGGACAATGACGTCTAACAGGGGTAATATTAGGTAATTTAAAACTAAACTTCTTGACATCTATTTCTTCTTATCAAAACCTATGCAAGATTTCTATCTAGATGTGCAACTAACTTTTGATAAGTGTTTGCTACTCTACCGCAAAAGAGGTGCACACCTAGGCCCAAACCTATCATTAACCTAGCATCGGAACGTAAAGCACACAACCTAGGAAAGCAATGTGAGGCGAAAGATTAAACGAGATAGAGATTCTAAATTTTCGTCGACGAGGGTATTTTTCTCGAGGTATCAAGAAGCTCGTACTTCCCTCTAGTCCTCGTTGGAGCCTTTCGCAAGGGCCAAGCTCCCGAACTCCATGGACCCCACAAGCCTTCCTCATGTGCAAGTGGTTCTCCATAGGGCCTTCTTCTGTACTCCCTACCGTCTTCACTATCGAGCTTTTGGGCAAATGCCACGAGTCCCGTTCCCTCCAGTACATACTAGACGGCCACACCACAACCACGGTTGTTGTGATATCACAAAAGCCTGCGAGTGATAAAAAGAGATATGCAAACCTCATTAAACACTAAGCCTAAACCTAGAGTAAAGCGCCAATATGGTGGTCTATGTAACACCCCAGGTGTTTGTCACCAGTTAAGCAATGGGTTTGAGCTCAAACATGGCATGTTAAGTGATGATGAAGGTGTCAAGATCAAATCTACAAGAGTGAGCTCCAACTTAAACTTGGGCAACACACCTTTGCTTGCATATTGGTCCCTTTCAGATATATACCTAAGTAGTGTTGAAGGTGCTTCTTTCATGTGACTCACATCAAATTTCCACCCACATGGATGATTGGAAAAGTTTCGTGAAGTTTGGAATCAATAAGTCACATGAAATGACAAGTTATGTCCTTGCCTAAATTGCTTTATTAAGTGAATGGAATTATAGGTCATCAACCAAGCATTGTAACCTAGCTCAAACAACTCTACTTGCAGTCATGAACAAAAGTTATGAAGGGTTCATGTTGAGCAAGTGGCTAGAAAATGCTTCTATAGATAAAAAATGATAATTTAAGCTTTACCGTGATGCTACTTTGACTTGGTTTGAACTATGGCTTATAGTACTTGCATGGAGTTGCACTTTAAATAAAAGTTGAAGTTTGAGTGGAGTAGAACAAACCTTGTTTTGGGGTCAAGAGCTAGTTTAGTCTCTAAATTAGTCTATCATGACCTCCAAAAGTGAATGTATTGCTGTTTCTGGAGCAAAAAATTTGGCTAAGTCCCTAATTAATGGACTGAAACTGAGTTTTCAGTTTTCATGTATCCTCCTTTGAGAATGTATATCTTTCAAACCAGGCCGATCTAGCTCAACTTCATATAAGAAATATTGGTGTACTCATATAGATCTACACCAAGGAGTAATCGGTTGAAGCAATAATTATACGGATTAGGAGATATGAAGGGGAGAAAATAGAGTTTCAGCTTGTATTTTTGAGGTGGTTTTTGGATCCGTTCATTAGTTTGGAACATGACGTGGCCGACTGACTTCGGGCACCGCAGGCCGCGTGGCTCCTCTGTGCTAGCCTCGCTTGTCGTATGAGCGCCACCTCGCCTCGCTCTCCTCATCTTGGACAGCAGAGCATCCTCCATTCTCCCTCCTGCCCTCTCCATTCTCCTCCTCCGCTCTACTGCCAGTGCCATGGCGGGCGCGCCCATGGCTACCGCGGCAAGGCCCTACCCCATCCACCCTCGCTGCTCGTCACCTCCAACCATCTGAGCACCCAGTTCCATGCCCCTCTAGCGCCTCCTAGCGCCGTCCCCCAACCAGCGAAGCCGAAAAGCATCGCCGCCAAGGCCATGCCCATCAACCGCCGCATCCTGCTGCTGCCGAGCGGCTGCTGGCTGCAGCTGGCCAAGGCCAGAGCCAGGCGTGGCCATGGCTAGCCATGGCCTGAGTCAGCCATCCCCTTCCTCGTCACTTCCGGTCGTCAGCTGCCCGGAGCCCGACCTCTCCGGCGCCTCTTCTCTGCTCTGCTCCATTGCTGTGATGTAGAGAGAGCAAAGGACTGCACGCATGAATTAGAAGAAGTTGGAGGGCCTAAGTGAGAAGCCGTGACTCAGTTGAATAGTGCCGAAAAGGATCTTTTTGTTCGTGTTTAATTTTTGAAAACTACAGGGTCCCCGATGCAAGATTTACATTCCTTTTCTTTGGTTTTTACCGATTTGAATGATCAAGTTTGAAAATTCGTAGTAATTAGTAGAAAATCTTAAAATAGTAAATGAGGACTTTTTGGAATACTTGTGCAATTATATATGCATTAGATCTATAATATGGCATGATTTATTTTAAAGTTTTTGCTGTAAAAATCAATTTATGAAGTTAGGTTTTTAATACTAGTTGTGTCTTGTCTTTTTCATAACTGCAGTTGGTCTTCTCAAATAAATGTGAAATTTTTATGGAGTGTTACACAGGTGATGGTTGATGTCTGGTAAAAATTTCAGGATTTTAGACTTGACAGTTTAAGATCTATAAAAATAACAAATGCCCTGTGTTGCTTGGCTCCTATTCTAAATAGGCCTACATGTTTGAATTAATTGGTTTAGTTAAGTTATTAATCATGACTTGATGACAATACATGAGTTGTAGTACTTTTCTTAAGATTTTCAAAAAACTAAATATCATGATTTTTGGTTAAGTAGATATTGAGTTATACTTGCTTAAATCTCTGTGGTTGTTTCTGCCCAAACCCAGATAGGGTTTCCTTGTTGGCACTGTGGGGCCTTATTAATAGTATAATTAGCTTTAAGTGTTTATAACAAAGTTGTTTAGAATTTGTTAGCCTTTCTAAAAAGTCCAGAACCACATTTATTGGACATGTATAACTTCAGTTATATCTGTTTAAAGTGGCATATCAGTTTCTGTCCATGTTTTAGACAGAGATGCATTCATTGGATTAATTGACCTTGTTATCTATAGAATCATCTTAAGATGATAATAATAAAGTTGTAGGTAACTCTATAAGATTTTCAAAATGTTATGATTCATGTTTGTTGGAGGTATAGAACTCTAGTTATGCTTCTCTGAAGTTCCTATCAGTTTTCTGTACCACTGCTGTTGGGCTGCAGGTGCAGTTTTGCTTTTGCAATTATGTTCGTGGTGTAAATGATGTTTTCTGTGGTTGTGGTGAATACTAAAGTTGTAGGTAACTTCATAATCTAGCTTGTGTTAAATTTTCATGACCATAGGCCAAATAATTTAGGAGCTATAGATTTTATAATTTGCCTATCAGGTTTTGCATGCTCTCTATATAGATCTGAATGATTGTGTTGTTTGACCCAATTAAGGTTTGAATCATGTCTTGGAGATAATATAAGAAGTGTAGTGCTTTTCATGAGCTTTCCAAATTGTTAAAGATCACTCCATTTGGTGGTCTAAATCTCCAGTTATAAGCTCGTGAAGTTGCATGGCTGAATCTGTCCAAGTCTGGACAGAGGTGCTCAATTGTGCTTGATTGACCTTGCTAATGGTGGAATCACCTTGTGATGATAATAAACATGTTTTAGATAATTTAATAAGCTCTCTAGAAAGTTAAGTTTTATGCTTGTTCGATGTCTGTAACTCCAGTTATATATTGTTGAAATTACTACTACTTTTCTGTCCTAGTTCTGTGCAGATATGAAACATTGGCATGTTTGACCTAGTTAGCTTTGGAATAAGCTTTTGGTGATAATAACAATATTGTAGGCAATTTCATTAGCTTTTCAGAAAGTCTAGTGTCACCTTTGGATATCTAGATATCCAGTTATGGATAAAATAAGTGACTGTTGTGCTGCTATCCATATTTCTATACATGTGCTAGGTGATTGCTTTAGCTTGCTCTTGTTTTGGCTAAACATGTTGGTTAGTTCTTGATCGATGCATGTGTGCTATATCTGAACTTAAGTTCACTTGTGTGCCATGCCTAATATTCTTGCTATCCCTCTATAATAGGTTGTGTGATGTTTAGTTAAATAACTCTAGGTGCCTATGTCTTGTATGATCTTATGTTTGCCTTGAATGCTATTATGTGATGCATCTCATATTACCGTTCTTCATATTCATGCACTTGCATCTTGCATCTCATCTAGGTACGCTAGATGAACCATGTGAAGGACGTGATGCTGGAGCCGAACCCAAAGACGGTGTATGGTGGACCTATCCCGAAGATGGAAGGACTGGACAAGTGCTAGGATGGAAGATACTCGCCTAGCGAGTGTCGTCTAACAAACACTAACCTAGTGTTGGATCCCAGGCAAGCCCCGAAGCATTCTAAGCCTCCTACGTTTTTATAAATATCACTTGAGTTCTTTATGTTTGATGCATTAGGTTATAAGAGTTGATTGGAACCACTTGATGCATAGAACTACCTTGTCCAGAAATATACCTTGAACCCTATGTAGGTCCAGGATCGAATATATGCTTAGTGATGCTTAGACCGGTAGAAGTCGGGTGATTTCCTGTCACCTGTGAGATATAGGTGAGTACCAACGCACGGTTGGCTATATTTGCTATCGTGGAAATAACCATGTGTTAATAATGAATGGAGACCGGGTGGGATGTCGATAGAGAAGCAACAAGACATGTAGGTCTTGGGTGTGGATCTATCCCCGTCTATGTCGTTTAAGGACCGATTCGTTGTACGTCCTCATGTCATGTTGAACGCATGCCTATCACTTAGTTGGTCGGATAACTCATTCCGACCGCGAAGCCGAGTAGCTCAACTCAGGCCGGAAGTCCGAGAAGTGAAAGTGCACACTCTGGAGGCAGTAAGGATGTGCTTGGGGACATTAGCGTGAGTCCAAGGGGTCAGGTGCTTAAAATTCCTGCACTTCCTGGCAGAGTGTCACCCTTGAGAATGCGGCGCTTCTCGGAACCACGATTCCTGAGTTGTACCAAAGGTGATCTAAGGCTACCGTGGCTGGTAGATCTGGGTTTGTGTTAGGAATACCCCTCCAGCTGGATAGGAATCGATTCGAATCGCCGTCTCTCCCGGATAGTGAGAACTTGACTGAGCAGCGGCAACGTAGAGTAACTTAATTGAACTTGATGGTTATAATGATGATGATGATGTTACAACATTATACCGGCTATGGTTACTATTGCTTGTTACTAAATGATATCCCACATGTTTGGCACAGGTTAGTTGCTAATCTAGAGATGAATAGCTATAATTAACTTGGTTACTGAATTATAAAAAGGTATAGGTCAACTCTTGGCTTTTATGTAAAATATTGTCAAGCTAGCTCCACCTATAAAGCCTTGCATACTCCTTGGTGTCACTTTATTTCTGGTTTATGACGAGTAAGTCTAGCTGAGTACATTCGAGTACTCAGGGTTTATCCCACCATGTTGCAGGTGAAGTTCTTGGCCTGTTGAAGATGGTGGCTATCCGCCGGTGGGCTCGGTGACTCTATATTTATTTTTCATCTATATGCTTTTATCAGAGGATGTCACTTATGCTAGCAATGTATTTGGAACTTATATTAATGTAATCATTTGAAAGCTATGTTGTTTTCACTAACCGGTTTTGGAAACCCAAACTTGTACTATTATTTGTGAACCTATTTGTAATATTATTTCCACTGTAACTCTGTGTATGTGATGTGTATTTAATTAATCATACGATCTTGGTTGTGATGTTGATTTACCGAGGTCCTTCGTGACACTCGGCGGACTACTGGGTTTATATAAGTGAAAGTATGCTTGTCAATGTGTTAGCGGGGACAGCCGTACTTGATCTTGTATAAATTGGGCGGTTCTATCACAGTCTAACTAGCCTAAACACCTCATAAAGCACTATGCTAATCACCTAATATTTTCATAAGCACTTTTAATGGCTCGAGCACTTGGAATGGAGCCTTGACTCCTTTATAGCTACAGTAATCTCTAGCTTCCTCGAATGGTCAGCCAAAGGGGGTATATATAGCATCCGGCCCTCAATATAGCCGTTGTGGCAAACTACACATGTGAAGTGATCACCAGAAAACTTCGATAACCCCCACCAAAGGATTCCGGTGACCGCCATGTCAGCTAGCCGTTATAGACCGGTTGTTGACTCTCAGGTGCACCACTAGAGTTATCCGGTGCCCATCAACCTTCTTTTGAGCCTCTGGACACCATCCTTTTCTCCGGTGACCCTCTCCTTGTGTCATTGGAGTTTTTCGGTGCTTGACAAAAATCTTCTGCAGAACTTTTGCCTGATGGTTGGCTTGGAGCCTAAGCTCCGATGCTGGCCACTCCACACAACCGGAGAAATCTAGTGAGTGCTGATGACTACAAGTCAGGGTTCTCGCTGACCTTAAGCTCCGATGTTGTGCTAGGGATACCACTAGAGAATTTTGGTGCTCTCTGTGCAGCACTGTTGAGTCTTTTTCCTTCATGTCTTTTTGTCCGGGCTTCTTGTACTATCTTGGACTTTCTTTTTCCTTCATGTCTTTTTGTCCGGGCTTCTTGTACTTGTTGTCTTGAACTTTCTTGCATGTCTTCTAAGTATTCAACCACAGTTCTAACGTATTGCTAGAGGTGTTCATCACTTGATCTTCACATTGCCTTTGTCCAAGCCATCCCCGCATCCAATTAAATAGACTAAATACCTTGTATACTAGCAAACAACATTATTCTATTTGATCATGTTGTCAATCAACCACCAAAACTTGCATATTGCCCAAGTTAGGTGCCATTTTCCTTACACTATGGATTGCTACAACATGCCTTCTCATCTAGGAACTCTCCATAATATCTCTCTTGCCTTGCTTGTGGGGTAAGCGGATGCACTTGCATCAAGACGGTAGCACACACATGTTGCTGATGGTTGTTGCCCCCTACCCTCCCAATTACAGATGGAATCCTTCCTTCTTATTCTATACGATCTCATCCGCCCTCGACATGTTCAATAGTGGCGCATGTGTTAAGTAATTAGGCAGTTTCCATATTAAAACTAGAATATAAATCAGGACAAATTCAAGAACTAGATTAAGCATAACTTGTATACTAGCATGATTTAACAATAGCATAAACATAACTACTGGTGTAAGCAGAGCTCGTACACTAGTCATAATAAATAGCTGAAAGAAAGACATAGGATCACAAGATATGTACCTTTCGACTGTAGCAGGAGATGATGTCACCAATGATGGAGATGCAGATGGTGGTGGTGCGAGGTCGTCCATGAGCAGCGGGGGAAGAGCTCGAAGCAGTTGACGATGGATACGCCGGGACGTAGCGCCGCCTGACTTGGATGGAAGACGACCGTTGTGGAAGTCGGGAGCAGTCGTGCAAAAAGCACTTCCCAAAAACTTTATTCGTCCTCTCCCGGTGTAGGATCGTAAGGACGAGGGTTCCAGAGACCTACTCTCCCAAACGCCGGTGCACGCAGACGATCGGGATGGGAAAACTACGATGGCAACGCAGTAGCGAGAAGAGAAAAATACTATTTGACTACCTTAGGATTTTCCAAGTGGAACTCCCAATAGTAATTTTGGTGTATCTTTTCCTGGGAGGATTGGTACATATATATACGGATGAAAACTTCCTACCTCCACATCAATTAGCAATATGGTACTAATAGATGTTGCACCTCCCACCTCTACTTATGGGTTTAAACATTAAAGCCCATTAGGAAACACATGTATTGGGCCTTTGAGATTTATTAGAATTTCTTCATATAGATTTAGAGGACTATCCATATAAATTCTAACAGCGTGTTCTCAAACTCCTCATCTTAATCCTATTCTCATTGGATCTTTTGTGTGTTATGCCATGCATATGATCAGTAAGGAAGCCAACAAGTGCATGTCACCATTGCCCTTGTCGACACAAGTATAGAGGTGAGCATACGCTTCTTTCTTCATCACTATGGTAGCAGCAGCCTCCATTGGGTGATTTCTGGCTACCAATTGCTTTACATTATACTCGCGCGCTATGTACTGAGATTTATCTGTTGCTCCTTTTTTAACTTTTTCATGTTGTTCTGTTCTTTGAATAGATCACAATACTGACTGATAGTAGAGCATTACCAGCATGACAACCAAAGTTGTGATTTATTTCTCCTTCTGAGTTTGGTGTAAAATATATTGATCGTGATTAAACCATCTTTATTTGTGGAGTCATGCAATAAAGTTATGCTGGACTTTGTTTATTACCAGAAAATGTTGGTGAGTGTGTCAAGTTGATTGGAGAGTTTAGATGAGTTCCCTCTTCCTTACACAGAGCTAATTAAAGAAGACAAACTACATGTTAGCATGGTGTACTTCCAATGATCTCATCTGCGCAAAGGCATGCTCTGAAATTGACCAACTCCTACATTTGATTACATCATTGATTCTTGTGTTTCAAATATTATAGATCTTTGCTCAACCAAGAATTAAGAATTCAGTTATTCTAGCAATGCAAAACTGACACTAGGAATGGTTTTCTAAATGAGTAACATGATAGTATGCATAGTGAGCATTTTTTAAGCATCCAATTGCCTAGTGAAACATTCTAGCATTGGAATAATAAATAGCAACAGTGGAAGCTCTATTACCTGACAAAATTGTTAACCCATATCCGTTTACTTTTAGTTTTAAATGTTACTTATTCATCAAGTTTTTGCTCTGAATTAGTCCTTCCAGCATATTTGGTTTTTAATAAAGATGCAATTCTTAGTGCCTTTTGTTAGAATTGAATGAGTACCTCTGTGTAACCGTAGATCCGGGTAAGCCTCCTCGCCCTTTCCCTTTGCGGCGTAGCAGCAGAGTAGACGCCGGTGCCGTAGTGTAGTAGGCATCTAGCGCGGTGGAGATGAAGTCCAGTGGCGCTGCAGAGGCGACGGTGGTGTGGTGGAGCTTCCTGTCGCTGGCAGCACTTCTTTAGATCGGTTTAGGTTTACTCTGTCGGTGGGTACGGCGGCTCCGTTGAACCTCGTCCTCTAAGCCCTGATCCCCACCTTACCTTTTATATGTGCTGTGCGATAGGGGCCCACCAACCATATTAGGGTTGGGCTCCCCCGATCAGGGAGCAGAGACAAGGGCCCAATAGGCCATTGGGCCTATTGGTGGAGATCAACTAACATTCTCCCCCTTGATCTCACTACCATCTTTCAATTTCATTTACTTTTGTTCATTCCATTACAGATTAGCGCATAGAGCATGTCTTATCGTCACGGTCCATTTCCGATAGACTTAATAGCTATAACACACTACTATGTTTTGAAATTGATACTTATCTTTGGGCCTTCTTTTGTCTAGGAATTTTAGGCTTTCCCTTAAACCCATGCTAGCTACATGTTCTCTGAACACCATGTTCTCTGAACACATTGGGTGGTAAGCCTTTTGTAAGTGGATCCGCGAGCATCTTTTCTGTACTTATATGCTCAAGACTTATGACTTGATCCCGGACTTTATCTTTCACAACATAATACTCTATGTCAATGTGTTTGGCAGCACCACCTGACTTATGTTGTGAGCATACTGTATTGCCGGATTATAATCGTAGTATAACTTAAGTGGTCTATAGATGTCGTCAACCACCTTCAAACCGGGTATGAACTTCTTTAGTCAGTTCACCTGCCCCGTTGTCTCATAACACGCTACAAACTGTCATACATTGTGGACGATGTAGTGATGGTTTGCTTTGAGCTTTTCCATGAAATAGCTCCCCTTTGCGAGAGTGAATACATATCCTGATGTGGATTTTCTATCATCTCCCGCATAATCAGAATCTGAATATCCCACTATATGGAGTGAATCAGATTTTCTATACGTCATCATGAGGCCTTTCGTTCCTTGCAAATAATGCAAGACTTTCTTTACTAATTTCATTGTTCTGTTCCAGAATTGCTCTGGAATCTACCAAGTAACCCGATAACAAATACCAAGTCAAGGCGCGTACATACTTGAGCATATTGTAAGCTTCCGACAGCTGAAGCATATGGAACCACTTTTATTTGATTGAGCTCATATTGGTTCCTGGGGCATTGAAAATCCCCATATCTGTCGCCCTTGACTATAGGAGCAGGTGAGGGGACTACATTTGTGCATACTGAATTTTTTTAAGATTCTTTCTATGTATGCCTTTTGTGACAGTCCTAATACCCCTTTTCTTCTATCTCGGTGAATCTCAATCCCTAGAACGAACGAGACTTCACAAAGATCTTTTATATCAAGTTTTGAGGACAAAAACTTCTTTGTCTCCTGTAGTAGACTGACATCACTACTAGCAAGTAAGATATCATCCATATACAGGACAAGGAAGGTAAACTTCCCATTCTTAAACTTTGCATACACACAATTGTCCTCTACATTCTCTTTAAAACCCAAAATTCTTTATTGTCTGATCAAACTTCAAGTACCACTGTCTTGAAGTTTGTTTTAATCCATAAATGGATTTCTTTAGGTGGCATCCCGTTTGTTCTTTTCCTTCCATGACAAGACCTTTCGGTTGTGCCACGTAAATATTTTCCTCTAAGCTTCCATTGAGAAATGTCGTCTTTACATCCATCTGATGTAATTCTAAATCGTAACGTGCCATTAATGCCATTATGATTCTGAAGGAAACTTTACATGAGACTGAGAAAAGGTCTCATTGTAATCAATCCCTTCTCTTTGCATAAAGCCTTTTGCCACAAGTCGTGTTTTATATCTCTCTATATTCCCTTGAGAGTCAAGTTTTGTTTTGTAGACCCATTTATAGTCTACTGTTTTGGCTCCTTTAGGAATGATATCCAAATCCCAAACTTTATTGACATTCATTGATTTCATTTCATCTTCCATGGCCTCAAGCCACTTTGATGAATGATCACTACTCATGGCTTCTTCAAACGAGATGGGATCATCCTCCATTTGAAATTCCTTAGTGTTGTACACTTCATAATCAGCATAAATAGTTGATTTTCTAACTCTTTGAGACCTTCTAGGGGCCTTCACATTTGGCACATCTTCTGTTTGAGGCTGCTGTTGCTCCCCCTCATGTGTGGCAATAGGTTCTATATGATCCTGAAGAACAGGTTCCTCATCGTCATTCATTGTTGCCACAAGTGGGATAACAACAAGTGCTGGCACCACAGTATCTAGCACTGTCGATGCAGCAACAACAGGTAGTGAGAAAAATGGCTCATGAATCATTGGAGTGTGCACATACACCCGCTTCACTTCAAGATCAATTTCTCGAGCTACCATGCTCCCCCTCATCAATTCATCATCTAGGAAGACAGCGTGTCTCGTTTCTACAAACTTTGTATGTCTGTCTGGATAGTAGAAACGAAAACATTTTGACTTTTCTGGGTAGCCAAACAAATGGCAACTTACTATTTTGGGATCTAACTTCCCAATGTTTGGGTTAAATACTTTAGCCTCAGCAGTGCTCCCCCACACACGTAAGTGTTTAGTGAGGGTACTCTTCTTGTCCACAACTCATACGGTGTTTTGGGCACCGACTTACTTGGTTCTCTTTTGAGAATATGAATGGCGGTTTTTAACGCCTCCATCCACAGGCTCAACTGTAAGATGGAGTAACTTATCATACTGCGTACCATATCCATTCATTGTACGATTGCGTCTTTCAGCTACTCCATTCTGCTGAGGTTCGCCTGGTATAGAATAATGGGCTACTTTACCATTCTCCTGTAAGAACCTTGCATAAGGTCCAGGAACTTGGCCATCTAGGGTATGCCGACCGTAGTACTCCCCCACGGTCAGACCTGACTATCTTTATCTTTAAATTGCGTTAATTTTTAACTTTTGCCTTAAATATCTTAAATTTATCCAATGCTTCTTTTCTTTCTTTGATTGGATAAATGTAGCCATAATGGGAGTAATCATCTGTGAATGTTATGAACGAAACATAACCATCCACACTCTTTACAGGAAACTAACCACAGATGTCTGTGTGAATAATCTGTTAAATTCCTGCGCTTCGTTTGCATCTTTCTTAATTTTTCTTTACACACTTTCCTTTTATGCATTCTCTGCATTGTTCTAAATCTGAGAGCTCTAATGGAGGAAGAATATCATTCTTAACTTGTCTTTCTATTCCCCCCTCGAAATATGGCCTAAATGATAGTACCATAATTTCGACGATGCATCGTGAGCTCTCTTATGCCACCATTTCTTGATTAACACTCTGTGACCAGCTACTTTATCAGCTAGGTAGCATATGTCTTTGAAGAGCCAGTGAACTGACTCTTTATGCTATCGAGGTACTCGGTGACCGTGTCACACACTGGGATTGAGCCCACAATTCCAGGCCCAATCGTGTTCTTTATCACAGCCAAACATTTCTTATTGGCAGTGACCCACTTCCTATGCATAAGGGCATAGGATATCTTTTGGGATTCAAAATCCCTCTCTTTAGTTGCCCAAGTGGCATCATGCTCATTTGTCTCCCTCATCGGTACCACACACTCAGTGGAACACGATGAGGTGACTACCCAGTCCACCTCAGCCAAAATGAAAACCAGGTCAAACCTTTTCTTAACATAAAAATAACACCATTTGCATGCCTTGATTCCAACATTGGTCACAATTAAAACATACAATTATTCTTATACACTAATTCTACATCATCGTTGGGCAGATGTAGAATTAATGTATAAAATTATTAAAATTCACAACTGTTCTTACACACTAATTCTACATCACCGTTGGGCAGAAGTAGAATTAATGCATAAATCATTAAAATTTACAACTGTTCTTATACACTAATTCTACATCACCATTGGGCAGAAATAGAATTAATGCATAAATCGTTAAAATTACGATATTGTTATTAACAACGTTGGTCAGAAAATAACAACATCATAATCATGTCAAAATTTCTTTTTCTCCAATTAAATACCACATTGGTTCAAAATAACTGGAGAATCAACAATTTCTTTAGCAGCGGAATAACTTTCTTTTTCTTCAATTAAATATCACGTTGGTACAAATTAACTGGAGAATAAACAATTTCTCTTTAGCAACAGAAAAATAATTCAATTTCTTGAATTTTACCCACGGGAAAAAATTACTTTTTCTATTTTCTTTAAACCATTAATCAATTTTCAGGAAATAAACATTTACTGGAAAAAGAAAAAACAAAAAATGACTCAAATGATCATTGTTCGTTCGGCCCGGCCAGCAAAACAGCCCGGCCCAGCTACTCTCCCCGCGCGCTGCCGCACCCAGGCCGCAACCTGGGCCTAGGCCGGCAAAGCCGTGCCGGTGCGCTCGCCCGCCTGGGCCGCGAGTCGGCCTGATCAACCGGCGCCGTTCATTTCGATCCGACGGCTGCGCGGTGAGATCGGCTGATCAAAAAGGGCGACGGGCGCCGTCCCCCGACCCTAATTCATTCAGTGCCTTCCATTTCTCTCTCTACGCTCTCTCTCTTCTCTCCTCACACAACAGCGAGGCGAGTGCAACCGAGCGAGCAGCGAGCGAGGACCGGCAGAGCCATGGCGCCGTCGCCGGCCCCCTCGCCGGTGCGCGTGCTCCCCAACGGGTGAGCACGCCGCCGTCGAGCGGCCTGGCCGCGGCGCCCCCTTGGCCGAGCCTGGCGAGGAGCTGCCCCCGGCTCAGCCCTTCTTCTCCCGCGCTGGCGAAGGGTTTTCCCGACGCACGGCGTGGTTGATCCATTCCCCCTTCCCTTTCTCCTTTCCCATCCCCTTCTTCTTTTCGATTTGGATTGTGTTCTTCTCTTTTCCGAACCGAGGTGGGGATTAGGGTTAGGGTTAGGGTTTCTTTTCTAATTCGATTCGACCGATTCATTTTTTTTATTTCTTTTCCTTTTGGAGTTCATCCGAATCGAGATCTAGGGTTAGGGTTTGGGTTTCGACCCCTGTTCTTCTTCTTTCTTTGGATTTCCTTTCTTTTCTTTGATTTCTTTTCTTTTCGGAGTTCATCCGAATCGGTCTCTTCCCCTTCTTCCCCCTTCCCCTTCTTCTTTTGGGATTAACCCGATTTGGGATGGGGTTAAAAATTAGGGTTACGGGATTTGCACTTTTCTTTTGATTTCTTTTCACGGTTTTGATTCCGATTGGGATGAGGATGGGTTAGTTCATCCGAATCGGGTTGACTGTTGTTCTTCCCCACGGTTAGGGTTCGGCTTCGTGAGCCGAGGGCCCTTCCTCTTCACCCAGTTAGGGTTAGGGATTGGGGAACCACTGTACTTCTTTCCTTAGATCCGAACTGGATCTATTCTGTTCTTACCGTGCGCCGGTGAGAACGGCGGTGCGGCATCTCCCCCCCCCCCCCCCCCCGCGCGCGGTGGCGGTGGTGACCGGTAGACAGTGACGTCCGCCACCCCGGTCTCTCTTTCTCTTTGCTTTTACCCGGTTAGGGTTAGGGTTACACACTGATAACCTGGCTCTGGTACCAATGTTAGAATTGAATGAGTACCTCTGTGTAACCGTAGATCCGGGTAAGCCTCCTTGCCCTTTCCCTTTGCAGCGTAGCAGCAGAGTAGACGCCGGTGCCGCAGTGTAGTAGGCATCCAGCGCGGTGGAGATGAAGTCCAGTGGCGCTGCAGAGGCGACGGTGGTGTGGTGGAGCTTCCCGTCGCTAGCAGCACTGCTTTAGATCGGTTTAGGTTTACTCTGTCGGTGGGTACGGCGGCTCCGTTGAACCTCGTCCTCCAAGCCCTGATCCCCACCTTACCTTTTATATGTGCTGTGCGACAGGGGCCCACCAACCGTATTAGGGTTGGGCTCCTCCGATCAGGGAGCAGAGACAAGGGCCCAATAGACCGTTGGGCCTATTGGTGGAGATCAACTAACACCTTTGTATCAAAAACATTATCGATCTTTACTTGAGGTACATCATGGCAATTACAATCCAGTTGTGATTTTACTCTATAAGAGTTAACCATGGCGGCGTAGCTTCTGTTTGTTTTGATATTCTCAGCTCATGCAACAAGTTTTGAACTATATGTATAACGGACGATTGCTGAATATGTTAACCAAATAACTCGCCTCAATTGTTCAGAATATGAAGCCATATTATAAATTTATAATATATGTTTTTATTACATTATTTTGTTTTCTTCTTTGTCTTTGGAATGGCTTTCTCTGTTATGACAAACTCTCTAGCTGATAGGGTTCTACTTTTGTTATCTTTTGATGCAGTACCAATGATCGCATACCATGTTTCCAAGTTATTTTTTGTCAAAATTTTCAGTCTTGCGGACCATGAGTAAATGTCATGTTTATTGCTTTTCATAGCAATCATGTACTGTAGAGATAGTGTCACCTTTTGCTCCATTGGATATTCCACCGATTGGCCAAGTTTAAGATTGGTAGTCCACTATTAAGTTAATCTTCTTTTGTATTATATTGACTACTGAGAAGAAGTTGAGTTCAATTATTTTTCTTTTTTTTCGAGATCCAGCAGACGCTCACAAACACGAGCGCACACTCACCCCTATGAACGTACGCATGCACACCCTGCCCCTATGAGCACCTCCAAAGAACTGAGTTGGACCGACAAATCTCAAGATTGACGAAGTCACCACAGACGCCTCGCTGTCGACGGGCATGTCGCCTATCACTGAAAGCATAACGCCGTTAATTCCTATAATAAATCCAGGAAAATGCGAGCATCCATGTCAAGTCGGAGACTTGAACCCGGGTAGGTAGGTTTCACCACAAGGAATCCAACCAACTGACATACGCTCAATTCACGAGTTCAATTATTTTTTCAAGTTGAAGGCCCCAACACCTGCACTGGAGTCTAGAATGTGCGCGCATCTGTTAACACCAAAACTTGTTGCAATAATCGGACTCATGTGAACAAGGCTTCGGCCATCATTCTACCATAAAAAGTTTTGGTGTTAGCAGAACCTTCTCTTGCTGATGATATATCTTTTGATTCTCTAGCATTTTCTCCAATCCTTATCACCTCAAGGATGTTATGCTCCCCACCCTCCATGTCTCGCTTCCTGCCTACTCCACATTCCCTCTTGCCATTTATACCGGTTTATAACTTCAGAAGCTTTAAATGTATATATAATTTCTCTCGTTGCAACGCACAGCCCTGTTCATTTGGTTTATAATCCGTACTTTTTCAGCGAACGAACATTATTTTCCTCTCACAATAAATCAGCTAAAAGTACTTTCAGTCATGGCGCCAAACGAGAGCCATGGCCAATTGGTCATGCCACTGATGCCAAGACAGACGCGTTTCACGACCAGCGCGAGCCAAGCAGCAGAATTCGCGTGACGAAATATCCACATCCATTTCTCTACACGAGTATACAGGTTTACAGAAGCAGATCAAGATGCGTTGCGTCGTCAACCTGAAAACCTGATGGAGGCGTAGCCTTTTGGATGCGTACTATACATACTACTGCTCTGCTCTTCCTACGACGATGCATGTGCACGACAGGGTGAGCGTCCGACGGACGATGATCCAACGAAGCAAGCTCGATCAGCTCAAGCCGCAGCCGCAGATCTCCGCGCACAGAGGAAGAAGTTGCGAGAGCCCAGGTCCAGCACCATCTCCTCCGGCCTCAAACCTGACAGAATTCCAAAGAAATCGACCGATCGTCAGTTGCCATACGATACGATACGATGCAATGAAACTCCACTCCAAAGAAACCTGACAGAATGTAGGTTGGTGCACGTACTCTCGAGCGAGTACTTGTGGAGATGCAGCTCGAAGCCGTCCGCCGCGTCGGCGGCCGTCCCGGTCTGGAGCGGTGGGCGGCGGCCCTCGCGGACGTAGGCGGCGACGGCGGCGCGCACGAGGTCGGCGACGGTGGCGTCGGCGCCCAGCACGAGGTGGACGGGCCATAGGCTGCGGTCCACCGTCACGTTCACCAGCAGCCGCGTCAGCCGCCTGTCCCTGTCCGTCGGCGCCGGGCGAAACAGCGGCGCCATGCGCTGCAGCAGTAGGCGGTGGGGCTGTGTCTCTGGCTCGCCGCCGCCTCGGTGCATCGGCGCCACCAGCGCCTGGGTGGAGCCGCTGCTGCCGGTCGGCATGGCGGGCTGGCTCGCTCTTGTAGGTGGTGTTGAGAACGCGCGGTCGATGGAGGTGAGTTCGTGCGTGCATGTGCGGCGGCGGTGTGGGGGGTGGTGGATGGAGACGGCGAGCGGGCGGGCGGGAAGATATAGGAGATACACCGAGTACTTGGTCGCCGCGGCGAGCGCGATTGTTAGGCAGGGCAGGCCACGCCTGCACCGGGTGACACTGACACGGCTAGTGTATCTGGACCACGTGTGGCTGGTTGCAGGGCATCACGTATGGCATAGCTGTGTGTTCGTGGCCAAACGAGTAATGGATTCCTACGACCACTGCTGCTGCTGCATGCGCTGCTGGGAAACAAGTTGACGGCCACAGAGTGCAGGCAGATAGGTGCTGTGGTGGTGCTCGATCGAGGGCCGCGCGAAGGCGAAGAGGCGAGACGGGAGTGGAGGAGTGCAGAGGTCTCGCTTCGCGGGTGGACGCGACGCGACGCGACGCGGCTCGGCACGGCGCGGCGCTGGGCCTGCTGCACCGCTGCACGCCACGTTCCGATCCAAGACAAGACGACTACCGGCACCAGTAGCGTCGTGTCCGCTGCTTTCGTCGAGTGCTAACCGGGGGGGCGGTTGGCGCTGCCCTGCCTTCTGCCTACGTCGGCGAGTCGCGCTCGCGCGGACGACGAGACGCCGAACGGGTCTTGTCGTCTGGTCTGTCCCGTTCCGAGTCCGGCCGTTCGCCGCCTCATCCTCGGCGCGGCGCGATGACCGATCCGAGTGCCTGGCCCGCTGCGCAACGGAATGGATGCCGTCGCTTTTCGTTTCCCCGTCCGGGCTCCGGCGGATTTTTCGGATCTGCCGTGGATTCAAGGTTTGGACAGGCCGGCCGGCCGCCGTCCGAATCTGGTATGACGCCAGGGCTGCTTTCGCCGAGCAGCGGAGATGGGATTGGATGGAATCCCGGTTCTGCACCGGGGCACCACAGTCCACAGTCCACAGTCCACGTGTGCTCGTGTAGTGTACTCCTTGGTGTTGGCCGCGCAGGGGCGAGTCGTGCACGGCATCTGCTCTGGCCAAACTCCACGGGGGCACGGGACCGAAACGCCTGCTCGGCAGTGATTTTCTACCGGTGTTTCGGCTGCAAGCCTACAGCTGCAAGCTAGTATGCTACCTGCTACCTGCTATATGCTACGTTAAATTGCTATATTCGGCTCCGCAACCCGCTGCTGCAGCGCAAGCCACAGCAAAGTTGTACCGGAGCACGCTGAAATTATAGAAATTTTTATTTTTTTAGTATACTTATTTAATACAATTTTCATAACGGTACCATATATAAACAAATGCCTTGGGTTTACAAGATTTTTTTTGTTTTCGTCGCACGATTCTATCGAGAAAATATAATGAATGCTAAGATTAATGTAAGCAAGCAATCAATCATACCATACAGGATTGATTGCTTACATTAATGTAGTGATAACAAAACATAATTTGATCGATACCGAAGGGATAGGATAGGTACTAAGGGCCAGTTCCAATGAAAGAAGCTGATGCGGTTTCCATAGCATAAGAAATCATCTATAGAAACTATCTTCCACAGTGGAGATGTCTTTGTGTAATAATTATTTTCTCTTTCTCTCCCAACTCTATCTTCTTTCTCCAATGGGAGTATGGCACGAGCCCCCTGGAAACTGGTGGTTTCTCCCTAATGGCGATTTCATGGTTTCTTGGTGCATTGGGTCAAGAGAAGACCTGATTTCTTCATGAGGAAACCATTTCTAGGATTTTTGCTCTCTTTCTTCATTAATTACGTTGCCATGTCAGCATTTTACCTACGTGGCAAGTCATTTAATGAGGATAGAAATCATCATCAATACACCATTGTGACTGCCCTAAGAGTATACTTATAGGACGTGATTGTGTGGTGTGTTGACCTCGATCATTACACACACTGCTGAACCACAGGCCACAGCGCATAGCTAGAAGTGTTAGATGATCTCCACGGCCAATTGGGCCTTTGGATCCGCGCTCTGATCGGGGGCGCCCAACCGTTCCATGGTTGGTGGGCTCCCATTGCACAGCGCCATAAAAAGGGAGGTGGGGGCCAGGGCATAAAGCACGAGGTTCACCTGAGCCGCCAGACACCCCACCTATAGTCCCTAAACCCTAGCCGATCTAGAGAGGGGGCGTTGCCAGCGACGGGAAGCTCCGCCACTGGCCACCGCCGCCTCTGCACCATCGCCACCGCGACAGCGCCTTCACCGCCGGGCATCACAGCACCACCGTCAAGCAACCCCATAGCCAGCTCGTCTTCTATGAAGGCGGTCGATGGTTTGCACATCCTCAACCCCTATCTCTCTCTCACTCTATCTGTTAATCCCGTACTAGTACGTGTTCTAGGGCTCGCTATTTACTCCAAATGTAAGTACTCATGCTAGATCTATGGCTAGTTGATCCTTTAATATTATATCAATGGTATCAGTCGCCTAACTAGGCGTAGATCTATCTTATCAGGGTAGAAAACCGAGTAGCAGCAATTAGAAGGAGGTGAGAGATCTGATTCGGATTTAAGCAAAGGGTTCATCAAACCCTAAACCCAAATCGGGTGAAGAAAATGAGTAAGAAAGGGTCTCGGTTTTGAAAATGAACTCAAAATCTAACCCGCGTAGACAACTCGGGGAAGAAGAACAGTAGCCAAACCCTAACCCTAACTCGACCTAACCCTAACCCTAACCCAAAATTGGACAAGATCCGAGAAGAATAGAAGATAGAAGCAAAGAAAAGAAGGGGGAAGGGGAAGGGCTTTGGAGGCGGCTTACCTCGCCGCCCTCCACTCACCGGAGTCTCCAGGAAGGGCTTCGCGCTGCCTGCTAGAGCGCCGCCGCTAGGCCGCTCGACGGCAACACGCCCACCCGCTGGGGAGCGCACGCGCGCCGGCGAGGGGGCCGGCGACGGCGCCATCATCCTTCGCTCCGGGCAATGGCCACCGGATAGCCTCCACTGCTCTCTGCTCTCCACTGCGAGGCTGAGAGAGGAAGGGGAGGGAGACGGAATGAGCCTAGGGTTCAGGGGAGAGCACCAGCCACACGGGTTTGATCCGCTGAGATCACCGCATGGCCATCCGATCTCTATCGACGGCTGAGAGCTGCCGGGCCAGCATTTGGCCTAGGCGAGCGCGCGCGGCGCGTGGCTTTGCCATCCTAGGCCTAGGTTACAGCCTGGGAAGGCGCAACGCGCGCGAGAGCAAAGCAAGCTGGGCCGATTTGCTGCTTGGGCCGAGTAAACAGTGATGCTTTGAGCCATTTTTCATTTTCTAAATTTCAGAGAATTTATTCTTTTCCTGGTATTTGATTAATGGCTCAAATAAAATTAGTAAAGAGAATTTTCCTATGGGTAAAATTCACCAATTAAGTATGAGTTTTCCATTGCATTGATCAATTTATCATCTGATTAATTTTTGAACCAACGGAAAAATTTTAATTGGAGGAGTAGTCATATTTGCTTAAGTTAAATCATCATATTGTTATTTTTTGACCAACGTTGATGATAACAATATTATAATGTTTATTCATAAATTTTCCATGTATTAATTCTATTTCTACCCAACGGTGATGTAGAATTAGTGTATAAGAATGTTGTATGTTCTAATTTTGAGCAACGTTAAATTAAAGCATGCAATTATGATGTCATATTTTCTCACTATCTTTGACGGTGTTTTTCAGGATTCAACCCAATGGCTTTTATCTCGCATATACCGCCTCTTGAAGGGGGCAACTATAGGGTATGGCGAGAGAAGTATGAACTAGCACTTGTGTTGTCTGAAAATGACCTAGCGCTTACCTCCCCGTGTCCGACTGAGCCAGTGGACTCGATGAGGGAAGATAATGAAACTGATGCTGATTTCACTGCTCGGCAGCGAGATCATGCAGAAGTGCGGATGAAGTATGATCTCGAACGCAAGAAATAGGACATTTCAAACCACAAGTGCTTGAAGGTGGCTAAGTCCACAATTTTAGATGCGATAAGAGGGCCTATCCCAGATTGTGATACCACCACAGAGTATCTTAAGAAAGTGGAGAGTCAATTCCCTGGCTCTTCAAAGGCTTATGACAGTACTTTGATCAAGAAATTGTTCAATGAGAAATACACTGGTGGCGGTATCAGAGAGCACATACTTAAGATGAGTAACATGGCTTCGAAGCTGAAGCCAATGGATTTGGGGCTCAAGGATGAGTTCCTGATTCATTTGGTTTTTGCTTCCTTGCTAAAGGAATATGAAACTTTTGTTGTTAATTACAACATGCAGCCCGATAAGTGGGATATAGAGAAGCTCATCGCAATGTGTGTTCAAGAAGAGGAGAGACTAAAAAGCTCACATGGTGACTTTGCTAACCTTGTGAAGGACAACAAAAAGAAGAATTTTAATAAGAATGCCAAACCTCAAGGGAAAGCTCCTCAGACTGACCACCATCCGAAGAACAACAATGCTCAAGTTGCGAAGGATCAGTGTAAATGGTGCAAGAAGCATGAACATTACCAGAGGGACTGTTAGACTTTCTGAAGAGCCTTCTGAAGAGAGGTGAGGATTTCATTACATTCATAGATGAATTCTTGTATTTAAGTTATGCAAAATCTACTTGGTGGATTGATTCAGGTGCAATTATTCATGTTGCAAATTCATTACAGGGATTCCATATGAGGAGGACCCTGCAAAGAGGAGAAAGAAGAATTAAAGTAGCAAATGGAGTTGATGTTGAAGTTGAAGCCATAGGAGATCTTTTTCTAGAATTAGATGATGGTTTTAGACTTCCACTTTTAGATATTCTTTATGTACCCTCTTTGCGTAGAAACTTGATAAGTGTCTCACGATTAGATGATGATGGATATGATTGTCATTTTGGTAATGGTAAATGTCGGATTATGATTAATAATGTGTGTTGGTCTTGCCTTCTAACAAGACAAGCTTTATTTATTATCACTTTTGGAGAATGTGAATGATGTGAGCACTGAGCATGAGAATGTCTCCTCGTCTATGAATGCAACTAATAAGCTATCGGGTTCATAAACCCGGGGTCCCTCATGGACCTGCTTCCCAGCAAAAGCTCAGCCCAACAGACGACGTTGCGAACGACGCGCAACTCCTGGGTCGGCCCAAAAAGCTAACGACAGGCCGCTTTTGACTCTGGCCCGCCTCTTCGACCGGAAGGCCTAGCCAAGGAGGAACGACGCTCACTTCTGTCACTTCCGACTCTAGCCCGCCTCTCTGACTGGAAGGCCTAGCCAAGGAGAAACGATGCTCGGTTCCGTCGCTTCTGACTCCGGCCCGCCTCTCCGACCGGAATGCCTGGCCAAGGAGGAATGACGCTCGCTTCCATCGCTTCTGACTCCGGCCCACCTCTCTGACTGGAAGGCCTAGCCAAGGAGGAATGACGCTCGCCTCTGTCTCTGGCCTGCCTCTCCGATAGGAAGGCCTAGCCAAGGAGGACCAGCGCTCACCTCTGACTCTGACCCGCCTCTCTGACTGGAAGGCCTGGCCGAGAAAGGACGACGCTCGCCTCTGACTCTGACTCACTTCTCCGACTGGGAGTACATCGAACCTCTACTTATAGCTCTTCTCTGACTAGGAGGCTGGAGCCGATTGGGAAATAACCAATCGGGGACGCCCGCTCGGTGAAGACCCAGGAAACGGAAAGAGCAAGTAAGGCAGGGCGCTCCAGTCAACCGCAATATCAAGGACCGTACCCTGTACACCTATAGGACAATACTGTTAGGTCATGTTAGAAGGGTATTTCATAACCTTCCTGACATGTCAGAACACCAACAGTGTTGTGGGCGCCGACATTTGACCTACAATATGGTAGGCGCCGATGTTTGCCATACTAGAAGAACACGGTGGAACCAACCACATGCATCCAACCATCAACAGTATTGTGGGCGCCGACAAACCGCCTTGTACCCGACGGTGTGGGCAACAAGACTAGGAAACACACACACACTCTCTATCTCTTGTAAAGCCATTCCCTTCATCTATAAAAGGGGATGCACTCTCTCCAAAAGGACGATCGATTCACATAGACAACAAGTCGGACAATCGATTCAGATGATTCGAACAACCAACAACAACATACGGATTATTCTGATTCTCTCTGCTTGGCTCTAGAACTCTAAAGCCGAACAGAGCAACACTTAGCGCATGTCGGAGCTCTCATCACTCTTGGCCCTTTGGTTCGGAGTTCGACCGGACCTCTGATACCCCCCATCTTACTCCCTCTCATTTGTAACCCCACAGCAAACTTCGAGCACCTGGGCTCAGGAATAAAGTCACCGACCGACTCGAATTGGACGTAGGGCACGTTGCCTGAACCAGTATAAACCCTGTCTCATTGAGTGCTAGGCCACATCCGATCACAATGTATGGCAAAATGACAAATATTTACTAATTGGTCACTTTTCGCACCGACAGTTGGCGCCGTCCGTGAAGAAGACGCCATACGTTCACGCCTTCGGTCATTGGATGTCCCACCTTTTCGCCATCTTTGGCACGACAGGCTCAAGCGATACGACTCGCTGGAGTTTCCCACGCTCCCACCTGTTGGGATGTGGGTTCCTCCCATCTTCGAGCCATCTTGGGCCTTCCTCTTTAGAAGCCTGGACTTCATCGCTGACCGGCTCGGCATCCTTCGCCTTCGCAAGAAGGCACTTGTTCCAGCGCCCTTTGGAGGGGTGCCCTCCGTCGGCTCTGAGACTCCCAACAACTTCAATGATGAGGCGCCTACGCTTCGCCCTGAGCCCACGCAGGGCTCAAACCCAACTGTGAGTAATGTACGCTTTGCTATTTACTCGATATTTACTATCTTCCGCCGATTCTCCGAAGGGACCCCGTTGTCCCTGCCACGATCGCCATGCGACCAGTTCCCCTATGGCCTCACGTCCCCTATGGACATGTATGCACGGGGGCTTAGAAAGATGCTGGCGCCACCGTCTCTCACATCTGAATTCGTGGGGATGGCGGGCTACGCTCCCGCCTCTTTTCACGACCTCATGGATGATAATGTTGAGGGCGACGGCCCTAGCATCGGTGATGTCGTAGCACCTAGCCACCCTCTATCCTGGGAGTGCGCTATGGCAGATGCTCTGGGATAGCCGCCGATGGTGGTTGAGTCTCTACAGACCCACACCCCTCTAGATCCTCGCACAGAGGCCCTCGCATGTGCATGGGAGCACGGCGAGGAGCTACGATAAAGGCTATAGAACCAGCCGCCACCTGCGCCAGCATGCTCGGTGCAGCACGCTATGCCCCACGCGTGTAACCTGGCGAGCGGCGCCTAGGGTCGTGCCTGCCAGGTCTAGCGCAACATCATCGATGGGGGAAATGATCCCCCACAGTTTGCTCAGGCTGGCCAGAACATTGCTGCGGTGGTGATGCTTCTGCGTGGCCTTCTCGAGCCTGTCGACCCATAGGAGCAGGCGGTCCACCGGAACCTCCGGGCGCTGGTGGAGACCACCGCCGTTCACCAGGTAGAAAGCTCCGTGTCGTGACACCGACTCATGGCCTCTCTTTCCACCAGGGGAGTGGGGACGCACCAGATGAATCGCTCCATCTGCTAACCACTACATTCGCCAGGCATGGAATAGGAGGGCACAGCTCCACACCGACCACCTGTGCGTGAACTCCTTAGGCCGAACCGAGACGCTCACAGCGTCATCAGCAACCGGCGTTAGGCCCGGCATGATGATGACGTCCATCGAGCGGTGGTGAGAGCAGGCGGTACGGGTCTTAGCCAAACCGTCGAGGGGAGCAGTGAAACGCACCCTAGGCATGGTCGCCGACCTGACGACCGGAGTCCCAGCCTGGATGGCCTGGGACCACGGGCCTTTGGCCAGCGCATCTAGAGAGTGTCGTTCCCACATCGCTTCTGACCTCCCACCAACATCACCAGGTATACCGGGGAGACGAATCTCGGTATATGGCTCGAAGACTTCCGACTCGCCTACCGAGCTGAAGGAGTGGATGATGACCACTTCATCATTCAATATCTCCCCATCTGTGTGTGGGAACATGTTTGAGCGTGGCTCGAATTCCTCCCGCGTGACAGCATCCGTGACTGGGCGGACCTCAAGAGGATCTTCGTCAGGAATTTCCAGGGGACGTATGTTCGCCCAGGGAACTCCTGGGACCTCAAGAGCTGCCAACAGGAGCCCAACGAGTCCCTACGGGACTACATCCATAGGTTCTCGAAGCGGTGCAACTCCCTTCCTAATGTCATCGATGCGGACGTCATCAGCATGTTCCTCTCTAGGACAACCTGCAAGTCCCTGATCCATAAGCTTGGCTGTCTAAAGCCCTGAACCATGCATGACCTGCTCGATGTCACCATGAACCATGCCTCCGGTGAGGAGGCGATCGGGGCAGTCTTTAGTGGAGGCCGAGACAAGGACCCTATATGGTGACCGAGGTGATTTGGCCGAGCACCTACCGACTGAAGGACGACAACGACAACGTTCTCACCAACACTTGGAACATTGACCAGTTACGTCATTTCTTCCCTAAAAAATTCAGTCTTACCGCTTTCTTTCATTTAGCGTTTGCTCCTACAAAGCACCCTGGCCCGAACACTTTCGGCCTGGGTCGCTCGGGGGCTCCATGGGGGTGCGATACCACCCCCCCTTTTTTACTATCATATGGTAAATACCTTCCTCCTGCCGAGGCGGGTGTTCTCAAGGATGGAGAGTCCTTCCTCCTGCCGAGTCACCTGCTCGCGTAGCCGAGCGTTTGACTCCTCTGTCCCAAGCATCTGGTCCTAGAGCGCGAGCACTTCCTGGTCAACCTCTGACCGGGCCTTCTCTTCCGACTCCAGGGCCTCCAGGGAACTCTAGAGCACCGCCTCAGTCTCTGTAGGGACTTCTAGAGCGCTGCCTCGATCTCCGCCTAACAGACCTTCACCGCATCAAGTCCCCGCTCAGCGGTGGTCACTCGCTCCACCACGAGCAATTCTACCGCCCACGCCTCCATCGCCTCAGCCGCCTAGTCTTGAGACTCACGATGGGTAGACTCTAGCTGGCGCTTGAGCTCGGTGACCCACCACGACACCGTGGCCTCCTGCTCCATCCGAGCGTGCTCCTCCCGGAGAAAACGGGACTTACGGCTTGACATCTCCACCAAGCCCTGCAAAGCAAGAAGCAGGCATGCTAAGACAACCGGTGAAAGACCAAGGAGCCAAGGACAAACGTAGAAAACTTACCTCTACGACGTGGGGCAGGTCGATCATCACCGCCTGATGGACGGACTTGACCCGCTCCAAGGCCTCCTCGAGCCTCACCCTAGTTTGGGTGAGATCGTACTCCATCGTGAGTCCTCTCCCCCCAAGTACATCCTAGAGCTGCACCTCCTCCTCATCCTGAAGGATGAACCGCACCTTCCTTGAGTCGCCGGGGTTGGGCCACACTAGGTCGGTGGTCACCCCTAACCCACTGGAAGGCTCGGCCACCGACCGGACCACCGCTGGCTCCTACAACGGCGGGATGGCTGACGACACCACCCTGGTGCCTATCTCACCGGGAGAGGGGACCTCCACCTCCTCGACCCCGTGGTCCACCGCTAGATGCTCTACCTCTGGCCTAGCCATGTCGCCTCCCAACGCCTCAGCTCCGACCAGGAGGGAGAGCCGTGCGTCCCTCCGGCGGGCGAGGCAGGGAGCCTAGTCTCCCTCCCCTCTTCCGCCGCAGCTGGTGCAGGAGGGATTGCGAGGGTCACCTCTGACCCGGCCTCTGCCGTCGCCACCAGGATCGCTGCCAATACCCTCGCCGCCACTGCCGCCGTACTTACTACCGACCAGGAGGGCGCAGCCCCTAGAGGGGAAGGTCGCACCACCGCCACCCTACTTTCCCCGCCGCTCATCGCGACGCATTGCAAGGTGGGCCTCCACTCCTCCCGCATGGGAGGCAAGGCAATGCTCAACCCCATCAGTATCTGGCCACTGTTGAAAAAATACAAGTCAGTCGCATTCAAAAAACTCAACTGTGAGATAAAAGATACAAAGAAAGCCTACCGGGACGCAAGCGGTTGGGCTCTAAAGCCTCGACCCGCTGGCAACGGGCCTATCGGACGAGGGCCGTTCGTAGGTCATGAACCACGCCCCCTCACCTTGACCGGGGGGAGTCAAACCGGCTAGCTCCCGATCAGCCCATGAGTCACCGCGACCGTCAGCTCGAGGCATGCCAACTAGAACAGCTGGCGGGGTGTCCCCCCATTGCGGGTCGCGTGCCAGCGCTAGCCCCGATGATGCGGGAGTGCGAGCCCGCTCCTCCGATTGCCTGGCCTACACCGCCGCGCCCATAGCAGGTGGGGACAAGGCCGATGACACCTCCAAAGGGTGTGGCAACCACGTCCGCTTCACCTCCTGCTCACCGATGGCGTCCAAGCTTGCGGTGCGCTTCCTTGGCACTGGAACATCGCCGCGCCTCTCTTCCTCCCACCCACCGCCGACGGACACAGCCATAGGCTCATGACGCTCTACCGAGGTCGTGATGTCCTCCCGGCCTCCCTCATCCTTCTGAGGAGATCACATCATCACCCACCTTTGTGGGGTCATTCGACTCGAGCTCTACCTCCATGTCGCTCCTATTTTCCCCAGCCTGCACACGCCAGGCAACCTCCTGCTCCTTTTGGTGCCTCCTCCGAGCCTTCTCAGCTCTCTTCTTCTTCCTGTCGTCCGCCGCCTCCTTCAAGGTGGCTTGCTGAGCCATGGCCTCTGACCCCTTTGAAAGATGCGGCCAGGATTTATAACCAGTGAGGCCTTGCGAAATGGATGACTTGAAGTCAAATTATAGGAGAGCGAGATCGAAAGGGACACAGAATAAGGAAAGGAGAACGTACTAGATTGGGTAGCTTCCCTGTGTGGAGAGGTTTGGACTTTCCTTCAAGGGTCTCCCAGGCCTTCAGTTGTAGCACCCGGTCGAGTCGGCTCTAGACTTCGACCTTCCCCAACTCCACCGGCGATGCGCGGTCGGGGTCCATCGGGCTAGAGTACAGCAACATCAGCCGCATTCTTTTCACCAACGGGGCGACCCAACAATGGAAGAAGGTGTGGAACACTCGCACCCCATCGAGGCCATGCTACAACAGCTTCTAGAGCTCCACCACGATGATCTCTAGCTTGTTCTACTGGCTAGAGGGGCCCCACGACCAGCTCTCCCACCTCTCTAGTCTCCTTTCGGTAAATGGCGGGAGCGGTGCCTCCACCAGGTTTTTTATGTAGAACCACTCCCCGTGCCACACCCGATTAGAGTCGTAGGGGGTGTATGCAGGGTAGGAGCCTAATGAACTTAGTTTCTTCTCTAGGGTGAAGCCACCAACCAACGTGGTCTTGGCCGGCTTCCCCTCCGACAAGGCTCGCCCGGTGAAGATCCATCGGAAGAAGTCCACGTGCGGCTCCATCCTGAGGAAGGCCTCATAGACGGTGACGAAGCCAGTGACGTGCAGCACCCTAGTCAGATTGAGGTGCTGTAGCTCTAGGCCCTACTCATTGAGAGCCCATGTAGGAACCAGTGCACAGGGTGTCCTAGCCCATGCTCATGGAAGGCGAGGAAGGAGACGACCTCGCTGGCCTGAGGTCATGGAAAAGCATCCCCCACGGGAGCCCTCTAGTGCGCCACCTCCTTTGGCGGAAGCAACCCCTTCTCGGCAAAGGCGGCCAACACCGTCTCATCCACGCTCGATGGCCTCCAGCTTGACATTGCCTTCTGGAATCATGAATGGGTCTGTGAGTTTCTCCGCTCCCTCGCTATACCCTTTTTCTCCTAGGAACCGCTGCGGTGCATGAACACTCTTGGCAAGAAGGAAGAAGGACGAGAGGCAGTAGTTGGGGAATAGGCGAAGGAACGAGACGAAGACCCTCTCCCTTCCCCTATTTAAGGAGGAGATGTAGCAGTTGGAGAAAGGTGAAAAATTGGGGCGAAAAAACCTCTCCCTTCCCCTATTCAATCCGGATAGGAATGCAACGGGACGTGTCCTGACCGATGGGATGCGCCCTGACCGACGAGACGACACCAGGTTAGATGGGACGTGGCCTAGGCATGGCCCACCACTATCACACGCTGGGCACAGAAAACAAGGTGCAACCACATGTAGGTGGCCCTCCGCCTTCCCAGGCAGGACCTAGAAGGGCCCAACAACGGGATCTCCGCCCAGGAGAGACCAACGGGTTTCCTGAGTCGATCGGACGGCTCAAGCAAACGCCGAGAGACAGGTAAGGAGTAGAGGGATGCCCTATGTGGGCCATGCTGACTCTGTCAAGAACGACAAATGCGGATCCCATTTGGACATATCCGATAAGAACTCCTCAAGCCTGTCACTCGAGTTATCAAGGTAACTCTACCAATCCCTCTTACTTTATTTTTTCTGATGCATGATTATTCATTCATCTATTCTCATACATGTATTCACACAGTCATTCATACAGTCATTCATTCATCCCATACATCCGAAGCATCGCATATGCAATTGATGCATCACAACGCTCTGTATTGCGTCACGAAGCCATAGTTGCCTCATTCAACATGAGCAATGACCGACCGGGGTTCGAAGGCCAACCCATGAAGGGCTTGAGGCCATCTCGTGTCAAATAGAGCTAGGGGAGAAAACACAGATAAGCCCCAGCGGCCCTAGCCCAATCTGCTCCAAAGCAGACAGGGTCATCTCAACCTTCTCGTTCGATCCTAACCTCGAGCCATGCCCACATAATCTCCATCGAGGGCAGGCCAGCAGGCCACCTGAGTCGATCTCTGGAATGACCCGGGCATCTACCGGGACGTGGGTTAAGGAGCAGTGTAATGCCACATGAGGGCTATGCTGACCCCGTCATGAATGACGGACCTGGATTCCACTCAAACGTACCCATTAGCGAGCTCACCGAGCGCGTCCCTCGAGTCATCGAGGCAAGTGACGTTAGCTCAGCCCCTCCGGTTGCAGAAACCATGGACGGGGTAACGCATAGAACTAGACTAACCCCTATCGAGCCCAACGAGGCTCAGGGGCTCAGATCGCCCGACACCGACTCAGGAAATCAACCGACCGTGCAGGTCACGAGCAGGACAAACATGGGCAAACACCCCGAACGACAGTCTATGGCCCCAAGAAAGAGTACTAAGATGCTTAGTCTCCAACCAACTCATCAGTCAGACACAGGCTCAGGGGCTACACCCACGGGTGCGCTCACGCGCACCCGCTGTCAAAACAAAAATTCCCCTGCTGGCAAAATGAAACCCCCCCAGACGATTTTACCCGAATCGCCCTAGGGCTCGGGGGCTACACCCGCGGGTGCGCTCGCGTGAACCCACTGTCAAGATGAAAAATCCCCCAGATGACTCTACTCAAATCGCCTGGGGGCTCAGGGGCTCCTGTCGAGTTCATAAACCCAGGGTCCCTCATGGACCTGCTTCCCAGCAAAAGCTCGGCCCAGCAGACAACATTGCGAATGACGCACAACTCCTGGGCCAGCCCAAAAAACTAACGACAGGCTGCTTCCAACTCCGGCCCACCTCTCTGACCGAAAGGCCTGGCCAAGGAGGAATGGTGATTGCTTTCATCGCTTTCGACTCTGGCCCGCCTCTCTGACCGGAAGGCCTGGCCAGGGAGGAATGGTGCTCACTTCCATCGCTTTCGACTTTGGTCTGCCTCTCTGACCGAAAGGCCTGGCCAAGGAGGAACGGCGCTCGCTTCCGTCGCTTCCGACTCTGGCTAGCCTTTTCGACCGAAAGGCCTGGCTAAGGAGGAACGGTGCTTGCCTCCATCTCTGGCCTACCTCTCCGACTCGAAGGCTTGGCCAAGGAGGATTGGCGCTCACCTCTGACTCCGACTCACTTCTCTAGCCGAGAGTACATTGAACCTCTGCTTATAGCTCTTCTTCGACCAAGAGGCCGGAGTCGACTGAGGAACGAACGATCGGGGATGCCCGCTCGGTGAAGACCTAGGAAACAGACAGAGTAAGTAAGACAGGGCGCTACAGTCAACCACAATATCAAGGAATGTACCCTGCACACCTACAGGACAGTACTATTAGGTCATGTCAGAAGGGTACTTCATAACCTTCCAGACATGTCAGAACACCAATAGTGTTGTGGGCGCCGACATTTGACCTATAGTATGGTAGGCGCCGACGTTTGCCATACCAGAAGAACACGGTGGAACCAACCACATGAATCCAGCCATCAATAGGATTGTGGGCGCCGACAAACTGCCTTGTACCCGACGGCGTGGGCAAGAAGACTAGGAAACACACACAATCTCTCTCTTGTAAAAGTTGTCCTCTTCATCTATAAAAGGGGATGTGCTCTCTCCAAAAGGACGATCGATTCACACAGACAACGAGTCAGACAATCGATTCGGACGATTCGAACAACCAACAACAACATACGAATCATTCTGATTCTCTCTGCTCGGCTCTAGAACTCTAAAGCCAAATAGAGCAACACATAGCACATGTCAGATCTCTCGTCACTCTTGGCTCTTCGGTCCTGAATCCGACTGGACCTCTGATACCCCCTATCTTACTCCCTCTCGTTTGTAACCCAAAGCAAACTTCAAGCACCTAGGCTCAGGAATAAAGTCACCGACCGACTCGAACTGGACGTAGGGTACATTGCCTGAACTAGTATAAATCCAATGTCATTGAGTGCTAGTCCACATCGGATCACAATGTACCGTAAAATGATAAATATTTACTAGTTGGTCACTTTTCGCACCGACATAAGCGGAAGAGAGTTCATGATACATCATCGAAATTATGGCACTGTCGTTTAGGCCATATTTCGAGGGAAGAATAGAGCGATTGATTAAGAAATCAATTCTTTCGCCTTTAGAATTTTCAGATTTAGAACAATGCATAGATTGTATAAAAGGAAAGTATGCTAAGAAAATAAAGAAAGATGTCAAACAAAGCGTAGAAATTTTAGAAATAGTTCACATAGACATATGTGGTCCTTTTCCTATGAAGAGTGTGGATCATTATGATTTATTTATAACATTCACAGATGACTTCTCGTTTTGGCTATATTTATCCAATTAAAGAAAGATCAGAAGCATTGGATAAATTTAAGATATTTAAGGCTAAAGTAGAAAATTAGCATAACTTAAAGATTAAGGTAGTAAGGTCCGACCATGGGGAAGAGTACTACAGTCGATACACCCCATATGGCCAAGTTCCTGGACCCTTTGCAAGGTTCCTACAGGAAAATAGCATAGTAGCCCAGTATTCTACACCGGGCGAGCCTCAGTAGAATGGAGTAGCTGAAAGACGCAATCGTACCTTAATGGATATAGTGAGAAGCATGATAAGTTACTCTGCCCTACCAATAAGTTTATGGATGGAGGCGTTAAAAACCGCCATTCATATACTTAATCGAGTGCTAAGCAAGTTGGTGCCCAAAAACACCGTATGAGTTGTGGACAGGAAAGGAACCCTCACCTAACTATTTACGTGTGTGGGGTTGTCCAGCTGAGACAAAAGTTTTTAACCCAAACATAGGGAAGCTAGACTCTGAGACAGTTAGTTGCCATTTCATTGGCTATCTAGAAAAGTCAAAAGATTATCGTTTCTATTGTCCTGACAGACAAACGAAGTTTGTAGAAACAAGACATGCTGTCTTCTTAGAGGATGATATGATCAGGGGGAGTATGGTAGCGTGAGAAATTAGTTTTAAAGAGGAGCAGGTATACATGCCCACTCCTATGGTTCAGGAGCCATTCTTCACGCTACCTGTTGTTGCTGTACCAATAATGCAAGACACTATAGTAACAACACCTGTTGTTAGTTCTCCTATGACAATAATGAATGAACATGAGGAACCTGTCCTTTAGGATCCCCTAGAACCCATTGTCACACAAGAGGAAGAGCAACAACAGCCGCATATAGAACAAGCATCATCTAACGAGGCCCCTAGAAGGTATCAAAGAGTCAGGAGATCAGCCATTCCTGATGACTACGGAGTTTATGAATGTGAGGAATTTCAAATGGAGGGTGATCCCACCTCATTTGAAGAAGCCATGAGAAGCGCTCACTCATCCAAGTGGCTTGAAGCCAAGGAAGATGAAATGCAATCAATGAAAACCAACGGTGTTTGAAACTTAGAAACAATTTCTAAAAGAGCCAAGACAGTAGGCTGTAAATGGGTCTACAAAACTAAACATGACTCCAAAGGGAATATAGAAAGGTTTAAAGCGTGCCTTGTGGCAAAAGGTTTCACGCAAATAGAAGGCATAGATTTGTCGATGTTTTACCACCGATAGCCTGCCATGGGGGTACCCAGGGCAGTTTGTTCGGGCTTCAGCGTATGTAGAACTTGACGGTAAACGCGAGAGACAGTCGATTTATCCTACTTCGGGCCCTCGACCGTGATCGAGTAATAGCCCTACGTCCAGTCGGCGTTAGCCTTTGCGTTGGATTGATTGTCAAGTATTGTGTTTCGTTGTGTTGTTCCCCCTCTCTCCAGGAACTCTGCCCTCCTTTATATAGTCAGGAGGCCAGAGTCCTAGTCGGTTTACAATGAGGTTCCTAGTAGGATTATAGAATAATACTACTACTGAGTTTACAGGGAAAGAAATCCTAGTTAGACTAGATCTTCTCCCTTCCTTATGGGGTATCCGGTGGGTCCCGTATCGACAAGCCCCCGAGCACTTCATGGTTGAGTTCTGGAAGCCTCATCTTGTTCCTTTAGGTCTTGCCAAGCAGGAACAAGCGTTGTCCGAGTGTTTTCCTGAGTGAAACCGTGTAGCGCTTCTTGGGATCTTCGAGTGGTGTGTGCTTTTTTGAAGAAAAAATACATCCGTCTGGGTGTAGCCCCCGAGCCTCTTGCTATTTGGAACAAGGACCTGGAGAGTCTTGTCTTGAAATTGTTCTGATTCCTCGTCGAAGTGCTCCCAAGCATATCCCCGGGTTCTTTTACTCAAAAAGAACTCGGATATTGCTTGGTTCGGGTTCTTTTTGACATGAGTCCTTGAAGTGGTTTGTCTTGAAGAGATCTTCTTGGTGACGTGCACTTTTTTTAAGGAAAAAAGTGCACTCACTGAGTGTAGCCCCTGAGCCTCTTGCTATTTGGAACAAGGAGCTGGAGGGTCTTGAATCTTATGCTGTTCAAAAGAGCTAAAAAAACCTCTCCTGTTGCAGCCCCCGAGCATATATCCAGGTTCTTTTACTCAAAAAGAACTTGGGTGCAGGGTCTTGGCATATTCTCTAGTAGTCTGCTGTTGTCAGATGTGGTTGTATGGTAGTGGTTGAGTGTAAATGTTGTTTGATCACGAGTTCTATAGTGTTGGTATATCCTTTTCGAATATGCTTGTTCTTGAGTACTGTTCCTTCACGCCTGAGTCCTCTTTCATTGAGTTCTGTCTTTTCACTATGTCCTTTGTTGGGTTTGTTCTGTTGGTGCTCCCGGTCCATGTGCACCGCTTCTTTGGTCTATAAATACCCTCCTGGTGTGCTGTTTGGATTCATCGAGCGTTCTGTTGTGTGGTCTAAAATCTTCGTAGTCGTAAATATGATAGTTTCTGAAGTAGAGCAGCCCCCGGGCGTATCTTGTAGTTCTTGTATATCTTGTCATAGCTGGAGGGAGTCTTGTGATAGAGATTAGAGGTAGACTAATCTCACAGCGGCATTGTACCAGGAGGTACGTGGCGGTAGTTGGAGGAAGTCTTGTGATGCGGGATATGTTCCTTCATCCAGCAGTTCTGGGTAGACCCCCCTTGCCTACCCTGCGACTGTCTAGTGCAGATCAATGCCCGATCCGGTGTCACATCGGACTTGGGTAGATAGATGCCTGCTAGGCTTCCCTGTTCCATGTTGTCCCACCGTGCTGCTGACTTCCGCCTCGGATGTACTGCGTCCGTCCTTTGAAGAAAACAGTGTAGCCGAGTGCTGTTTGTTCTATCGAGTAGCAATTTGGAACACGTAGTCGTTCCAGAGCCTAGTCGTGTCCGGGATCCTTTTTGCAATCTTGCTCGTCGTAGTACCGAGTTCGTTGGGTCTTGTAAGATGTGTAATCTTGTAATTTTTGAAGCCATTTATAATGGAAAGAATCTTGTTTTCTGGGTTGTCATTCTTTTTTCTGTTGATGTCCTGGTTGTTTGTGAGATTCCCGAGTTCTTTCTATAAGAACCGAGTTCTTGTGTTCCTTGTGAGGCAACCCTTCGTTGCTTCATTGTTGATGAGTTCTTTTTGTAGTAATATGTTAACTCTGCCTTGGTGCTGGATGGATAAATCTGAAATCTGCCCGTTGAACTGTACCGTTGTGTAGAAGTGTGCGGTTCATCATTTCAGCTTTGTCAGTTGTGTTGGGAAATGAACCGTTGCGTTCACATGCCGTGTTTAAAACGGGCCTAATGGGCCGCATTTTTATTGCTGTAAAAATCTATTTAAAGGCCTTCTTTCTTCTTTTTCTTTACTGCCCTGCTTTTGCCTTGAAACCCTAGTTCTCACTCCGCAGTCGCCATTGTCGCCGTCATCTGAGCACCGCCACCTGACCATCATCGTCTCTTAGTGCCTTATTGCTTTCGCTAGTATATGGGTAGGAAGAAATCAGCGAGCAAGTCCTAGGCAACCTTTGTAGACGAGGAGGCATCACTTTCTGTGATTGAAAATCAAGAATTCATGGCTATGAGGGCTGCTTAGAAGGTCTGGCCGGCTCTGACTATGACTGAGGATCAGTTGCGCGAGCTCGTCAGTGATTGCCTGATCCAGGATAAGGAGATTGCTGAGTGGAGAGCTTCAGGCCAGCATCGGGTCCCAACTCTAAGCTCGGTGAGATTGTTCTTTTTGTCTCCTTTATTCGTGCTGGACTCTGCCTTCCTACCTCTGCTTTTCTTCATTGCTTTCTCAATTATTTTGGGATTAGCTTGAACCATCTTACTCCCAATGCTGTCCTTCATCTTTCTATTTTTGTTCATCTTTGTGAAACTTTTCTTGGAATTCCTCCTTCTCTTTCTCTCTTTCGTTACTTCTTCCGTCTAAAGCCCCAACCCCGCAGCAATGACACCCATGTTCTTGGTGGCTGTGGGATTCAGTTTCGTCAGGGTCATAAGGGTAGATTCTTTGATTATGACTTGGTTGATTCTGTGAGGGATTAGCGTGCTGATTGGTTTTATGCCGCCAATATGATCCCTCCTCTTGCTATCCATTCTTCTTCTGGTCCTATGGTTAACGACCGATGGGAAAAGAATCCTATGATGGTGGATGAGCTCCAGGCGATCAAGCCATTTTTGGAGAGGATATGTGCTCTGAAACAGCAAGGCTTGACCGGCTTTGGTATCGTTTCCAGTTTTCTTCGCTGTCGTGTTCAACCTCTGAAGGAGCGGGAGAACTACGGTTTTAAATACTCTGGAGCGGAGGACCCTTCTCTTATGGTCCCTGCCCTTGAGTTGACTAGTGAGGAGGTGCTCGAGCACCTTCAGAAGATTTTGAAGGGAGTGAGCGTCGTCCCGCATACTATCCCTGAGTACTGTGCTAACAACCCGTCTCCTGCTGTGAGTTGTTTTTTTTTCTTATGTTGGTACTTTTCGTATTTCCTTTGCTGTTTCCATTTTTCGCTTAATAGTTCTTGTCTAGTTGTTTTACTCTTTTATAGGAATTGGGGCATAACTTCGTCGACCCAATCCCCCTTGATGACTGCCATGCCATTATGGAGCTTGGGGAGAATCTTGCTGGGGCATCTTTAGCCAGTAAGTTTCAAACCACCACGATGTTTCCTGGTGTTTCTTCCACAGTTCTTGACACCTATGTAGAGTATGTTCCTCATCCAGTTCCTCGAGCTCCCCGTAGTGTCAGAAAAAGGGGGCGAGCGGATTGTTCTTCTTCTGGTTTGCCTGCCACCAAGAAGTCTCACCAATCGAGTACTCGTCCAGGTACTCAAGTTATAGGTAGCGTGCTCCTAGGTGAGCATATTAATATGTTTTGTCTTTTTGTTGTTTGCTTTTGCCTCTAACCGAGTACTTTTCTTCTTTTTTTGATGGCACTGTGGTTGCCATGCTTGACAGTGAGGAAGAGGAGGATGATAATGCGGCCCTTGTTACGCGTCGGTGAGTTGTTTTCCTATTTTTCTGCTGTTGAACACTTCTTTTTGTTCTGACTTTGACCTTGTTCTCTTGTAGTAAGCGGTCGTCGACCTCGAGTTCTTCTGGAGCTCCGGTTCTGACCATGCCACTCCCATTGCAAGGTGGCGGCGATATTTTTGCTTCTATAGTTCCCCCTCTAAGGTCTTCTGTTGGTCTTGGGGGTTTTATGAAGAAGATAGCTAAGTGACTGAATCCTGGTTATGTTTCTCTGCTTCTGTTTTCCCCTTCTTTGATTCAAATTCTTATCGTCGATTTTCTTTACCATCTTACAGGCCTTCGCCTTCCCTCAACCCTCAGTCGACTTCTTGTCAGTCTTCTGGTGTGCCCCTGCGTTCTGAGTCTCTGGACTCGGAATGTGCGGTCGGCGAGGTGGCTGTGAGGGGGACAGGGTTCTTTGGTGGTTCCGTAGCTGCTGATTTGCTGGCTCCGGAGGTGACCGTGGCCATGGCGGTGGAGCCATCTGAGGAGGCAGCTAGGGCTTCCCAGGGTACAGCCCTGGTCTTGTCTTCTTTGCCTTGGTCGGCTTCTCCCTCTGCTCCTCTTCCTAGTGGCGTTCAGCGTTTGGATGATGATGTGGTGCAACAATTCGATGCCACTCATCGGTTGTCAGAGCTGACCGCTGCCTGGGGAACCTTCGCGACTTCTTTTGAGGAAAAACTCTAGGTAAGTTTTTTCTAAAGTTCTTTCTTTGGATGTTCATTTTTCTTCTGTTCTTCTGTTTTGTTTTTCTCTTTCTCTTTTGCTCAGTCTTTTTCTCGGGATCATACCGACTTCTTTTTCTCATCTGAAACTGAGAAAAAGTTATCTTCTGAGGTTAGTGCCCTAAAAATAGAGCTTGACCTCTGTTGGGCTGAGATGGAGACCGAGCGTCAAACGCACCAAAAGGAGGAAAGAGCTCTCCGTGCCTAGGTGGTTGAGGCAGGAAAGCAGAGGGATGCAGCCGTGGAGGCCATGAAGAATGAGTGCAATGGTATTGCGGGTTCTTTTTGTTTCCTCTTGTATTTGAATTTTCCTTTCTGTTGACTTGTTTTTGGTGCCTGGTTTAGCTCTCCGAGTTGAAAAGCAGAAGCTCTCGGAGGGTATTGAGGAAATGAAGACACTTGCTCGCAATAGTGACAATAGGGTTGAAGAGGTAATTACTCATGCTGAAGAAGAACTCGCGCTTGCCAAGTTGATTAGGCGTGGAGCTGACAGGGATCTTGTGCAGGTCCAAAAATGATTGAAGTCTTGACTGGTAAGTTGGCGACGGCTATTGAGAACTAGAATGCTTTGTGGAAATCATTTCGGTCAGTAGCCAATCTTCTCCGGACTCCATCGGATGATGGTCAATCTTGGGCTCAGTTTATTCCCCAAGTTCCGACTTGTTTCTAGGAGTTCGTGAAGAGGTGCGCCCAACTATGTACCAGAAATGTTCTTGCTCCAGAGATGCCCCTGTCCAAGATTGCAGAGGAAGCCGAGAGTCAAGAATATCTTGATGCTATTGAAAAGATGGAGCCTGAGGTCGAAGATTTGGCTAGAAGGATTGTAGATAATCTTGCTATTGATATTTCTTCTCCTGAAGATGATGCTTGATGTATTTTGACTTTAGTACTCTAGCCTCTGTAATAAGGATATTATACTTCTTTTTGAATGAAGATCCTTTATTTTTCGTTGATGTCTTCCTTGCTTGGATGTCTTTGATTTTGTCAAGTGCTTGTCATGCTTTTGTCTACGCTGTGTAAACAACTCGGTATTTGTAGATCGTTGTCTTGACAAACTTTCTTGATTTGTCGAGTGCTTATCTGGCTTTCATCTGCGCCGTGTAAAATAACTCGGTTTTTGTAGATCGTTGTCTTGACAAACTTTCTTGATTTGTCGAGTGCTTGTCTGGCTTTCATCTGCGTCGTGTAAACAACTCGGTTTTTGTAGATCGTTGTCTTGACAAACTTTCTTGATTTGTCGAGTGCTGCGCCGTGTAAACAACTCGATTTTTGTAGATCGTTGTCTTGACAAACTTTCTTGATTTGTCGAGTGCTACGCTGTGTAAACAACTCGGTTTTTGTAGATCGTTGTCTTGACAAACTTTCTTGATTTGTCGAGTGCTTGTCTGGCTTTCATCAGGTTGTAGAAACATCTTAGGATTGGTTCGGGTGTTAGCTTATTAGCTACCCTCATCGGCGGGCTCAAGCATCTTTTCAGCTCTTTTGCTCTCAGCCGGTATGCTCAGGCGTGATTTCAGCCATTTTGCTTTTTGGATCATCTTAGGATTGGTTCGGGTGTTAGCTTATTAGCTACCCTCATCGGCGGGCTCAAGCATCTTTTCAGCTCTTTTGCTCTCAGCCGGTATGCTCAGGCGTGATTTTAGCCATTTTGCTTTTTGGATCGGGTGTTAGCTTATTAGCTACCCTCATCGGTGGGCTCAAGCATCTTTTCAGCTCTTTTGCTCTCAGCCGGTATGCTCAGGCGTGATTTCAGCCATTTTGCTTTTTGGATCGGGTGTTAGCTTATTAGCTACCCTCATCGGCTGGCTCAAGCATCTTTTCAGCTCTTTTGCTCTCAGCCGGTATGCTCAGGCGTGATTTTAGCCATTTTGCTTTTTGGATCGGGTGTTAGCTTATTAGCTACCCTCATCGGCTGGCTCAAGCATCTTTTCAGCTCTTTTGCTCTCAGCCAGTATGCTCAGGCGTGATTTCAGCCATTTTGCTTTTTGGATCGGGTGTTAGCTTATTAGCTACCCTCATCGGTGGGCTCAAGCATCTTTTTAGCTCTTTTGCTCTCAGCCGGTATGCTCAGTGAAAACAACTCGGGAAGATTCGTAATAAGACATCTGTTGTCGAGGAATACCATCTTTATCGATCATGAACGTTTACATGCTTAGTGAAAACAACTGGGGGAAAGCCATAATAAGACATATTTTGTCGAGGAACGCTATCTTTATTGATCATGAACGTTGATCTCTTGTGGCTTGTATTTATGTTCTTCCTTGTGTTGTCTTCATGCGTAGAATCTTCTTAGTTGGCCGATGTGCCATGTATTGTTGACTTCTTTTCCATCTTCAGTTATCAACTTGTACGTGCCTGGTCCGGTGACTTTTGTGACGATAAAAGGACCTTCCCATGGACTAAGTAGTTTATGGCGTCTGTCAGTTTTTTGTATTCTTCTTAGTACTAGATCCCTGATTTGGAGTGATCGAGGTTGGGTATTCTTGTTGTAGTGGCGTCTTAAACCTTGGAGGTATCTGGCTGATTGAAGGGTAGCTTTTACTCTGACTTCTTCCGTACTGTCGAGTTCTAATCTCTGGGTGTGTTCTGCTTCTCCTTTGTCGTATTGTTCTATCCTTGGTGACGTCCAGATTAAGTCGGTAGGTAGTACTGCTTCTGATCCATAAACTAGGAAGAAAGCTGAGTATCTGGTGGCTCTGCTTATTTGAGTCCGTAGCCCCCATACTACTTTGGATAATTCTTCAATCCATTTGGATCCATAGTCCACAAGTTCTTCATATAATCTTGGTTTTAATCCGGCTAGTATGAGTCCATTAGCCCTTTCTACCTGTCCATTGGCTTCTGGATGTGCGATTGATGCGTAATCTATGCCGAAACTGCAATCATGTGCCCAACTTTGGAATTCTGTAGCTATAAAGGAAGAACCCAAATCTGTGATGATTCGATTTGGCATGCCGAAGCGGTGCATAATGTCTTGGATGAACTCAACTGCTTTGGCTGCGCTGTATTTTGCAAGTGGTTTGTATTCAATCCACTTGGTGAACTTATCAATTGCTACAAAGATGTACTAGAAACCGCCCTTTGCTTTCTTGAGAGGTCATACTTGATCCAGCCCCTAGCAGGAGAAAGGCCAAGCAGGAGGGATGTAGATCAGATTGTGAGCTGGTACGTGAGCTTGTCTTGCGAATATTTGACAACCTTTGCATTTTCTGACGAGTTCTTCTGCGTCTTTCAAAGTGGTTGGCCAGTAGAATCCGGTTTGGAATGCTTTGCCAACTAGTGTTCTTGAAGCGGCATGATTTCTACAGCAACCTGAGTGTATTTCTTCTAAGATCTCTTTGCCTTTTTCAAACGAGACACATTTTAGGAGTACTCCTGATGATACGGCTCTTTTGTATAGCTTGTCCCCTACTAGCACGTAGTTCTTGCTTCTACGAATAACTCGAGTAGCCTCTGCTTTATCTGCTGGCAACTTGTTCTCTTTGATGTAATCGATAAAAACCTAGGTCCATGAGGTGGTGATTACCAAAATCTAGGTGCCTTTAGCTGGGAGCTCAGGGGTTATTTCACCGGGTTGTTTGATAGAGGGAGCTGATAACTCTTCTATGAACACACCGGGTGGTACCTTCGCCCTGTCAGACCCGAGCTTGGTGAGGACGTCTACCGCAATATTAGAGTCACGCAGGACATGTAGAATTTCCAATCCTTGAAAATGTTTTTTGAGTTTTCATATTTCAGCATAGTAGGCGCCCATGTTTTCTTTGGTGCAGTCCCAATCTTTGTTTACTTGGTTGACGACTACCGCCGAATCACCATATACGAGTAATCGCTTGATTCCGAGGGTAATTGCCACTCGGAGTCCATGGATGAGGACTTCGTATTCTGCCTCATTGTTTGTAGCTTGCCATAATATCTGAAGGGCATACTTGAGTTGCTTTCCATCTGGAGAGATGAAGAGAACGCCTGCACCGGCTCCGCCTAGCTTGAGTGATCCATCAAAGTACATCTTCCAATGGTCAAGGATGGTATTTGACATGGGTTGTTGAATTTCTGTCCACTCGGCAACAAAATCGTCAAGGGCTTGAGATTTGATTGCCTTCCGTGGGGTGAAATTGATATTGAGGGCACCAAGTTCAACTGCCCACTTAGATATGCGCCCTGTTGCGTCTCTATTGTGTAGGATGTCTCCGAGTGGGAAATCTGTTACCACGGTAATCTTGTGGCTTTCAAAATAGTGGCGAAGCTTACGTGAAGTGATCAGGAGGGCGTAGAGTAGTTTTTGCACATGCGGGTACCAGATTTTTGATTCTGACAGTACTTCGCTGATGTAGTATACAGGGCATTGTACTTTATATATGCGCCCTTCTTCTTCTCTTTCCACGACTATTGCTGTGCTGATCACAGTAGAAGTTGCCATAATGTACAGCATCATGTCTTCGTTTTTCTTTGGAGGTGTGAGAACGGGCGAGGAGGCAAGGTATGCCTTAAGTCTTTTGAAAGCTTCGTTGGCTTCTTCTGTCCACTCGAACTTGTCTGTCTTCTTTAGTAGTTTAAAGAAAGGTAACCCTTTTTCGCTGAGTTTTGATATGAAACGATTAAGGGCCGCCATGCAGCCTATTAGTTTCTGTACGTCCTTGATGCTTCGCGGAGGGCCCATTTCTATTATGGCTCGAATTTGCTTGGCGTTGGCTTCGATTCCACGATGACTGACCAAGAATCCGAGTAGTTGTCCTAAAGGAACTCCGAATACACACTTGTTTGGGTTCAATTTCCACCTCCACCTTTTTAGGTTTTCGAAGGTTTGCTTTAAGTCTTCAATTAGTGTGTCTGGGTTCTTTGTTTTTACTACTACGTCATCCATGTATGCCTCTACGTTTTCGCCGATTTGATCACCAAGGCATGTTTGGATAGCTCTTTGGTATGTGGCACCAGCGTTCTTGAGTCCAAACGACATGGTCTTGTAGCAATAGGCATCGAACGGAGTGATGAAAGATGTCTTGCTCTGGTCTTGTTCCTTTAATGCGATCTGATGATATCATGAATAGCAATCAAGAAAGGATAATAGGGCAGATCCTGCTGTTGAATCAACTATTTGATCAATGCGCGGTAGCCCAAAAGGATCTTTCGGGCAGTGTTTATTGAGATCTGTGTAGTCAACGCACATGCGCCACTCATCTGTATTCTTTTTTTGTACTAGAACTGGATTTGCTAGCTAATCTGGATGAAGGATTTCTCTGATGAATCCGGCTGCCATTAACTTTGTGATTTCTTTTTTAATTGCTGCCTTCTTGTCGGGTGAGAATCATCGTAGCCATTGCTTCATAGGCTTGGAGCCTTCATTGATATCAATTCTGTGCTCAGCCAACTCTCTTGGGACACCTGGCATGTCGGCTGGCTTCCAAGCGAAGATATCTTTGTTGTCCCAAAGAAAGTTGGTGAGCGCGAGTTCCTATTTTGCCGAGAGGTGGGCGCTGATGGTTGCCGTTTTGGAGGGATCACCGGTGCCCAAGTCAATTTGCTTGACGTTGGCTTCTTTTGGTGGTGCGAGGATGCTGGGCTTTTTAGCTGGTATCTCCAGTTCTTCTGGGTTCGTTTCTACGGCAATAATAGCTATTTCTTTTCTACTAATGGCGGATTGTGCTTTGGCTGCAATTTAAATTGCCTGGACATCGCAGTCAAAAGCGCTTCAAATCACTTCGTAGGGAAAGTAAACCGTTGGGCCCTGGCATCTTAAGCAATAGGTACGGGTAATGCGGTATCGCCATAAATTTTGCCAGAGCTGGGCGTCCGAGGATTGCGTGATATGATGAATCGAAGTCTGCAACTTTAAACTTGATGAACTCTGTTCGGTAGTTTGAGGGAGTTCCAAAAGTAACCGGTAGAGTGATTTGTCCAAGTGGCATGGCTGCCTTGCCGGGTCTATCCCATAAAAAGGGGTGCTCGTTGGTGTAATCATCCCAGTGAGTTGTAGTCCCATCTTCCTTAGCGTTTCTAAAAAAATAATGTTGAGTCCGGCTCCCCCATCGATTAATACTTTTGTGACAGTCATTCCGGTGATAGTTGGATCTAGAACAAGTGGGTAATGGCCTGCATTTCCTACGCTAGTCCATTGGTCTTCTCTTGAAAACTGGATTGGATATTGTGACCAGTTGAGATATTTTGGAGTAGCCGGCTCTGCTGCCATGATGGTTCGTAGAGCTAGCTTTTCTTGATGTTTGCTTCTAGAATCTGAGGCCCCAGCGAAGACCACTGCCACTATTCTCCTAGATTTTTGGAATCCCTTGTCTTCGTGGTTGTCTTCATCTTTTTTCTGATTGTCTTCTTTAGCGTTTATCTTATTATCTTTTCTTATGTATCGCTCGTTGAAGGTGTAGCAATTTCCGGTGGTGTGATTTCCTTTAGGATGCAAAATGCAACGCATGTTTTCAATGTCATCATACCCTCTGGGTTTGGAAAACTTCCTTGATTTATCAGCCATCGCCACGGTGTTGTCTGGTCCATGTTTTCTTTCCTGATGTCTGATGTTTCGATGATTTCGCTTGTCCGGGTTGTCTTGGTTGTTTTTATCCGGGAACCTTTCTCGTGTCTTCTCCTCTGCAGTAATCATCTTTTCTACTATGTGTCTGAATTATTCATTGCTTCTCGGGTTTTCTTTGCAGAAGTCTTGAAATTGCCACCTAGCCATAATTCCGTGAGAGAAAGCTTCGATTACTTCTCGTTCGGTGATGTCATGTACTTGAGCACGTAGTTCGCTAAATCATCGATAGTAATTTCTGAGAGTTTCGCCTCCTTTCTGCTTGAGTCCTTTTAATTCTGCGTGGGTGATGGGGTGCGTAATGATACCCGCAAAATTTCCACATAAAACTCTTTGCAAGTCTTCCCAATTTCTAATTGACCCTAGATTTAATTTGTCGAACCATTGGAGGGGCATGGTTTCCAGTGCCATGGGAAAAAATAAGGTCTTGATATCATCGTCTCCTTCGGCCAGTTCAATCGACTGCGAGTAAATTCTGAGCCACTGCCTTGGTTCGGTCTTGCCATCATATTTAGAGTGGTTGGACGGCTTGAACTTGTGAGGTAGTTGTATTGAAGCAAGTCTGTTTACAAAACAGGGGAATCTATCGTTTTGGTGAGAGTAGTTCTGCGGGGATGTCTGAATAGGTGCTTCGCTTCTGATCTTCCTTGGTTGTTCGATTCGGTAGTTTTGACTATGGTCCCTTCTACTTTCTCTGTTGTGACTTTCGCTCGGTCCAAGTCTCTCGAAAGCGGACTTCCTTTGATTTTGATCTTCCTTCCTATGAGATATTGACCTGGTAGGAAGTTTTGAGCGGGCCCTTCCGTCGTGCGTCCTTAGGGCTGCTGACTGGAGGAGGTCTCGGAGCTATTCCTGTTTTTCACTGGGAAGTGATGTCGCTCCGAGTTCTTCTAGTGCTTCTCGGATCTTATTGTAGAGTGTATTCGTCGCGCGTCTTTCTTTGACTTCTTGTTCTGATTTCTTTCTGTCGTACTCAGCCAGATCTGACTCATATTTGATCCAAGCTTCCTTGCGCTGCCTAGCACGGCATTGGCATCCTTGTTTCAATTTGTTTCTTCTTTCTCTGGCTTGCCTCTGACTCTCGGTCTCACCATCGTGCCCCTGGATAAAGGGTGATATGTTGGACTCAGATTCGTTTGATGACCTGATGTCGGGTGCTTCTGGGGGGACCAGAGGTGATCGAGGACGGCGAACCATGAATACTTCTCGTGTGTGAATTGTTCTGTTATTGGTGTTGGTTTCCACACTGTCGGAGTTGATGATGATTTTAGTAGAGGCTTCAAGGTCGCAGATCGAGACTCCTTCTTGGTAGAGTAGAATTGTTGTCGTCGTCGTGCCGACTAGTTGGGTACCGCTGTCCTCAGGAACAGAACCTGGCCAGTGGACGATGCAGTCTTGAGATGTTATAGTTAGTACGAGACCTTCTTGAGCTCCTTTTAGTGGCATTCTAAGCACCGTATCGAGGGATCCTTCGGGCCGTGCCTGATAAGATTTTACCATGTTGTGGAGTCCAAACGGAAAAGGATCTGACTTCTTGAAAGAACTCTGAGTATACTCCGAGTTGTATTCTTGATAGGTCGAGGCCGCGCTCTGGAGCCCCGTCGGAAAAGAACTTGGTTTCTTGAAAGAACTCGGTAAAGACTCCATCTCGGATGCGGAGCCTGAGTTTGAGTTGGATGCGCAGAGCCGCGAAATCTGAGTTGGATCGGACATCACGAGCTGCGCGAATCTTCCAGTGAGTTGATTTGTCGTAGTCGCCAAAAAAGAAAGGTCTTCAAGGTGATCCGAATCTTCGAGGAGACGGCTTTGGAGCTTGCCGTCGTCGCTTGCCTTGTAGATCCATGAACCGGAGATGAAGGTTGATCCCATCAAGAAGATCATGTTGTCGAGGTCCATCGAGCTCTTGGATGCAAATTCGCCGAAAGCCCCTACCTGGCGCGCCAGCTGTCGATGTTTTACCACCGATAGCCTGCCACGGGGGTACCCGGGGTAGTTTGTTTGGGCTTCAGCGTATGCAGAACTCGACGGTAAACGCGAGAGACAGTCGATTTATCCTGGTTTGGGCCCTCGACCGTGATCGAGTAATAGCCCTACGTCCAGTCGGTGTTAGCCTTTGCGTTGGATTGATTGTCAAGTATTATGTTTCGTTGTGTTGTTCCCCCTCTCTCCAGGAACTCCGCCCTCCTTTATATAGTCAGGAGGCCAGAGTCCTAGTCGGTTTACAATAAGGTTTCTAGTAGGATTACAGAATAATACTACTACTGAGTTTACAGGGAAAGAAATCCTAGTTAGACTAGATCTTCTCCCTTCCTTATGGGGTATCCGGTGGGTCCCGTATCGACAAGATTATAATGAGATATTTTCTCCAGTCTCATGTAAGGATTCTTTTAGAATCATAATGGCGCTTGTAGCACATTACGATTTAGAATTATATCAGATGGATGTAAAGACGACGCTCCTAAACGGGGATCTGGAGGAAAATGTTTACATGGCACAACCGAAAGGTTTTGTTGTGGAAGGAAAAGAACATATGAGATGCCGCCTGAAGAAATCCATTTACGGATTAAAACAAGCTTCAAGACAGTGGTATTTGAAGTTTGATAGTACAATAAGAAAATTTAGGTTTCAAAAAAATATAGAGGACAATTGCATTTATGCAAAGTTCAAAAATGGGAAATACATTTTTCTAGTCTTGTATGTGGATGACATCTTGCTCGCTAGCAGTGACGTTAATCTACTACTAGAAACAAAGAAGTTCTTGTCCTCGAAATTTGATATGAAGGATCTCGATGAAGCTTCATTGGTCCTAGGGATAGAGATTCACCGAGATAGAGAAAAGGGGGTTTTAGGATTATCACAAAAGGCATACTTAGAAAAGTTTTAAAGAAATACAGTATGCAAAATTATAAGTCTTCACCTGCTCCCATAGTCAAGGGCGACAGATATGGGGAATTTCAAAGTCCTAGAAACCAATATGAGATCGATCAAATGAAAGCGGTTCCATATAGTTCAGCTGTCGAAAGTTTATAGTATGCTCAAGTGTGTACTCGCCCTGACTTAGCATTTGTTACCGGGTAACTGGCAGATATCAGAGTAATCCAGGATTAGAACATTGGAAATTAGTAAAGAAAGTTTTGCGTTACCTGCAAGGTATGAAGGGTCTCATGCTAACGTACAGAAGATTTGGTTCCCTGCACATAGAGGGGTATACAGATTCTGATTATGCGGGAGATGATAGAAAATCCATGTTAGGATACAAGTTCACTCTCGTAGGAGGAGCTATATCGTGGAAATGCTCAAAGCAAACCATCACTACATCGTCCACAACGTATGGCGAGTTTGTAGCATGTTATGAGGCCATAGGGCAGGTGAATTGGCTAAAGAAATTCATGTCCGGGTTGAAAGTAGTAGACGACGTACATAGACCACTCAAATTATACTGCGATAATAATCCAGCAGTATGTTATGCTCACAACAATAAGTCAAGTGGTGCTGTCAAACACATTGACATTAAGTATTATGTTGTGAAAGATAAAGTCCGGGATCATATAATTAGTCTTGAGCATATAAGAACAGAAAAGATACTCGCGGATTCGCTTACAAAAGGCTTACCATCCAGCGTGTTCAGAGAACATTTAGCCGGCATGGGTTTAAGGGAAAACCTATGATTCCTAGACAATAAGGCCTAGTTGGGAATCTGTTTTAAAACAGAGAGATGCATTGTAGCTGTTTAATCTAATGACAACTGGCCGTGACGATGAGGTATGCTCTATGCATTGATTGTGATGGAATGTGAACAAGATAAAGTAACTAAGTTGAGTTTAAATCATAAGGTGAGATCAATGGAGAGAATGTTAGATGATATCCACCAATTGGTCCAATGGTCAATTGGGCCCTTGAATCCGTGCCCTGATCGGGGACGCCCAACCGTTCCATAGTTGGTGGGCTCCCGTCGCACAGCGTCATAAAAAGTGAGGTAGGGCCGAAGCACAAAGCACGAGGTTCACCTGAGCCGCCAGACGCCCCACCTACAGTCCCTAAACCCTAGCCGATCTAGAGAGGGGCGTTGCCAGCGATGGGAAGCTCCGCCACCGGCCACCGTCGCCTCTGCACCATCGCCACCGTGACAGCGCCTTCACCGCCGAGCATCACGGCACCACCGTCAAGCAACCCCATGGCCAGCTCGTCTTCTACGAAGGTGGTCGATAGTTTGCACCTCCTCAACCCATATCTCTCTCACTCTATCTGTTAATCCCGTACTAGTACATGTTTTAAGATTCGCTATTTACTCTAAATATAAGTACTCATGCTAGATCTATGGCTAGTTGATCCTTTAATATTCTATCAAGAAGGTGGTCGAGACGGCATGGACGCTGGCAAGATGGCCGAGCAGCCGTGGCGCGCAGAGCTGCGCAGGGTCGACCTCCACGGCCTCGACCGGGCGGGCCTGGTTGGCTGGAAGCCTGCGCTGCCGTGGCTGCGTCGATGGAAGAGCTCGGCTGCGTCGTGGTCGCCCACGGCGAGCTGGACGGCGAGCTCCGGCGGGACCTGTTCGGTCGCGCGATGCCGGAGCTTTTCGCCCTCCCTCTGACGGTGAAGCAGGGGACACTGTCTGGTAGCCGTATCGGCGGTTACATCGGGCCTGACCCCGTGAAGGCCCTTGGCCTCGAGAGCCTGCGCATCTCCAAAACCACGGACGCCGGCAAAGTCCACGCCTTCACCAATCACGTTTGGCCCGATGGAAACATTGCCTTCTGGTAAGCAAAGTGTTAAGTATATATGAATTTAGCTGTCATCGAGCTGCCTGCTATATATGGCGATCGATGGATGTTTTTGCAGCGACACGATAGAAGCGTTTGCCAAGGGCACGCTGGAGTTGGACCAAACGGTGCAGAAGATGGTTCTGGAGAGCCTGGGCGTGCGGAAGGAGCACGTCGACTCGCACCTCGCGTCGTTCGACTACCACGTCCGGCTGTCCCACTACGGGGCCCTGCCTCCGACTGCCGGCGGCGACGGCGACGAAGCGACGTACGCGGTTGCGCACAAGGACTGCACCATGGCGACCACGATCGCGCAGCACGAGGTGGAGGGTCTGCAGGTGCAGGCCAGGGACGGCGCCTGGATCAGCGTGGCCCCTGAGCCCCGTACGTTCGCTGTCGTCGCCGGCGAGTTGCTCACGGTAAACGGATGCTGCTAGTTCTCCGGTCGATCCCTAGCTCCATGCATGGCAACCAATGAATGAACAAACTAAACCCACCATCTCGATCAACGCTTGCATATATCCCTGGCAGGTGGTGACGAACGGGAGGGTGCCTGCCTGCGTCCACCGCGTGAGGACGCCGAGCAAACGCGAGAGGCTGTCGGCGCTGTTCGGGTCAGAGCTGAGGCACGGCGCCGTGGTGAGCGCGCTGGAGGAGCTCGTGGACCACGACCGGCACCCCCTGCGTTTCAGGCCCTGCGACTTCGACGAGTACGTCAAGTTCCGCTTCGGTCAGGAGAGGCCCGCATTGAACAGCGCGCTGCAGGAGTTCTGCGGAATTGTCCCGGCCGTCGCGTCCCCACGGAGTGAATGCGGCTATGCATTGCGAGACCCAGACCCAAAATAATCTCTAATCCAATACTTATAACCTCTAACATAGTACCTATATGGAAGATCTATTTTAGATATAAGAAGAGGCATAACCCAAATCTGAGTATCCTCTCTCCTCGAGACATATTTTCAGAAAGGATTCTTTTTTAAGGTTTATTATTGAAAAAGATATTTTATAGGTATTGAACCTTTTATCTGTAGCGTTACCTAAATATAGAATGGATCTTGTATTTTGGATAGTGGTTGTTGGAGACCGTCTAAGCTATCTATCTGCCTAGTATGCAGTACCACTTATTTGCGTGTAATTGTGTTGTCGTCGTTCGTGAACGTATTCTGTACACCATATCGGAGTCAATGGCTCCGTTCGGTTTACCCCATATTCGGCTTGTTTGGCTTATTTTTTCAGTCGGAACAGTGTTTTCCTCTCACAACAATTCAGCCAGAACAGTGTTTTCAATCAGTTTCAGCCAAGATTCAGCAAGCCGAACGGGGCCAATAGGCCGGCTTGGTCACTGTTCTGTTGTGCTTGGCCTGGCCTTGTTTGTGACACCTGTCCGTGCTCGACTATTGCTTTCAACATGTTTATTTAGGCCCCATTTGCGTGCCTTTAAACTCGGCTTGATCCGCTTCTTTTTTCATCCGGAACAGTATTTTTCTCTCACAAATTTCTCCAGATTCATCCAGATTTCTCTAGATTCTTCCAGAATTCCTCCAAGCGAACGTGGCCTTACTTTCAAGTACGTTTCAATGCTCAAGCAAGCACCATCCCTGCCGTTCTCTTTCCTCTTCCAGCCGAAGCTTCAGATCACAGACACTAGCTAGAGGCTACAGCTCGGCTCTGCTGTCCCCCTCGCCTCATAGCACGTTCGGCTGGCTGGTTGCCGCGGATGGGGCTGGCCAGCCCACTGACGCGGGCACTGTTCATATGAACAGTGTCTTTCAACCAGAACAGTATTTTTCTCCCACAACAACCCAACTGGAACAATATTTTGGCTTATTCAACCAGCCAGCCGAACACTCCCTCAGTTCGCGACGCCTGTGAGCTTCTGAGGCCGACTCATCAGCCAGCGCCCAGCTTGGCTGCCACGCCGTTCCACTCAGCTCCCGCGTACCTTTGCCCAGGTCGCCTCACGATACCATCTTCCTACAACGCGGCGCTGGTTCTGACTTTTCAGCACAACTCGTCCACTGCTACAGATATTGCTGAACCGATGTCCGCGTCGTCGAGCTAAGGTAGAAAAAACTGTCCAAGCACCAAGCTCCATTTTTTCCGCCTACCAAGCTCTATGCATAGGACAAATTTAGAAGGGCTGACTTCTTGGCAAAGGGATCTAGGCACAAATTTAGCAGGGCTGAATTCTTCTTGGCGAAGTGTAAATAAACCCATGAATTAAAAAAAAAACTCGACCAACGGTATATAAGTGTTCTCACATCGTGTAGCTTTGGGGCTACATTCGTGTCGTTTTCCATCTCCCCTAACCACATGGTACTTCACGAATATGTTTGGAAGTTGACTATGAAGGTTTAGAAAAGATTTAAAACCTACTTGTCGGTGTTTCGGACCAGGGGGGTCCTCAACCAACTAGTAAATTTGTACTGCGTGCCCCTAATCCCGGATGGTGATGCAAAGAGACACAAGTTTTATACTGGTTCAGGCAATCGGTGCCCTACGTCCAGTCTGAGAGATCGATCTTGTATTCCTTGCACCGAAGTGCTCGTAGTAGGGGGTTACAAGCAGGGCGAGAGAGGGAGCTAGTCCCAGGTCTCTATGATGACCGGGGCGAGTTGCTTGAGATGTTGATCTCAAGTGTGGGCGTCACCCCCTGTGTTCGTCTATCTCGTGAGTTCGTAAGTGCCTGAGTGTGTCTAAGTTTGTGTGAGTGTCTTGCGTTGTCCTAGAAATAGCCCGGTCCCTCCCTTTTATAGTAGAAGGAGGGACGGGGGTGATACATGTGCTAGTTACGTGGCGTCGTGTGAACAGAGGCGGCCTGTCCGAGCCCTATAGCCTGTTGCTGTGGCGGAAATGGTCGATGGAGTGGTTCCGCCCTTGAAGTGCTGGAGCAGCGCATCGGTCACATCCGATCCTGTGCGACGTGGGAGCTAGCAATAGCTTGACGTAGGGCCTGACGAGCGACGTGCCAGTCGTAATGCGTTGTCCGCACAAAGTGCCGAGGCTTAGTCGATGCCGAGGCCGAGCCATCGGGGGGGGGGGCTCGGCAGGCGCGAATCCCAAGGTTGTTGAGACCCTGAGACAAATTGCCGAGGCGTGGAGGGAGCGGCTGTCCCTACACGCTGATTCCGAGGCTGCAGGGATCCGAGCTTAGCTCCCCATGCCGCATTGTCCTCGGAGCAGTTAGAGTTAGGCAGCACAGTACAGTATGGACATTAGTAGTGGGCACAGTGCTGCGCACAGCGGCCGGTACCCCCTGCTCTGTCTTGTCTCGGACGGCATGGCGTCGATGTGACTTACGTCTCGTCGGTCACTCCTGCCATACCGAGCCATCGTGCGGACGATGTCATGGGAGTGGTTGGTCGAGGCGGAGGCGATGGGGTTGTTTGCCGAGCCTGCCTTGAGCGAGGTGGAGCGTCGGTAACTCGTTCGAGGCCTTCTGGGCGGGGCCTCGGGCGAGTCGGAGAATCGGTTTCCTATCCGAGGCCTCTCAGGCGTGGCCTTTAGCGAGGCGGAGAGTCAGTTAACCACCCGAGGCCTTGGACATGCCCCGTGTGCGATACGGGGGCCTCGGCGGTCAGCGTCGTACTCGGTTTAGGTGGAATAGCGCGGGACGTGTGTCCACAGGATACGGTAACCCTGTATCATTAGCAGGGGATGGTAAAAAGGAGATTTGACCATTGTCCTATCGCCCCTGTCGCTGTACCCTGCCAGTCGTGGCTGACGTAGTGGATGCGGCCGCACGCATTAAATGGATGGGACAGCCTGCCAGGGGGATGGTAGAGGCGGAGGCGACGAGGACGCGGGACGAGCCCAGCCTCGGGCGAGGCGGAGCGGAATCGGGACGTCCGAAACCCTGACCGGGGGCCTCGGGCGAGGCGGAGATTTGGTCCGAGACCGGATTCGGTCGAGCCGGCCTCGGACATCACCATGAACTGTTTCCTTAGTTTGACTAAGGAGGCCTCATGGGGGTTTTATGAGTTTTTTCGGCTTTTGCTTAGGGTACCCCTTTTTATGGTACCCGACAGTAGCCCCCGAGCCTCTGGGAGAGTGTGAGTGCTCTCTCGGAGGTTTGAGACTCGGCTTGTGGCACCTGCTGTCGGGATTTGCATTTCGTACTCGAGGCCTCGGTGGGTGCACGTGAGCGCACCCGCCGGGTGTAGCCCCCGAGGCCCTGGAGGAGTGGATTTTACTCCGCTAGGGGCTTTTCTTACGTCGTGCGAAGGATTTTTATTGTGTTCGCTAAGCCCATGAGCGTGAGTTCGGGTCGCTGGGTCTCGGCAAAGTTGCAGGGAGAGCCCCTTAGCCTCGGCGAGAGGTCCGTCAGGGGTTCCCCTGGCTTTTTATACGACCCTCACGCTTACTTTTCGTTCGGAAGGAGGGGTGGAATATGCCAGGCTACCCTCGATGGGCACGAGCGGTGGCATTTCTGGTGAGCTATTATCGGGTAAGTCCGAGTGGAGGCCCGAGCCCCGTTCGTTAGGGGTCGGCTAGCAGTCCGGGGACAGACTCCAAGAGTACCAGAGGGCTTCTCTAGTGGGTGCCGGGGCCATTCGCTATGCCCCGGTGGCTCGGTGCCTCCCTACGGTGGGATCCCATTTGGAGACTTCCCTGCTGGTCTCGGACACGACTTAGAGCATCCCAGGCAGTCGCCTGCTTGGGTCTCGGCCCAGCGCGGGCTCGCTCATAATCATCCCTGACTCTATTGCCCTGGGGCGGCTGTCGAAACCCTTAGGGGCCCAGCCTTCGAACTCCTGGACCGTAACAGGCTCGATGCCCTTTTATCGCGTTTTTTCGAGTCTTCAAGTGCGGGCTTGGGTCACTTGTCCTTGTCTTGGGTGCAGGAGGAGCCCTCGAGCCTCCGCACGGAGCGAGAGGGCGGTCAGGGGTCCCCCTGACTTTTTTGTTCAACCCTCGCACATCCTTTTCGTTCGGACAGAGGGGTTGTTTGCCGAGCCCACTCATGTGCGAGCCTGGGTCGCTGGGTCTCGGCAAACTTGCAGGAAGAACCCCCTAGCCTCTGCATGGAGCGATAGGGTTGTCAGGAGTTCCCCTGGCTTTTTGTACGCCCCTCGCGCATGAGGGTTTGTTTGCCGAGCCCCCTCGTGTGCGAGCCTGGGTCGCTGGGTCTCGGCAAAGTTGCAGGGAGAGCCCCTTAGCCTCTGCACGGAGCGAGAGGGCCATCAGGGGTTCCCCTAGCTTTTTTATATGACCCTCGCGCTTCCTTTTCGTTCGGAAGGAGGGGTTTGTTTGCTGAGCCCCCTTGAGTGCGAGCCTGGGTCGCTGGGTCTTGGCAAAGTTGCAGGAAGAGCCCCTTAGCCTCTGCGAGAGGTCCGTTAGGGGTTCCCCTGGCTTTTTTATACGACCCTCACGCTTCCTTTTTGTTCAGAAGGAGGGGTGGAATATGCCAGGCTACCCTCAATGGGCGCGAGCGGTGGCATTTCCGGTGAGCTGTTATCGGGTAAGTCCGAGTGGAGGCCCGAGCCCCGTTCGTTAGGGGTCGGCTAGCAGTCCGGGGACACACTCCAAGAGTACCAGAGGGCTTCTCTAGTGGGTGTCGGGGCCGTTCGCTGGGCCCCGGTGGCTTGGTGCCTCCCTACGGTGGGATCCCATTCGGAGACTTCCCTGCCGGTCTCGGACACGACTTTGGGCGTCCCAAGCGTTTCGCTTGCTTGGGCCTCGGCCCCATATGGGCTCGCCCTCGGTCACCCCTGACTCTGTTGCCCTGGGGCGGCTGTCGAAACCCTTAGGGGCCTAGCCTTCGAACCCCTAGACCGTAATGGGCTCGGCACCCGGTTCCTTCATCTGAAAGGAATAGGGTGGGGGATATCTCCCCCATCGGCTCGACAACGGCTGGTGCGCCTTTTGAGGCGATTTCCTTAGGGAGGCGGAACGGCGCCTACTGCTGCAGCGGTCGGACGTGGCGTGCTGTCAGTGGATGGGACGTAACTGTTCCCACGATTAATGAGGAAAAGGTGGGCACGCGGGCGGTAAAATCGGATCAGGATTAACCGCGCCGGATCTGGGGGAAACTTGCCCGATTTCGTCGCCCATCCGTTTCGCCTTCACCCTGCATAAATACACAACGAGCCTCGTCCCTCCCCTCCTTACCTTGCCCGCATTAGCTTCGCCGTCTTTGAGCCGTCGCTAGAGCAGAGAGCCCCGGGAGGAAGAAGGGAGAGAGGCGAGGCTGAGAGAGAGAGAGACTCACCGCCGTAGTCGAACCCTCCACCGCACCCATGGCCGGCGACATTGTTGTCATCGAGGTGGACCCTTGGGATCCATCCGACATCACCGTGGAGATGCTTCAGTCACTCATCGACGGCGGGCTCCTTCGTCTGGTGACCAACCCCAACAGGCCAGAGTGGATCGCTCCGTCGGGTGAGCCGGAGCCGAGGCCTCGCGACAGTTACGTCGTGAGCTTTGTGTCCTTTCACGAGTGTGGCCTCAGCGTCCCGGTGGACCGATTCATGCGGGCGCTCCCGTACTACTATGGCGTGGAGCTCCACAACTTCAACCCCAATTCTATCACGCAGGCGGCCATCTTCGTCGCTGTCTACGAGGGGTATTTGGGGATTGCTCCCCATTGGGAGTTGTGGCTCCATCTCTTCCGGGTGGGGCATACCACCAAGCCGACGGGCACGTCGGGCACGAGGAAGGCGCTGAGGGCCGGTGGCTGCACTCTCCAAGTGCGCCAGGACCGCCAGCACCTCTATATCCCGGCCTAGCTCGCGTCAACCAATCGTCGATGGTACATGAGTTGGTTCTATCTCCGCAACGACGACGACAGACTTCCCCCTACACTGGGCGGATTGTGGGGAGCTGCCCGGAGAGATGGAAGTATGGCGTCTCGAGGGAGGATCAGCCCAAGCTGCAGCCACTCCTGGAGGGGCTACAGAGGCTGTGGGACCGCCACCTTACCATGGCTGTGGTCATGGCCGCCTTCCACAGTCAGAGGGTGCTACCGCTGATGGCTCGACGGCAGCGCCTGTTCGAGATGAGGCCGGATGAGCCGATCGCGGGCATCCGGATGTCTGCCTCCGCCCTCTCTGACGAGGAAATCCTTCACCGGGTGAGGGAGACGGTGGACGCAAAGCTGAGGAGCGGTGGTCTGACCACCCTCGCGATCGTCCATCGCGGGGGTACCTCTCGCTGGTAAGTCGCGCGCCGCTGCAGCCCCCGAGCCCTCTCCGTTTCTCATCATTTCTCGTTCCCTTATGCGCGTTCGCCGTTCCTGCAGGGGATGAGGGATGTGCGAGCCTCCCCGCCGCCCGTTCCCGAGGACGCGAGGCAGCGGGCGATCAACCGGGCGCACGCCGAGGCGCAGAAAAAGCGGAAGGACGCCAAGGCGGCGAAGCGCACGAAGCAGATTCTTGCGCATGAGAAACTAGATGAGCGTCGTCGGCAGCAAAGGAAGGACGGCCTCCCATTGGAGGAGTCCCCGTCGCTGTCGCTATTGATGGATGCCTCGAACGGAGACGACGAGGGTGAGATGGGGCGGGGTCCCCTGGACCATCTCCCTGACGTTGAGGAGACGGTGCCCGGGGCGTCGGCAAGCAGCCCGGCGCTCCCAAGAGGAGGAGGAGGAGCCACCCCGGGGTCGGCGATTGCCTGCCTAGGGGCCGAGGCCGGCACGCCCAAGGAGCGGGCATTGGGCAAGCATGCCGTCAGCCCGGTGGGCTCGACGGCAGCGGTGGTGCAAGTGGCGGCGGAGGCGACGCAACTGCTCCCGCAGAGGACCGAGGGGGCGCCGGGGTCCGTCGAGGACCGGCCGGCACCGACGGATACGGAGGCCGTGCTTCTGCCGCCGCCACCGCCTTTGTAGATGAGGGTCGCCGTGCCAAAGCGGTTGCTGCCCCGGTCGAGGTAAGCGTACTTCAGGTGGCGCCACAGCGTTTTTCATTTGTTCCTTTGTCTCGTGCTGACCCTGTAAGTGTTTTGTCCTTAGCCGAAAGCGACCTACGGAGGTGCCTTCCTTGGCGCCCCTTAAAGCGCTCAAGGTGAACCCCGGCTCCACCGCCCACTGGGTGGTGGAGGCGCAAGCCGCCCTACAACGTGGCGCGGCGTCGGTGAGGGCCGACCCGAAGGAGCCGGCCACCCAAGGAGGGGTTGCCGAGGCGGCCCCGACACGGACGGGGGAGGGATCACCTCTGCCCCGCGAGGGCGAGGCCCATGAGTCGGATGGGGCCGAGGTGTCCTCAGTTGCCGAGGCCACCGAGGTCGAGGCCCCCAGGGTCTTCGAGGCCAAGGTGATGGAGGCCGAGGCGCTCAGGACCGCCGAGGACGCAACGGCGGCCGTTGGAGCCCCCGCGACCACCGAGGCCACGATGGTAGAGGCCGGAGCCCCCGGGACCACCAAGGCCTTCGCGATCGCGGCGAGGCTGTTGGCCCCGAAGGTGGAGATGAAGGCGGTGGAGGCCTCGGTGGCACCCTTAGTTCAGGTTCATCCGATCTCTTCCGACGATACTTCGTGGGTGCGGGAGGCGGTCGACGCCAAGGTGACCGGTGCCGTGGAACAGCTGGTTCCGACCTCGGTCGAGGGAAGCTCGGCCCTCGTGCGGGTGCGACCCGAGCCCCTCGGGTGGGATCACCCATGTGTCTAGTGGCAGAGCCAGGATGACCCTGAGGGAGAGCCTCTATTCGCCCTTGAGGACGCAGTTGAGGGTGGGCACTGGGACACCTTTGAGCAGTACCGCCAGCTAGCGGAGCGGTCACTATGGACGGCGCTATCCGTGGTGGCCGATGATCTGCCCGGAGTCGCCCAGGTTCGCACCTTCTGTTCTCATGCAGTGTTGTCTTTTTTCGAGTTTTCTTGTAGTGAATGACCCCTGTTCTGCTTACCTAGGAGCTCGAGACCTGGTCCCTCGGGAAGTCGGTCTTTCTCCGGTGGGAGAGGGACGTCTGGGACCAGCTCCAGCGGCAGAAGGGCCTGCTTGTCGGCGCCAATGAGCTTCTGGCGGCGTAGAGCACGGAGGTGGAGGACCTCCGCCTTCGTTGTGCCGATGTGAAGGCCGAGGCGGCCACGGCCCAGGAGCAGGTCGCCCCTCTAGCGGCGCGGGTCAAGGAGTTGGAGGAGGAGCTGACCCGTGTGGCCGGTGAGTGGGACGTCTTCAGGTCCCGGGCTGAGGAAGCCACGGCCTCGGGCAAGGTCCTTGCTGGGCAGCTAGGCGCAGAGCAGAGTGCGCACCAGTTGACGAAAGGCACCTTGGATGAGGCCCTTATGGTGGCTGAGGCCTCCCGGACCGAGGCTGTGGTCTAGAGGGGAAAGGCCGAGGGTCAGTCCTATTCCCCTTGTTTTATTCGCTTTTCTTATGTTCACTCCCTAACTCCCTGGTGTAACGCAGAGCTGGGGAGAGAGGCTTCTAGGGCGGCCAAGGTTGCTCAGGTCGAGGCCCAACACCTGAAGGAGAAGGCCGAGGCTTCTCGGGTCGAGGCCCAGTGCTGGAAGGAGAAAACCGAGGCCTCTCAGGTCAAGACTCGACGCTAGGGGCAGAAGGCCGAGGGTGAGTTCCATAGGCTTCCGCCCTTGTTCTGGCTTGTACTCCTTTGCGCTCAACCTCATTCTGTTGCGTTTGGCGCAGAGCTGGAGAAGGAGGTCACCCAGGTAGCCGAGGCCTCCGCCGCAGTGTAGGCGGTGCTTGAGGCCGAGATCGGGGAGCACGATGCGCTAAAGAGCACCGCCCGTACCGCCTGCGAGGCCCTAGAAGTCGAGGGGGTCCAGTCAGGAAGCTCCCTTGGGAGCCGCCTGATTGCGTTGAGTGGCCAAGTGCGCGAGCGACTCCGAGGGGCGCTGCATACGGGCGTCAAGCGTGCGCTGGCCGTCATCGCCTCGCACTACATCGGCGTTGACCTTCAAGCCATCAGCGATGGCTACGTCCTGCCCGACGATGACGAGGACGCCGACGAGGCGGTTGTGAAGCTGATGGAGGCAGCGGAGGGTCCCGGCGTGGCGCTGGCTAGGCTGTTCGAAGAGGAGGTGGTCCCTCCCCCGCCGTCCGCCAATGCTGGAGGCCCTGAGCCTTGACCTGGGCCCGAGAGGCCATGTAAATAGACTAGGGATTAGCTTTGTATCGTGACGCTTGTGGCCGTCGAGGCCTTTTTAAAGTAATCGTGCGGCGACGCTTTTTTAATCGTTTTCCTTTATTGTATTTCCGAGCCTCTGCCCTCTGTCTTGTTTCTGAATGTATCTCTTGCAAAAAACTTCCTCGGAGCCTAAGCTGCCCCTTGGGCAGAAGGTGGTGAGGGAGTGCCGTAGCCCAGAGGCATAGGCCGTCTCACGACTCAGCCGGCCTTCTGGCCTTGAGACAGTCTTTCGGTCCTTAGGTTTTTTCACAATTGACTTGTCAGAGCACGCTAGAGAGTTTGGTGTAGGAATTTTTTTTTCGAAAAACGACTAAAAACGGTGCGTGGGACTTAGGGGGGGGCCTCCTTCTAGCCCCCGAGGGAGGCTCGGTTCTGTAGAGGCAGAGCAGAGCCTTCCTCATGGTGTTATCGTAGTGCCGAGGCCCGCGATGGGCTCGGCGGGTTTCTCAAAAAATTAGAACAGCTAAGGAACGCTTCTTAATTGTATTCCGAGAAACAATGTATACAATGCTTGGAAATTCTAAGGGTAGAAACGACGTAGCTGTTCTATGTTCCAAGCGTTGTTGAGGATTTCGCCCTTCTCGTTGGCCAGCTTGTAGGTCCCGGGCTTGAGCACTTGGGCGACGATGTACGGTCCTTCCCATGGCGGGGTCAGCTTGTGGCGGCCCTTGTTGTTCTGCCTCAGCCTCAACACCAGGTCGCCTACCTTTAGGTCTCGGCTTCGAATGCGCCGGGCCTGAAAGCGCCGTAGGGCTTGCTGGTACTTGGCCAAATGTAGTAGCGCCACATCTCGGGCTTCCTCCAGTTGGTCTAGGGCGTCCTCACGGGTGATGCGGTTGCTTTGCTCGTTGTAGGCCTGTAGCCTCGGGGAACCATATTCCAAGTCAGTGGGGAGGATAGCCTCGGGGAACCATATACCAAGAAGAAAGGTGTGAACCCCGTGGCTCGGCTCGGGGTGTTCCTCAGGCTCCAGATTACCGATGGGAGTTCGGCAAGCCATTTCTTGCCAAACTTCTTCAACCGGTTGTATATTCTTGGCTTGAGGCCTTGTGGGATCATGCCATTAGCATGTTCTACCTGGCCATTTGTCCTGGGATGTCCCACGGCCGACCAGGCCACACGGATGTGGTGGTCGTCGCAGAACGTCAGGAATTTATGTCCGGTGAACTGCGTCCCATTGTCGGTGATGATGGTATTTGGAACCCTGAACCTGTGGATGATATCGGTGAAGAACAGCACCGCTTGCTCAGACTTGATTCGATTGATTGGACGAGCCTCGATCCACTTGGAGAACTTATCGATTGCTACTAGCAGATGGGTGAAGCCCCCGGGGGCCTTCTACAGAGGCCCAACCATGTCGAGCCCCCATACGGCAAACGGCCATGTGAAGTTCCGAGGCCTCCCTATCCTGCCGAGGCGGTGCCGTGGGAAGTTCCGAGGCACCACCGCGCCACCGAGAGGCGGAACTTTCGGCCTGCTGCACTGCGGCGGTCTCGAGGGGATCCTAGAGCTCACCGCGGACCCGTTGCCCCTCCGTGGTAGAGGGCTCGGGCATTGTTCGGACTAGCATCACCGTAGCCGTGACGTTCTGGCTAGCGTGATTGAAGATTAGGGGCTGCTCACCCCCGTCGTTGTCGTTGATGCGGTGGTGGACAGCGCGGGCCCTCCGCCGGGCTCCTTCGCCATCACCGCGACCTTGCTGCTCCCGCTCGAGAGTGTCTTGAAGCTGTTGCAGGAGGAGTCGGTCCTGTTCGACCTTGGCCTGAAGCTCACGGAGCTACTCTAGGTCCGAGCGTCGAAGTTGTGCAGGGGCGGGGTTCTCGTTCCGCACTGTCGGTGGGACAACGCGTGGAGGTGTGGCGTCGCCCGCTCCCCGGCGAAGCGAGGAACGGTTGCCTGTCCCCTCGTCCTCATCGCTTCTTCTCGGCATCCCGAGTCCAACGTAGAAGCACTCGCGAGTGGGGTCGTGAGCGCCTTCGTCGTCAGAGTCGGAGTAGCCGAAGCAGTAGTCGCTTGCAGCCAGGAAGCGTCGCATGGATTCAGGGTCTCATAGTCCGGAGAAGTCTGCCTCGGCCCATGCCTCGTCCTCCTCCGAGGAGTCAGCGTGGGTGTGGATTGAAGTCGTGGTGCCGAAGTCGAGGGCGAAGCATTGGTGGCGTCCTGAGGGCTCTGTGTGAGCAGAGGCATAGGCGGAAGCATAGGTGGCGGTGGCATTTCTCAACCTGAAGGGGTACGGGGATGGTGCCATTGCCAGGCTCTGCTCCGCCGAAGTCGATCCCTCAGGAGGCCGTAGGGCAGAGCTGGGTGACGGGGCATCGTCGCATGCCGCCGGCGTTTCGCCCATGTCCAGGCTCAAGCAAGTTAGGTCCCCAACCAGGGATCTTGTGCCAACAGCTGGACATGGGGCGCCGGCAGAACGCGGTGCGTCACCATGAGCTCGCGTGGTGTTGGGGTGGTCTCGCTCGCGTCGTTCCTGGCGAGCGCGATGAGAGCGGCCGCTCGGGCGCCGTCTGCGCCTAGGCTGCGGGTGCGTGATGTTGACGTCGGTCGGCGGAGCTCAGGGCGTAAGGAGTACCATATCATACTCACATCCTAGAGACATGAACTCTAGGCTCCCGAACCAGATCACCGTGCTGAGACGTAGTGGTCGTACGGGGTCTGCCATCCGGGACTTGTTGGGATGATGAAGCTGACACGCAGACGCCCCTACCTAGCGCGCCTACTGTCGGTGTTTCGGACCGGGGGGTCCTCAACCAACTAGTAAATTTGTACTACGTGCCCCTAATCCCGGATGGTGATGCAAAGAGACACAAGGTTTATACTGGTTCAGGCAATCGGTGCCCTACGTCCAGTCTGAGAGATCGATCTTGTATTCCTTGCACCGAAGTGCTCGTAGTAGGGGGTTACAAGCAGGGTGAGAGAGGGAGCTAGTCCCAGGTCTCTATGATGACCGGGGCGAGTTGCTTGAGATGTTGATCTCAAGTGTGGGTGTCACCCCCTGTGTTCGTCTACCTCGTGAGTTCGTAAGTGCCTGAGTGTGTCTAAGTTTGTGTGAGTGTCTTGCGTTGTCCTAGAAACAGCCCCGGTCCCAACCTTTTATAATAGAAGGGGGGACGGGGGTGATACATGTGCTAGTTACGTGGTGTCGTGTGAACAGAGGCGGCCTGTCCGAGCCCTTAGCCTATTGCTATGGCGGAAATGGTCGATGGAGTGGTTCCGCCCTTGAAGTGCTGGAGCAGCGTATCGGTCACATCCGATCATGTGCGACGTGGGAGCTAGCAATAGCTTGACATAGGGCCTGACGAGCGACGTGCCAGTCGTAATGCGTTGTCCGCACAAAGTGCCAAGGCTTAGTCGATGCTGAGGCCGAGCCATCGGGGGGGGCTCGGCAGGCGCGAATCCCAAGGTTGTCGAGACCCTGAGACAAATTGCCAAGGCGTGGAGGGAGCGGCTATCCCTACACACTGATTCCGAGGCTGCAGGGATCCGAGCTTAGCTCCCCATGCCGCATTGTCCTCGGAGCAGTTAGAGTTAGGCAGCACAGTACAGTATGGACATTAGTCGTGGGCATAGTGCTGCGCACAGCGGCTGGTACCCCCTGCTCTGTCTTGTCTCGGACGGCATGGCGTCGATGTGACTTACGTCTGGTCGGTCACTCCTGCCATACCGAGCCATCGTGCGAACGACGTCATGGGAGTGGTTCGTCGAGGCGGAGGCGATGGGGTTGTTTGCCGAGCCTGCCTTGAGCGAGGTGGAGCGTCGGTAACTCGTCCGAGGCCTTCTGGGCGGGGCCTCGGGCGAGTCGGAGAATCGGTTTCCTGTCCGAGGCCTCTCGGGCGTGGCCTTTAGCGAGGCGGAGAGTCAGTTAACCACCCGAGGCCTTGGACGTGCCCCGTGTGCGATACGGGGGCCTCGGCGGTCAGCGTCGTACTCGGTTTAGGTGGAATAGCGCGGGACGTGTGTCCACAGGATACAGTAACCCTGTATCGTTAGCAGGGGATGGTAAAAAGGAGATTTGACCGTTGTCCTATCGCCCCTGTCGCTGTACCCTGCCGGTCGTGGCTGACGTAGCGGATGCGGCCGCACGCATTAAACGGATGGGACAGCCTGCCAGGGGGACGGTAGAGGCGGAGGCGATGAGGACGCGGGACGAGCCCGGCCTCGGGCGAGGCGGAGCGGAATCGGGACGTCCGAGACCCTGACCGGGGGCCTCGGGCGAGGCGGAGATTTGGTCCGAGACCGGATTCGGTCGAGCCGGCCTTGGACATCACCGTGAACTGTTTACTTAGTTTGACTAAGGAGGCCTCATGGGGGTTTTATGAGTTTTTTCGGCTTTTGCTTAGGCTACCCCTTTTTATGGTACCCGACACTACTTCTGTTGGAGACTGCAACTATTTGTTAGTCGATTTGGTTATGCCGAAATGATTTGGTTTTCACAAAAGAAATAATCTACTCCATTGCATGTTCCATGTATGGTTATGCACTGACTGTGTTCATGGATTATTCTCTATAAACCTATCTTGCAGGATTTGGTTGCAATAACATTGCAACAACTTGCGCATGTGGCCAAGGTGTTTTTCTTCCTGTCACATATGTGGCAATTCAGTCTTAGTCATCAAGATGTCAGCTCTTTTTCTTTAGGCTATGTATTTTTGCATAGGCTGGAAAGTGGGTTTAGAACTATTGTATCAATTTGATGTAATGATCTTGAATTGACAAATTCTTCATTTTCAAAATAAAAATAGAAGGAGGGAGGAAAAAAAGCCATAGCTTATTACAAGAATGTACGCCATGCATTTGTCGGCTGAAAGTGGATCTAGATAATCCAACCACAGACTCTAGTTGTTTTCAATATTACTTGAATATGGTTTGTTTGGAATTTCAATATCCATCACCATATGATCCAACAATTTCAAAATTTGTTCAAGATAAACTCAAAAAGTTTAGTGTTCCCTGAATTTCTTTGGACTTGACACGTAGAGCAACATTTAGTGTCCAACTTTAAGTTTCTGATGTGCAGCCCACTAGTAGATAGTCACACCAATCTGTCCCGAGTCATCTCTAATATTTTTTAATCAATTTTGTTAAAACTTTCATGTGCAAATACGAGGTTTTTATTATATAAGGACCTTGACTATTGAGATGGGTTGTAGTACTAAGTTATCTCAAATAAATTTTAGTCAAATTAGCTAAAAAAATAATGTGCGAACACAAAGTTTTTTATTTAGGTCTAGGTTTTGAAGCAGTCTAACATGTATCAATAATAGTTTTGTCATTACTGGATCATTTTAGATACATTTAATTAGATTTAATAACAGTTTTGGTTGGACTGGACATTCTGTGTTGGGTAGAATTGAACTTTAGATTTTAATTGAATTATGGATCTGAATTCTAATCTATTATCCCATCTAATTGTACCCAATCAATCTCTACTTGACAGTCATGCAAATATATGAAAAAGGATAAAGTACGTTTTTCGGCCCTGAACTTACACAGGAGTCTGACTTTAGCCCGAAACCAGGTAATCTAGACCTTGCAACTTTGAAAACCGGGCACATTACCCCCTGCCCTCATTCCACCGTGGTTTTGTGCGCTGACTCTAACAGTCCGCGAGTCACAAAAAAGGGTCGTGCGCCGGCCCATCAGGCACTCCCGTTCCTGCCGCCAACTCCCACGACGAACCCTAGATCGATCCATCGCCACTCCGCCCGACGGGCGACGGCGCCTCTGCTCCCACTGTCTTTTGAGCCACGTTGCCCCACCCTGGTCCGCGCCACGTCGCCTCGCCGTCCTCTACGCAACGCTGCCTCCCCTCTCTTCCCCACGACATCGCCCCACCATCCTTCGCCTGACGCTGCCCCAACGCCTTCCTCATTGCCGGCGACCGCAGTGCCGACATCCAATCCATGGAGTTGATGCAGTGACTTCCTCGTGGAGTTGATGCAGTTGAAGCGCTAAGGGTTAAGGCACAGAGGTGAGTTGGTTGTCTCTTTCCTCCCTAGAATCATCAATGTGGTGGTAGTAGTTGTCAGTACACATGGGTTTCGAAGGAATCACTTGTGCATAGGGATTGTGATGTGGATTAGATTAAGTTTAGGGGGATGATACTTTAGAGTAGTTTATGCATAGGGACTTGGTAGTGTTGTTTAATCTTAGGGATTGGTACTGCAGTCTGTAAAGTAGTTTATGCATCGGCAGTTGCTTAATGCGGCACAGTTTGGTGGATTTTGAGCTATTTTAATCCCTCTTTTTGTCTCTGGATCCATTGTTTATATATTTCTTTTTGGTTTGTTTACATAGGACACATGGATTGGCCGGAGAAGCTGAATGTTAGGTTCCATTACAATGGGGAGTTCCTTCATGATGGGAAGAAAATTCACTATTGTGGTGGAACCGTGGCCATGTCCTACATTGACCATGACAAAGTCTCCCTTCCTGAATTAATTGGGCATCTGAAGGACCACTGCATTGTTTTGGATGGCACCCTGTTGCACTGGCTAATTCTAGGGAGGGAATTGCACGATGGATTGCGAGCACTAGTTGATGACAAGGCATGTCTAGATATGTTGAGATGCACTGATGATGGATTTTTTTGCAGAAGTATATGTTGAGGCACCAGTTGCACAAGAAATATCAGATGATGAGGCTGGCATTGGCAGTGAAGACGAAGAAAGTGATTATGAGGATGAGATGGATGTAGAGTCTGAAGACGAAGCAGGCATGGAAGATGAAGAAGAATCACTTCCTCAAGATGCAGACTTGGGGTCTGGAGCAAGACATATCATGCCATATAATCCTCAGTCAGGAGTCATTGTACACAATCAAATAAAAATAGGTTATGGTGAGGATCCAAGAGAATAGTACCAAAGTTGATAGATGGCCCACTATGATCTGTCCAAGCATCCTTAAGAAGCTCAATGTGTACATCACTCAGTCTGGTTTCTGTCATGCAATTAGTAATGGTAATGACAAGTATGAAGTAGTGCACTATGCCCACAGATGGACTATAGATCTTACTGCAAGAACCTATAGTTGCAGGTGCTGGCAACTGGCTGGTTTGCCATGTCCACATGCAACCACATGCAATAAGTTGCATTCAAGAAGGGATCAAGTTCGGAACGATGATATACGTGATAGATTAGGGGTAGCACCAATTGAAGAAAAGCTTGTCCAACACCGGTTGAGATGGTTTGGACATGTCCAATGGAGACCTTTAGAGGCACCGGTGCGTAGGGGAATCCTAAGCCAGGATAGTAACATAAAGAGAGGCAGAGGAAGACCAAAGTTGACTTGGGTAGAGTCAATAAAAGGAGACTTAAAAGGATGGAATATACCCAAAGACTTAGCCTTAGATATGAGTGCTTGGAAAACAACTATTCACGTGCCTGAACCTTGATTGCTTCTGCTGGGTTTCAACTCTAGCCTACCCCAACTTGTTTGGGACTTAAAGGCTTTGTTGTTGTTGTTGTACTTCATCACACATTGCCTAGAAGACTACATAGCACCATGCTTTTCAGTTTCTGAATTTAAGAAAACTTACAGTCACTACCTACAACCAGTAGAGGGGATGCACAACTGGCCCATCTCAGAAAGGGAAAAGCCTCTAGCTCCACTAGATGTTAAACTTCCTGGAAGGCCCAAGAAAGAGAGAAAGAGAGAGTCAACTGAGAAGCCTAGACCCAACAGGATATCCAATGTAGGCACAATTATCAGATGCATGAATTGCAAAGGAGTTGGGCACAACAGGAAATCATGTGCTAAGAGGAATGGAATGTCAACACCTAGTGGTCCTTCTAAATCTACACCTGTGAGAATGTTACCACCTGTTGGTCCTTCTAAATTTTCAACTATGAGAATGTCAAGTGGACAACAAAGTTGTTCTAGTGCAAGAGTTGTAGGCAACAGTTGGAAAATAAGTTTTCACTTGAACATTTCAACGAAAACATCTCAGGTTAGCCTACTTTCTTTCAACAATGCACAGCTTTTCTTTTGCACTTAACAAAATGTAATGACTCAATCTTATTTGTTTGTAGCCACAAAAAAAGAGAAAGTTGTCCATTGGCATAAATCAAGGGAGTGTGGCAAGAACTAGTGCTGTAGCTAAAGTTTCTACAGACAAAGGAGGATCTGCTACACTAAACCTCAAGGCACAATTACCATTATCTCAAGCAAGCTCTAGTGTCACAGTACATATAAGCTCTGGATCAGCCTCTGCAAAAGTCAGTGTTCAAGAACCATCAAAGAGAGAGAAAAACACCGGCAAAGTTCCAGCAGTACTTGATGCTTCCTCCTACTGCTGGTGGTGCTTCATCATTCGGGAGTGGCAAGAAGATATGAAGCTATGACTTAAAGTGTCTGGTCTATTACTACGTTATCCATGTGTATGTCAGAACTTTGTTGCTCTGTTACTATGCTATCCATATGTATGTGAGAACTCTGTTAGTCATATGTTGTCTTATTTAATTATGGGGCCCTTTAACTGTTGGCCTATCTATGAAGACTTGTCATTGCCATGTTGTTGGCTTATGAAATTTGTATTTTGAGATATCGTATGCCATGTTGTTGGCTTCAATTACTATTCTGCTATCCATATTGATGTCAATGTTATTCATGATGCCATAGCAGGGTGGAATTACGGACTGTCAAGTCACTGTGAAACCAGGGTGGAACAGGGCAGGGGCTAAAGTGCCTGGTTTTGTAAGTTGGAAGGTCTCCATTGCGATTTTTTTAATACTTTTTGTAAACTAATTTTAAATCTAACACTGTTTATTTTTTTTCAAAACTAACACTTTTGGCCACGCCTATTTTCCTGGCACGGCGAAATGCCTGTGTCGCGCCATGCATGGTGGCGCGACGAGAGGGATGACGTGGTGACGATCGGGGCGCTGATCGGTGATGTGGTAGGATCTGTCGCACCACCGATCTTGGCGCGGCGCCGCCATGCCATCCCTCACGGTGCGGCAGGAGAGGCCAGGAGAAGTTGACGCCTAGGAGGCCAGGAGAGGACGACGCAACGTCTACACTCCGGAGACTGCAGACACTCCTCGTGAGCGCCCCATGGCTGGGTCCACGTGTCAGATCCCGTGTACGTGTCGCCATAAAGAAAGACATAGCGTTCAGTCAGATTCCCTGGTGACCATAAATAAGGGGGTGTTTGGTTCCACGGGCTAAATTTTAGTCCCTGTCCAGTGTTTGCCTAAACGGAACGGCCAGTAAACGGTAAACGATGGTAAACTATTTTGTTTAGGGGGGTAAACGAAAATTAAACGGTTGACCATTTAAACGGTCAAAAATGAGAAAAACGATTTAAACGGACTAAACGAAACATAGATAAACATCATTAAACATACTAAACAGTTGTTTAAACGGTTGTTTAGGCGATCACGAGGTAAATCTAGTTCAGTTTTACATGAATAAACTTGTATACTTAAGTTTATTATATTTATAAATATGTACACTTGATATGTTACATGCATAAATATCTATATTTGGTTCTTTTCACATGCATAAATATATATACATACCAAAATAATTGATTTTTATTCAGATAAATATGTATAAGCGCGTGTTTAGTTGCACCCCAACTTCCAAAAAAGTGCTACAGTACCTATCACATCGAATGTTTGTGGCCCGTGCATGGAGCATTAAATGTAGACGACAAAAAAAAACTAATTGCACAGTTTGGTGGGAAATTGCGAGACGAACGTTTTGAGCCTAATTAGTCCATGTTTAAACACTATTTGCCAAATAAAAACGAAAGTGCTACAGTATCCCCAAATTCCAACTTCCTACAACTAAACACAGCCTAAATGTTAGAATACTTGATTTTTTACATGCACATATATAATTATATGTATTTTTTTAAGTACAAAACCGTTTAGACCGTTTAACTTCGTTTAAACACCGTATAAACAGCCTAAACGCTAAACGAAGGGCGACCGTGTAAAGATCGTTTACCGTTTAGAAAAACATTATCCTTGTCACATCGGATATTTGAACACTAATTTAGAGTATTAAATATATACTAATTACAAAACTAACTATACAGATTGAGACTAATTTGCGAGACGAATCTATTAAGCCTAATTAGTCCATGATTTAACAATATAGTGCTACAGTAAATATGTGATAATGATGGATTAATTAGGCTTAATAGATTCATCTCGTAAATTAGTCTCCATCTATGTAATTAGCTTTATAATTAACTCATATTTAGTCCTCCTAATTAACATCCGAACGTCCGATGTGACGGGAACTAAACTTTAGTCTCTTAAACCAAACACCCCCTAAAATAACATGGACCACGACGCCTGCTCAACCATGTGGCCACAGCTGCTAGCGCTTGCTGCAGCTCTGACGAGACGATGCCTCCCTCGTGAATCGTGATGGTGGTCATCCGTGTACACACAGAGACGCTCGCTCATGATGCACATGACCTGACCATCTGTGTTCATCCCATATGTGAGCACGAACGATCACTGCTCATATATAGTTGCTCCTCCTGTGATCCTGTCCTCCACTGCTCATAATATAATATAATATGTCCTCCAATGCTCCTCCAACGAGGGCTCATCACTGCTTCGACCAAGCCATGCTTCGACCAAGCCATGGATTCATTATATTATATTATATTATATTATATTATGAGCCGTGGAGGATAGGATCATAGGAGGAGCAACTATATATGAGCAGTGATCGTTCGTGCTCACACACGGGATGGACACAGATGGTCAGGTCATGTGCATCACGAGCGAGCGTCTCTGTATGTACACGGATGACCACCATCACGATTCACGAGGGAGGCGTCGTCTCGTCAGAGCTGCAATAAGCGCTAGCAGTTGTGGCCACATGGTTGAGTAGGCGTCGCGGTCCATGTTGTTTTATTTATGGTCACCAGGAAATCTGACCGAACATTGTGTCTTTCTTTATGGCGACACATACACGGGATCTGACACGTGGACCTAGCCATGGGGCGCTCACGAGGAGCGTCTGCAGTCTCCGGAGTGCAGACGTTGCGTCGTCCTCTCCTGGCGTCGACTTCTCTTGGCCTCTCCTGCCGCGCCGTGAGGGATGGCGCGGCGGCGCCGCGCCAAGATCGGTGGCGCGGCAGGCCCTACCACATTACCAGTCAGCGCCTCGGTCGTCGCCACATTATCTTTCTCGCCACATCACCATGCATGGCGCGGCATAGGCATTTCGCCGCGCTAGGAAAATAGGCGCAGCCAAAAGTGTTAGTTTTGAAAAAAAAAATTAAACAGTATTAGATTTAAAATTAGTTTACAAAAAGTGCTAAAAATAAAAAAATCTCCATTGCCTGGTTTCATAATTTGAGGGTTAAATTCATACTCCTGTATAAGGGGGTATTGAGATTCACCTCCTAAACGTTAGTCGTTGTCCCATCGGATGTTTAGACATATGCATGAAGTATTAAATATAGGCTAATTACGAAACTAAATGCACAGATTGAGACTATTTTACGAGACGAATTTTTTAAGTCTAATTAGTCCATGATTTGACAATGTGGTGCTACAGTAAACATGTGATAATGACAGATTAATTAGGCTTAATAAATTCGTCTCGTGGATTACTGATGGATTCTATAATTTATTTTTTTATTAATATCCGAACATGCTATGCGACGTCCATCTGACACCTCCTAAACTTTAATGACTAGATCCAAACACCCTCTAAGTTCAGGATTGAAAATGTACTTTATCCACGACTTAAAGCCTAAGGTCAGGTGACAGACCAAGACCTGTCGAGCTAAAGTGGCCACCAAACTAACGTCTTAAGGACCAACCGCAAAAACTACTTGCGGTCTTGCGGATGTAGCTGTAGGGTGCAGGTTGACCACAGCCACAAGAGATGGCAACGAGGAATTTCTCGTTGAGGAATGACTTCACATTTCGTTCTAGTGAGAAAAAACCACTGTTTTCACAAAAACCGTGGGGAGGGCCGGGGATTTGGTCCCTTCCCTGATCCTGCGCAAGGAATGATCCCCATGGGGATTCCCATCCTGGCATAGGTACTTTCCAATTTAATAATAAAAGTAAGTACTCCTTCTCCCGTAAAAAAAAAATATAATTCTAGCACAGTATCATGGTTTAGTATCCTAAGATCGATCAATTATAGATAAAAAATTATCAATATTTATTATATCAAATAAGTATTATTAGATTAATTACGAAATGTATTTTCATAGTAAATTATTTTGGAGCTATAAATGTGAATAGTATTCACTAGTAATTTGGTCAAATGTGATCTACTCTTGCTGGCACGCAACCCATAGTTGCATTCTTTTCTGGACAGAGGGAGTATGTTTTAGCGCAAGTGTACAATTGATGCACTGCAACTTACAAATGTAGTCCATCGTTAAAACGTTAATACTCTATGGCAATACACATAACTAAACACTAAATAACAATTACATCACAAATTTCAGTGATATAGGTGCGCTGCGGGGATCATTCTTCAGGATGTCTTTTCTCCTGATCTCAATGGGGGAGAATAAGCTTCTTCCTCTAATAGATGAATTCCCAAATCAATGCCCTATTGGCATCCCTAACAGTCTATCTCCCTTGCATATGTTCCATCTGACCTCCTTAGTTATTCTGAAAGTCCGATTTGCCTCTCTCAATTGAAAAAAAAAATAGATTTTTAAACCCATCTAACTTTTGAAACAATCTGATTTACCTTACTGAGTGGTTTTGACAATGATTTTGGCTGATGTGGTAGGTGGTGCCATATTAGTCGTCCTACATGGCATCCCATTAGTCTCACCTCAAAAATCAAGTTTCCTGATAACTCAAGTGACCAATTAGACTTTATAAAAAAATGCTACAAAAATAAATCTTTTAAAACTTATCCAAAAAAATTTCTAGGAATAGTATGCATTTTAAAATACTAAAATCTAAAATAATCTTAGAAATAAGATTAAATCAGATTTTTAGTATTTTAAATACATATTTTTTCTAAAAAATATTGGAATAAGTTTTTTTGAAAAAAAATATTTCTGCATTTTTTATATATAAAGTCTAATTTACTCACGGAACTATCAAGGAAATCCAATTTAGTTCGCTAAACCGTTTTCAAATTCGTTCAGGAAGAAAAATCAAACAGTTTGAAAAATCAAGGAGTCTAAAGGTTCATTTTGTGTAATTAAAATGACAAATCGGACTTTTATAATAGTTGATTGATTGAGATGAAATGGAACTCTTCCATGAAGAAAACTTGCGAGGCCACGGGCAGGTCAGTCGCACGGGCCCATCACGCCTAATTGATCCATTCCACTGCACCGGCGCGGCCCAGCGAAATCTGCCGCGATCACATGCCGGCCGGTGCCGCCGACCCGTCGCCATCGAAATCGCGATGGTTTGCGATCACATCCCCTTTCCCCGCTTTTCTTCCCACCTCCGGCTCCGGGCTCCGGTCCTCCTCCACCCACGCGTCCGTGCGCAAGCGGCCCCCAACCGGCAAACCCCAGCTCCAAGCGAAGCCAGGCAGGCAGGCAGCCCAGCTCCCAAAGTTCACCCGCGGACAGCCGTACGGCGCAAACCCCCATAAAAAAATCTCACCGACCCGCGATCCCGACCGCAGTTCCCCTCCCCCTCCCCTGTACATCGCGCACGCTGCCGGCTGCTCCCCTCAGCGAGCGAGATGCGGGGGCCGGCGTCAGTGAAGGCGGGGAGCCGGCCGCCGTGGCTGGGGCTGGGGGCGGCGGCGTGGGTGCAGGTCGCGGGCGGCGCCAGCTCCACGTTCGCGCTCTACTCGCACGCGCTCAAGGTCTCCCTGGGCGCCGACCAGAGCCGCCTCGCGCTGCTCGGCGTCGCCTGTGACGTTGGCGAGAACCTCGGCCTGCTCCCTGGGGTGCTCTGCAACCGCCTCCACCCGGCGCTGCTCCTCCTCATCGGCGCCGGCGCGTGCCTGCTCGGGTACGGCACCGCCTGGCTCCTCGTCTCCGGCGTCGCGCCCGCGCTGCCCTACTGGCTGGTGAGCTGCCGACCGCCACTGTCGCTCTTCGTTTTGCTACTTCTCATCAATTTACTCTGATCGATTTTTTTTTCTTCGCGAAAGACATTGCTGATCGATTTTAAAGATCCAGTTTATGCGTTCGTGAAACGGAAGTTGAGTTACTCAGTTTTTCGTGGAAGGCATTGTTTTGTGGCAAGTGGTCGCTTTTTTGGCACTTTTGCGCTGTGCAAGTAAACATTATGCTGATTTTGGGATTTATTCTCCATTATTACCCTAAAAATGGTTAAACATCTTATGGTGTAAGCTTGAGGGAAAATAGATGTCTCTTTCTGAGATTCCATAAACAAATGGGGACAAGCTGCCTGTCAAACGCTAGCAAACAAATTTTGATTACACTTGGGTCAACAAAAATGCAGCATTTCACTTAGTTTACCTGCAATATGCACGCATTTAGGGCTTTTACATGCCAGATCTCACCGGAGGATGATCGGGTGTTCTAGAATTAGCACCACTCATGTTTCCCCTTTAAGGCTTTAATTGAGGTTAGCTTTTTGCTAGCTTCAACTTGAGACAAACTTTTTCACCTACTCTAAGCAGTGTATTTCCAGTCTGGGATTTACTTTATTGGATCTAGTGTAAATTGACTAATGACCCTACTTGCAGATATGGTTTGCGTTATGTCTTGCTACCAATGGTGGTGCATGGTTGGCGACTGCCGTTCTAGTGACCAACATGAGGAACTTCCCACTCAGCAGAGGTGCTGTTGCTGGCATTCTGAAAGGGTACTCGGGTTTAAGTGCCGCTGTTTACACCCTAATATACACTGGAGTGCTCCGTGATTCTCCCATCAACCTTTTGCTCTTTCTCACTCTGGGAATTCCTGCTGTGTGCCTTCTGGCAATGTACTTTGTTCAGCCTTGTGAACCCTCTCTGGTGGAGACGAATGCAGAGCAAGTCCATTTTTTGTTTGCACAAATGGCGAGCATTCTTCTTGGGGTTTATCTGGTTGGTGCTACCATATTGGATCATGTCGTGACTCTCAATGACATTATCAACTATTCTCTGCTTGTCATTATGGTTCTTCTCATTTTTGCTCCCCTGACAATACCATTGAAGATGACTTTATTCCCGAAGAAAAAACGCCCATCAGATTCACACTCTCCAACCACTGATAATGATCACACAGAACCACTTTTACCTTCTTCCTCCGAATCAAACCTTGGTAATCTTGAAGACGACGATTCCTTTGACATTGATATTCTCTTAGCTGAGGGTGAAGGTGCTATAAAGCCTAAGAGAAGAAGACCAAGAAGGGGAGAAGATTTCAGGTTTCGTGAAGCAATACTGAAGGCCGATTTCTGGCTTCTCTTTGCAATATGCTTTGTTGGCATTGGATCTGGAATCACTGTTGTTAATAATCTAGCACAAATAGGAATTGCTGCAGGTGCTGTCGACACAACCATCTCACTCTCTGTCTTCAGTTTCTGCAATTTTTTTGGCCGGCTGGGAGGTGGTGCTGTTTCTGAGTATCTTGTCAGGTAACAGAATATCTTATATTTACTCAGCTATTTACTCTTTGAAATAATTGTTTTTAATGATGGGCCATTCTTGGCTTTAATAGCTCTATCAATTTCACATTGCTTTTGGCCTAGTGGGCGCTGACTACTGAGAGATATCTGGTAGCGAACCAATGTGTCTTTATTATAGCTCCTAACTGCCCAAATTTATTAACCATGTTAACCCCCCTTTGAATTATTAGAAAACTGCATTACAGTCTCAAGTTTTGAATTTCTGTCCTGAGGAAAAGTTCCGTAGCAGCCCAATGCATCTCCTCTCGTGTTAGTCAATAGCTTGGGTAAAAATTGTGAATAGAAAACATGAAAGCCTGACAAACTAGCGAAGGGTCCATTTTCTGAAGACAAACAGTAAGGAAAATCCTGAATCCCATGTGTAGAAACATGTAATGTAGCGAACAGCTTTCTTGTTTGTGAGTGATAGACATGAGTTTGTTGAGATTCAAAATTGTTGCCATTGCATCCTATGGTTAACTTACAATCTTCTTTTGCAGGTCAAGGACACTTCCGCGAAGTGTTCTGATCATATGTACCCAAGTCGTGATGATAATTACATACCTGCTCTTTGCATTGGGTCAGCTTGCCACACTTTACGTCTCTGTCGCCTTACTCGGCATATGTTATGGTGTCCTGCTCTCCGTGATAATCTCAACCTCATCAGAGCTCTTCGGACTAAAGCACTTCGGAAAGATATTCAACTTCATCATATTGGCGAATCCAGTAGGCGCATACCTGTTTAACACCCTTGCGGGATATGTCTACGATCTCGAAGTGGCAGAGCAGCATGCCACAACATCAGGGTCGGATATTGCATGCTATGGCCCTAATTGCTTCAGACTCACGTTTTGTGTCCTCTCCGGCGCGGCTTGTTTGGGCACATTGCTGAGCACGGTTCTGACGGTGAGGGTCCGGCCAGTGTATCAGATGCTGTATGCGGGGGGATCCTTCAGCCAGCCCAGGAACTCTGCACATTGACCGACGGTGATACGAGCTGTAGTGTTTTCTGCATCTACTACAATAAATCCAGTATGACGTCTGAATAGCTTCGTAAATGATCTATTGCAATTCATGAGCACGCACCTTAATATGAGGAGGGGGTGATGGTTTCGTGCTGCTACTTGCACCAGATGCTCGTCCTGTTCGTGCTGTTGCTCCAGGTTAACGTGCTGAGGCCCGAATTTTAGGTGAAATCCCTATTTGTGTAGAATGATGGTGCTTGTATATGACATGCTCATGGACATTTTTTGGCGGATTTCATGATATTGAGAAATATCTGCATGTTTCTCAAATTGTGAAATAAACTGCATCTCAGGTCTTAATCGTGCTGTCTTTAAAATTTGGTTTACTCTTGGCCTAAAAACAGGGCAATGGTCCTCTTCAAGGCCAGGGCAGCATCAGCACTGAAATTTTTGAACAGGCAGTGGTTGAGATCTGACCAGGGTTGGCCAGCTAAACTTTGCTGAATCCGACAGATCTACTTCCGTACATCCAGACGCCGTGTCCCCAGTTTGAATCGTTGAGTGGAGCGGCGACTGTCAGTTCAGATCTGGATACCTCCTCGGCTCGTTTTGGCGCCACCCTTTGATTTGTCTCCGTTGGGAACATGGCCCCTCATCTATTCCATCCCGTTGTCAGGGCTCTACACTAACGACAGGCGAGTAGTAGTCGTTAAAATATTTTCACAGCAGGAACGAAAATGCTGCAGGTATTTTTGATCGTCATGAACTCGTGATCCGATCGCACCAGGAACGAGATCCTACAACCTCTGTGCGCGTGAACATGGATCGATTATTCGATTCCGAGCTCAAAATTTCAGAGAATGACACATGGCATTATTTTTCACACTCATTTACACAGACAGTTGCAATAACAGTAACAGGCAGCAGGTAGCATAGCTAGTGAGTAGTGACCACTGACCACTGGCCACTGGCCATCATGCACATTGTCTTCGCTCGCTGTACGTACACGGCTGGATGGCGGCAGCCGGCTGGTACGCACCGGCCGGCAGCGGCAGGTCACAGGTGCAGGGCACGCGAGCGCGTCCGGGCTAAGTGGGCTTCAGATCCTGGAACATGGACTCCCACCGCATCTCCTCGCCGCCGACGTCCACCACCACCTCCACGTCGCTGCCGCTGCCGTCCCCCTCCTCGTCTTCGTCGCAGCTGCAGACGTCCGTGCTCATGAGGCAGGCGGCTATGGACCCAGCGGGCGCGGGCAGCGTCCTGACCGCCGCGCCGCCGTTGCCCCTCCACTTATCGGCGCAGCTGTTGGTGAGCAGCACGGACTTGCCGACGTGCGGCAGCTTCCCGCCGCCACGGACCGCCACGGGCGACGCGATCTTGCTCCAGCTGCTGTGCGCGACCCTCCCGCCGCGGTGCCGCAGCAGAGGCAGCAGGCGCGGCGTGGCGAGGACGGCCGCCGCGCGGTCCCGGTCCCGGCCGCGGGAGTGGGACACCGAGGCGCGGAGGCGGCCGAGCGCCGAGCGCGCGGACCGGTGCACGGCCGCGGCGAGCAGCCTGGTGGCGCGCCACGGCAGGACGACGGTGATGGCGGCCACGGCGGTGGCCCTGCCGCCGTGGGAGGAGGGATCCTTCCTGGCGAGCTTGAGGATCTCGAGGCGGTGCTTGGCGACGGCGACGCCCATGCTGAGGAGGAACTCGTGGTCCAGGTGGCGCACGTCGGCGGCGCCGAGCTCGTTGCGCGCGAACAGCAGCGCGTACTCGAACGCCACGTCCGGGTGCAGCCCCGCCCTGCAGAGCCACGCGTACCAGTCCATTCGCTCGTTCGCGCTCGGCGGAGCGGAGCGGCGAGTGGCGACGGCAGCAGCAAGTGAGGCTCCCGCGCGCGGTGGCAGCCCGTGCGGGCGCGCGCTCTGGTGTGTAGTGGCACTGCCCGATGGGCGGGTAGCGTCACGTGAACCCGATTATAAAAACGGGCGAGAGCCGAGAGAGGTTGTTGGCTGGGTGGTGGTGGTGGTGGTGATGGTGGCAGATTGGTGCCGCTACACCGTGCACGGACCGGTGGGCCGCCCACCCACGGAAGAGGGGGGCGCGTGCGTGCGTGCGCCCGTTTTGTGGGATCAGGTGGCGGATCCGTGCGCAAACGAGCACCTGAGACGCCGGGCACGCCGCCGCCGCACCGGCAGGCAGTAGTCCGGTACTGGTTCATCCGCAACTGCGCACCATGTGCAGTGCAGCTCGGGATATGGATCGTCGGCGGATCCAAACGAAAGCGAAAGCGCCTCGGGCCTCCAGGGTCTAGGCCCAGCCTCGCGCCGCGTGGCTTGCCGAATTTAGGACTTGGGCCGGACCAAAACATAGCACAGCGGCTGGTCTGGCGCTCGGCCGGCCCAACCAATAGAGTCCCGGTTGGCGAGAGCCGCGCGAGCCCACGACGAGCTCCAGGATGCGCAGAAGTGGAAGTGGAAGTGGAAGGACCACGACGGATGCGCGGATCCTCTCGAGGATTGTCCAGACTCCAGAGTAAGGGGTTGGTTGTTGTTCCTGAACTTTCTCTGGTTCTGCCGTTCTGGCTGGGGTTGTTACCAATAATAACGACCGCAGTAGAAGAATTTTCTTATACTAGTCAGTACCCTGAGGGAGAGTGTTGCAAATATGATTGAATAAGGAGAAGTCAGAAATTATAGTGCGTAAGATGAATACATTTAAGAGCGGTAAACAATTTCAATTAACAAAATAAGTGTGATGACATGAAAATAATGAAAGAATTGTGAATAAAAACATTGCTGGATGTTTACTCTCAAGTAAGTCCATTATAAACAAAGTTTACGGAGAAACCTAGAGTTTACGCAGAGAGCTTTCAGTGCACAACGCAGAGGTGAAGCTATAGAGTAACACCTTGCCACCTCACACTTAAGAAGTAATAAAATGTTTGTACAAAAACAAAGATCAATCTAAGGACAGACTGCATCAACATAACAGTTGGGATGGTTTGGAAGCATCCAAGTAATATTGCTATTTGATATGCTCAGAGTCATAGGACCAACAGCTGAGATACCATCACCTGGGTGAACCTGAATGACAGACTGGAATGTGGAAAGGGAAATGCATCAAGAGCAGCAGTTAAAGCCCAGGCTATAAGATCATTTTTTTTTTTGGAAAATATCCATACTTAGTAGCAGTCAAAAGCAGAAAGAGAGAGGAAAAGATAATCTAAATGGCTCATTATACTAAGAATAGTAAGTATAATAGTGTTAGTACTCCAGGAACTTCCGATTTATTTTTTGACCAGTGTGTGTATGAACCTATGTATGCAAAGCTTAGTCTTCTATTCATCGTCAGGAAAAGAGACTGTAGGTAAGTTCATAGCCCGAGGCTCACCATTGAATATAGAAGTAGGGAGATCATTCATCGGAACAACTGACAATGTCGTACAGTTGCGGCCTACAAAAATAAATAACTTCAGAGGAAAAAAACCAATTTTTAGGTTTGCCATAAGAAAGCAAATTGAACTATTTATAGAGATTTCAGCTAAGGTACAGGACAATGCCTACTGGTGATTGGAAACGGTAAAGGAAATGTCGAGGGTAGCTTGTCGTCGTACCTAAATAGGTAGCCTTTGTTATTGTATCTACTAAATGTCACTGGAATGTAGTCAGGTCAGGTAGCTTCTTTATTTGCTGCACACAGCGTGGTTCACTGCAAATCTGCAATGCCTGAAACATAGGATTTTTTTTAAACAGCATACAATGCTTAAACTTGTATAAGTAGCACTAATGAAATGACTCTCAAATTATTGGTCTATGCAAACCCAAAATATGCATCGAGCATTCGTCTATAGCCTAGTGCATGGCAATTTGCGACAAACCCTGAAATTATCATACATCTTTGCCATATCAAGTTATCAACTTCTGTAGACGTAGTACAGAAGTTCAGAGAATCATGGATTGTAGTGCAACGAACCACAGAATTAGTTATATTGTAGGCCTGCAAGTTGTGCTAATCAGAGTGCTCATGAACTCATGGTACTACAGTAAGCACAAACATGAAAGAAATCACCTTATAAGAAACATTCTTGCCCAGCATTCGAAGATGGTTTACCCATAGTCTGTAAATTTATAGAGAGGGGACATGATGTACCTGGTTGGGGATGGCTGACCGAGCACGTGTTCAGGGATGGCGTGGCTGCATACAGTAAATCTGTAAATCAAAAGCAGGGACAATCGCTACCTCACATGAGCAATAAAGTAGGAAAGGAATTCGAATGAGAACCTTAGCTGCACAGGCACACGATATTTTACAGGAAGTTAGTTCTGAATCTACACATGTGAATGTGAAAGGAAAGAAAGGTCCATAACCAAAGCAATTAGTTCTTGTAAATTAGCTAGTGTGTAAAAACAGGAATAATGAGGAAGATAAGAATTTACGTCAGTGAATGTCAATAACTTGACATATAATTAGATATGTACCCGATATACAACAGGGAAACTGACCATCCATAAAAACAGCATGACTGAAGGGGAGGCTACCTCAAATTATGTACCTGACATGACTGAAGGTGAGGCTACCTCAAATATCGTATGTGAAAAGGTTGCCACGTACAGTAGAACCAACAGGGTGCCCTTGTTCTCTCTGTAACTATCTGCAAAGGACAAACCATAGTCAGTGGAAGTAAAGAACCACCTGAGCAACAGTGAATGGAGATCATTACCGCATCTTCTTATAGGAATCCTGCACCCAAACCGCGGGCACCCGCTAGGACCACATCGCCCGCTAACTTGCTAGCCGTTGGATCGAGCGTTCATGCGATATCCACCGTTCGATCGGAGTCATCTAGGGTCTGTCGCCCGGTAAGCTGGAAACCCAAACTTTCGCGAATCGTCGCCACCCGCTCGACTCGCGAATTGTTCTGCCTCGCCCTCGCGGGGCCGGGACCGTGCGAGGCCACCTGGATGTGCGGCGGGCCGACGGCGCGGGGTCGGCCCCTCCCGCCGTCGCGCTTGGCGCGGCACAGGCCACCAGCGAGGCGGCGAGGGCGAGTCGAGCGTCGCGCGGCACGGGCACAGGCCCTAGGGCCTAGGCCAGCCGTACATGACCGCCACCACGGACTGCAAGTGCTGGCGTGGCACAGCGAGCAGAGCACGCCGCCACACGGATGTGGCTCCCAGCGAACGCCGCCACGAGTGCGTGCCACCGGCACAGGCGCAGTCCGCCGGCGAGCCCAGCGGCTCTAGCACCATCTCCATTACGGCATTGCCTCCACCTCCCTTCCCTACATGCTCAGTACGCCCGTACAATACATTTGAGAAGATGGCACATCTCGGTGCTTGTGCTGTGGTGGCTGTTGGCTGGGATGAGGAGCAGATTGGCGTCGATCTCCTCCCACTCGAACAGGTGAAGCAATCATCATAGAAAGTGGTTCCATATTGGCTTTTGTTGTCCGGTGCTTGCCCTGATGGCCTCCCTATGAATTTGCATGTCATGTGTTTGACGAAATGGCCATATCATCACCCTGTTATATGAGTATTCATTTTTCTTTTTATTTCATATACAACTTTAGAGTTCCCTCAGCAGATCATCCTATTTCACAATTTTGCTCTGTCCTCGGGATAGGAGGCACAAGCTTTGATAGCCTCTTGCTTAATTTGATCAGCTGCTATGCTATCGGTTCATTCCAACGAGTACACACTTCTGTCTTTTATGCTTTGAGCCAAATCACATTCTTATACATGAATCTGACACTTCTTATTCTCCTTGGTTATTAGCTGAATATATTATCATAATCAACTCCCTTAATTCTTAGTACTAATTAAGCTGCAAAACCTGACATATTTAGATATGGTGTCATTTATTCACTAGAGCTGAGAAGAAATTGCTTATATGCAAAGGTATCCTTAACTGCAATCTGAATTAGATCAACTTATAACTTGCCCTTGTATTGTCATTGTAAAATAAGCAACAATGCTATATTATTTTTAGAGCCCTAAATTTACCTAGGTGTTGTGAATATTATGTGTACAAGGCGCACCATATCTTCACTTCAGATGAAGGCTAAGTGACAGGTTTCGGATAATTAAAGAAAAGACACAATAACATCAACTACCCTAACTTGAAATGAATATGATTTTGTATCATGTCTTGTTGGTCCTCTTCTACCATTGTTTAATCCATTTCTTCCAAGTTATGAACAAAAGTGTTTGATGGATATTTCTTCCAAGTTATAAGCGTGTCGTGGCGTGGTTGAGCCACCTCTGCTCTCCCTATAGAAAAATATAAGAGTATCTGACGGTTCTCACTGGGTACTAATGAGAAACTTAGAGAGTGTACGAAAATCAATATTACTGAAACTCCCTTACACTTCTGGCCTCCTCTGACTTTAAAATCACTCAAGTTACATACTTTGATACTTATTATTTTCTACAAATGCTTCACTTCCCATTACTTAATTGCATTATTTTGCTACGAACAATTAATTTGCTATGGGGTCTAGAAAAGTTTCGGCCGCTCCATACCTATTACTACACCAACCAACCATAAGTTGGTCTGACCTATCAGTAAGATCGTACAGTCCACATGATAAACTCCATTTATATCTCTACTTCCTTCGCTCATAATTTTAGTTGATAGGATATATTTTTATGTGTTTGTAGCATTACTTCTACATATTTGGGTTTAGTTTGATGGGTTGAGCGCATCCCCCGTGGGCAGCTTGATGTCGATGGCTACCACATGAGGGAAACAAGGCTCTCAAATCATTACGAGCCGCACTGTCACTGTTTCTGCCACCACCATTTGATAGTAATTGAAACTCTAGATTCTCTCCGACAAAGACAACATTTCTCCTTACTACAGTGTTCATGTTAAAATAAATTCATGCACTCTAAAAACCCTGCTTAGTTTTACATCACTTCTAATGTACGGAAATCACTCATGTGACAAACAAATACTATACAAACAAAAGAAACTTACCTAAACACCACGGATCTTAACATGGCCTAAAGCTCTAAACTATCACCAGGTGTTATAAGATGAGACGTTCATTGCCCATATTTAACAATGTATTAACAATCGTGACAAACCAGCTGGGGTCTATTACTCACGCATCACGGGCTGGACAAAACAGGCTATCGCGCGGCAACACCGTGCGTAGTTTCTAGTGAATCAATGAAAGTAAGACCTTGTTTAGTTGGGTGAAATTTGAAATTTGGCTACTGTAGCGCTTTTGTTTTTATTTGATAATTAGTATTCAATCATGGACTAATTAGGCTCAAAACGTTCGTCTCGTGATTTTCAACCAAACTGTGCAATTAGTTTTTTTCGTCTACATTTAATGCTCTATGCACGTATCGCAAGATTCGATGTGATGACTACTATAACACTTTTTGGAAAAACTTTTTGGAACTAAACTTGGCCTAACTAATGCAGACATAGCGGTGTGACTATGGCAGAACATGGAAACATGATGCAACAGGCAGCAGCAGGTCGGGATCGGTGATGTGTTGCAAGATATTACATCTGCTGCATTATTCTATCAAGGCCTCTTCCGCACAGCTTGTCCAGTATTCATGGAAAAATGGAGCCATCCTTTCCCGCAACCAATAGGGCAGCAGCTGCATGTTTGTGTGTAACCAAAATTATCTAGGAAATTGAATGAATGTAAACATCGAAGGAAGAGAAATAGTTTGAGGGGTGAATAGCCTATTAAAAAATCTACAACAACATTTAAGCCAAAGTGTTAGATAATTATGAAGCAAAGCGAGTATTACACTAGCCTACTCAAAATGCAAGCCTCTTATCCACAATTCTAATTGCTATGATCTCTATTTCACACACAAGAGGCTAAGTCACTGCCACTAAGTTAGTGAGCTCTCAAAGACTAACTAAAGAGACTCACTAACCACTAGACAAGATATAAGCTAGCTCTTAAAACTAATTACACTAAAGAGCTTAGCTACAATAGGAAAGTAAATGGATAAGAGATGCAATGATGGTTATACCGCCGTGGTAAGAGAAGATCAATCAATCACAATGAATACCAATAGAAATCCTCGGAGATAAGATGACACAATAATTTTTCACCGAGATTCACTTGCTTGCCGGCAAGCTAGTTCCCGTTGTGGCGATTCACTCACTTGGAGGTTCACGCGCTAATAGGCATCACACGCCTAACTTGCAATCGGGTGCCGCACAACCAACACAAGATAAGGATCCACAAGCCACGAGCAATCCACTAGAGTATCTTTTGACTCTTCGCTGAAAAAAGGTCAAGAACCCCTCACAATCACCATGATCGAAGTTGAAGACATTCACCTTCCTCCACTCGACGATCCTCGCTGCACCAAACCGTCTAGGTGGCGGCAACCACAAAGAGAAACAAGCGAAATCCGTAGCGAAACACAATCACCTAGTGCCTCTAGATGCAATCACTCAAGCAATATACTTGGATTCACTCCTAATCTCACAAAGATGATGAATCAATGATGAAAATAAGTGGGAGGGCTTTGGCTTAGCTCACTAGGTTGTTATATCAATAAAAATGACCAAGAGAGTGAGCAAGAGCCGGCCAACACGCTTAAATAGGGAGCCCCAACGAATAGAGTCGTTGGCTCCCCACTGCCAACTCTCACGGGGTGACCGGACACGCAGGTCGCGCTGAACGGACGTAGACCCCCCAGCGTCCGGTCGTGGATCTCTGTCCATGTGTCCCCCTGGTTCAACCACGATCGCCCGATCCCAATGGTCAACTTGCTCGCGCTTGCGCTTAAGTGATGACCGGACGCGCCAGCCTCGACCTGACGATGTGCCACCGCATCCGCTCACATGCCCTGCTGCCTTCGCACCATGACCTGATGCGACGAGGGAATGACCAGACGTGCTACCAACATGGCGTCCGAACACTTCCAGAGATGTTCCAGAGTCGTCCAAACGTGACCGAACGTGTCAGGTCAACGATGACCAGACGCGCCCCTACGTCTGCTCCTTTCTTCCTCGCGTTAGTGCTTGCGTCAGCGTATGTTAGCAGGGACCGGATGCACCCCTGTGAAAGCCCTAGTTTGGTTTTGGATAATTGATGAAACCTCTGCACAAACCTTTGCCATGAGTTGTGATATGAGCTAGGTTGGAGCAATCCAAGTGTGAAGCATGGTGGCACTCAAGAGATGGTGTTGATCACATGAAATGATGAGATGACCACATGTGATGATGATCAAGTGCTCAACTTGGAAAAGAAGAAAGAGAAAAACAAAACCCTATGGAGATCAAGGCAAAGGTATAAATAGGGGTTTTGTTTCGATGATCAAGACACTATAGAGAGTGTGATCACATTTAGGATAGATGGACATACTATTAAGAGGGGTTCTCTACTAGACAATTCGGTCCTTTAGTGCCACTAAGTGTTGGACTTCATGCATTTCATTTAGACCTAGTGCACATCGGAGAGCAAGCGAAAATATTTATTGAAAAAGTTTTGAGAAATGCTAACTTGGCTCTAACATGTTTTGAGAAAACACTTTGAGGGTTAGCATCGCTTGCGGGGAGTAGCTCGAGTTGAAGTGGATCAAAACACGACAAAGTTTGCAACTTGGTGAGCTTGTGGTGGTGTCTGGGTGGCACCGCCACCCCCTGTCCAGTGCACCACCACCCCTAGGGCGGTGCCCACCAGGACATGGCCGAGAGCAGCAGGTTCAGGGTGGTCACCGGACATGCTGGTGTACACCACTTCGGGCGCGGCGGTGCACCGCCACTGGGTGTACGGTGCCACCACCGTTTTTCTCTAGAGACGGGTGCAAGCTAGGCTGGTCACCGCCATGGTGACGGCGGTGCACCACCCTATTTTTCTAGGGATTGTGGTTTCGGGGACTTGGCTGGGATGGTCACTGCCACCCCTAGGGCGGTGCCACCGCCATGCCATGTCTAGTGACTTTTCTAGCAGTTGGTAAGTGACCGTTGGGGCACCGCCACCCCAGGGGCGGTGTGCCACCACCGTGTTCGGTGCCCTCGCGTAGACAGCTCCAAGCGGTAAAACGGCTCTATTTGCTTGTGTGGCTATAAATAAAGGGTGTGGCCGGCCTTGGCCACTCTCTTGGCCCCTCTTACATTTGTGCACACCCTTTGGAAGCTGAGCAACACACTCCACTCACTTGTTCACTTGATTTCATCATCTTGAGTGAGATTGGAGAGCCTCTAGTACATTGCATTGAGTTGCATCATGTTGTGGCACTAGTTGGGTGATTTAGGCTGGTTGTGAGCTTGTTACCCTTGGTGTTTGCCGACACCTAGATGGCCTGGTGATTGGAGGATCGTTGAGCGGAGTTGGTGATTGTCTTCGGCCTTGATTGGTTGCTTGTGAGGGGTCTTGTGCCTTCCCTGGCGGAGCGCCAAAGGCAACTCTAGTAAATTGCTCGTGTCATTGAGCTACCTCACTTGTGGGTAGGTTCTTGCGGTGCCATTTGTTAGTGAGGTTCATGCAACACCTCTTAGTCGCTGAACCACCAAGTGTTGGTCGACACAACGGGGACTAGCGTGCCAGCAAGCACATGAACCTCGGGAGAAAAATCTTGTGTCTCTTGTGTGTTTGGATTTCTCCCGGTGATTGGATTGTCTACATATTGTGATTGGTTCATACCTCGACGCGGTGGTATAATCACCCTACTCACTCCATTACTTTAATTTCTTGCAAACTAGTTGTAGCAAGCTCTTTAGTGTAGCTAGTTTTGAGAGCTTGCTTTGTAGCCTAGTTTCATCTAGTGGAGCTCTTTAGTGTAGCTTTGTTGAGAGCACTTAGTGAGTAGTGACTTAGCCTCTTGTGTGCCTAGTGATCATAGCAACTAGAATTGTTGGGTAGGTGGCTTGCAACCCTTGTAGAGCTAGAGCAAGTTTGTTTTTCGCCACTTAGTTTACTAACAAATTGCTCTAGTGAATTTGTAGAGTTTTAAATAGGCTATTCACCCCCTCCCCCTCTATCCATATTAGGACTTTTTAAGGGGTATCGAAGCCGTGGTCACCATTTAATTGAGGGCTTAATAACCTCGGTGTCAAAAGATGGCTCAAGTTATGTTCAACAATGTGGGGGCAAACCACCTTTCTTTGATGGCACATGCTATGATTATTGGAAGAGAAAAATAAAGATGTATCTTGGTTCAATCAATGATCAACTGTGGGATGTGACTGAGAGTGACTATGTGATTATTGATCCCACCAATCTCACCAACTAGGACAAGACCAACAAGCAATGCAATACAATGGCTCTCAACACCATCTACAATGCCATTGAATCCAAGGTGTTTGAGCAAATCAAGGATTGTGAGAGAGCTAATGAGGTGTGGAAGAGATTAGAGGAAACATATGAGGGCACACCAGCGGTTAAGAGTGCCAAGCTATACATCCTCAAGGACAAGTTGACAAGTTTCAAGATGAAGGATGATGAGAGCATTCCGATGATATTCCATCGATTGTAAGTGATTGTCAATGATTTAAAGGCTTTAGGTGAGAAAATCAATGATGATGATGTCTCTCATCGGTTCTTACTGTGTTTACCTCCAAGATTTGAGATGTTGAGATTGCTCATCATAAGAGGAGGATTGAAGGAGCTTACCTCTAACCAAGTACTAGGTGATGTCATGACACAAGAGACATACCATGTGGAAAGGGAAGGGGTTGACAAGGATGAGAAGAAGGAAGATGAAGACAAGAAGAAGAAGAGTGTAGCATTCAAGGCTAGCTCATCATCCAAGAACAAGGGAAAGTCCAAGAAAGAATCAAGTGGTGATGAAGATGCTAGTGACATTGATGATGAGGCTATGGCTCTCCTTGTACGCAAAATGGGCAAATTCATGAAGAAGGGCTATTGTGTAAGAAAGAGAAGAGATCACAACTAGGAGTATGTGAGGACATGCTACAAGTGCAAGAGCTTGGATCACGTTGTAGCGGATTGTCCCTACAATAGTGACAATGATGAGGATGAGAAGAAGAAGCATAAGAAGGAGAAGAAGAAAAAGAAAGAGAAGAAGACTTTCATAAAGAAGAAGGGAAGCGGCTATGTTGTCACTTGGGATAGTGATGGCACCTCTGATGATGATGATGGTTCTAGTGATGATGACAAGAAATCCATCAAGAAGGCACTAGCAAGCATTGCCATCAACAACAAGCCCTCCATCTTCGACACTCCATCGACTTGCCTCATGGCAAAGCCCACCAAGGTAAAATATGATGTGAGTAATGATGATTGTGAAAGTGATGATTCTAGGAGTGATGATGATGAGGAGGAGTACACCAAGGAGGAGCTCTTGGACATGTGTAAGCAAGTACACACTTGCTTTGAGATGAAGATAAAGGAGTGCAAAGAATTGCGCAAGAAGATCAAATTTCTTGAGCAATCCTTTGATGAGCTCAATGCTTCTCATGAGAGTCTAAGGGAAGACCATGAGAAGCTTGGCAAAGCTCACTCCAAGCTTGAAAAAGCTCACTCCTCTCTCCTCGATCAAGTCAAGAAGGAGGAAGCCAAGAAGGAGTAAGTGATTGTGTCATATGATGTGGGACTAACATGTGATATTCTTGATGAATCTTTTTATAAGCCCATTGTTGTTGCTCTCACTAACCCTTCTTGTAGCACTACCACTTCTACTTCACCTTTGAGTGATGGTTTCACTTGTGGTGCCTCACTAATGGTGGAAAATGAGACCATCAAGAAGGAGGTAAATGAGCTCACTCGTACGTTAGGCAATGGCTATGGTGAAGATGCCCACTTGATAAAGTGCTTGGGTAGCCAAAGGTTTTCTCTCAACAAAGAGGGATTAGGCTATAACCCCAAGAAAGGCAGGGCGGCCTTTGTTACTCCCAAAGCTAGCTTTATGAAGGATAATGGTCGGTTTTGCAATAGATGCAAGCAAGTTGGGCATATAGAGCAATATTGCAAGACTAATAAGAACAAGCAACCTAATGTATCCTCAATTAGATTTGATTCTTGTTATATGCTTGTTCAGGGTGCCAATGGTGTGAAGGCTAAGTTCATTGGTACACCAATTGTGAGCTCAAAGAAGAAAGTCATTTGGGTACCAAAGACCTTAGTGACTAACCTTCAAGGACCCAAGTAAGTTTGGGTACCTAAAAAGAATTGATCTTCTTTTGTAGGTCAATTACAAAGCCAAAGAAAGGCATTGGGTGCTTGATAGTGGGTGCACACAACACATGACCGTTGATTCAAGAATGTTCAATTCAATCAATGCAAATGAAAGCAATGGGATTGATAGTATCACGTTTGGTGACAATGGCAAAGGCAAGGTCAAAGGTCTTGGTAAGATTGCAATATCCAATGACTTGAGCATTTCCAACGTGCTACTAGTATAGAGCTTAAACTTCAACCTATTCTCATGTGGCAGAACCGCCCAAAATAACGCACTCACGGAGGTGCTCGTCTTCCGCTAGACACTAAGCGCCCTGAATGGGAGTTACATCAGTAGTCCCATCGAGCACACCTCGAGGGAGAACTCGAATCAATCCACATTTTGAATACAGGATCCAATAATGAGAACAAGCTTATAATACTTAGTCTATTTCATACAACAAGAGTTCTTGGAAATAAATTATTACAATACCAGAGTTCAGAGTGCGTAAATTAAATAGCGGAATTAAAATAAACATCTAGCGATAAGATACAAGGATCCATCTGTGCCCACTAGAAGAATCCTCCACTCAAAAGCCATCCTTAAGCTACACCTGCAACAGGGGTAAATAAATCCTGAGTACACAATGTACTCGCAAGACTTACCCTACTAGTGGGAATAGTTTCTCTACTCCAAAGGATATGATAGGCTTTATGGCTTGCTGGTTTTCTTTTAGCGGAAAGCATTACTAATCATGAATCCTTATGTGTTCATTTTATTAGCAGTCCAGATTAATCCATTAACTAACCATTCTAGGTAAGCACCTGTTCTACTTTCAAGCATGAGTTGAGCCATCAGATCCATTCTCACCTTTCATCTTCCAGTTCTTATTATGATGCTAGATCATAGTCATGTCGTACCGCATCGCGTGGTGATTCATGAACCAATGTATCCTAGCTGGGTACCCTGAAACACACACCCCACTTGTACCCTAGGCACAAGGAAGACCAACCTACCACTCTTCTATCATGGGGTCTAGGTCCCCGTCCAAACTCGGACTCCAAGCCCCTGCTCCTGAGTCCTGGACTCAGTGCGGTGCTTAGACGTCCACCATCCCCGCCTCCAATCAGTCGGTCCAGAAAGAGCCAGAACCCAAGACAAGAAAGTAACAAGTCTTCCTATTCCCATAAGCAAGTATGTGCTCAGGATAATAAGTCTGTGACCTGACTACCATCCACAGCAATGGATGGTCCTTAACCAACACAGATAGGGAAAACAGTGTAACCAAGCGATGCCCCGTTGGCCGCAGGACACAACATGTTACACCCACCAATACCCATACCATATCCCTGCCCGGTCTCCATTTTTCCTTTGACCATTTTATTATGAGAGCAGTAATAATAATCACCTACTGTGAGTAACGGCAGGTTACTCAAGCTATCGAAAAATCTAAGCATAGCAGCTGCTCGATCTATACTAGTAGGACTCATAGGCAGATATATTTATGCATGTAGTTTTCACCAAAGTCCTAAAACATAATGTACATCTCATATATATACAGTGATTATTCAAAAATAAGGGTTATGCACCGGGGCTTGCCTTGGGCAGGCGGGGTGTCGGTAAGGTCAGTCACTGGCGGCTCTAGGGCTCCTTCTAGAACGAAGATCTCCTCCTAGTACTCCTCGATCACCTCCTCGTACTCCTACGTGTCCGCGGTCATGAACTCTACCAACTCGTTCTCTACGTGCATGAAATAATGATGCAACACTTAGTATTTTTGCAATAGCAACTCTTAAAATAAGAATACACATGCTAAGCTACTAAGCTAACTCTAATGACTAAGACACTAAGTTACATATTATTTCCACTAAATGGATATGAAACCTTTCAAGCATTATCTTAGCAACTAAAGGCATCCTTATTTTTATTACCGAGTTAATATATACTAAAACAAGGGGTACTTAGCTACCTGATTTCTCAACCTTTTCTTGGGCTACAAAACACATAATAATACAATGAACCCACTGTAAAAGTTTCATGGTCAAAGCTTTTACCAATTTGCCACAAAATTCCTACAATATTAATCTAAATAATTCTAAACATTCTCAAATGAATTAATAAGCCTTAGCATCAACTTAGACCTGCATAATCTAATCATACCATCAGATAGACAACATTTTTAGGAGCCTACCAAAATTTATCTCACAATTTTTGGACACCCAAGTGAATTGATATTAATTTCCAAAGTTTAGCTCACAACTAAAATCAAAAGCTATTGCTATTTCTCTATGAAAAAGATAAACAAATCCTGGCCCAATGCGGCCCAAGCGGGGCGCGGCCCACGTGCAAAATCGGCCCACAATGGGGAAGCCCGAGCGCGTCGGCATCTTTGCAAAAACACCCTTGAGCTATCGGCAATTCAACCCGAGGTCCATAACACTATTCCTACATAGTGCTCCTATGCAAATAAGCCCTTCCCCTTTCTCTCCTTCACAACGGCCTGGTCCTCCGGTCACCCCCGTGCACGCTGGCGTGGTGGTGATGGCATTGAACGGTCACGCTGGCTAGTTGGGACCCACACTGGCTCCACTAATGGGCCGACCGCCGTCTACAACCCTAGCGCCTACACTAGCCTAGGTTACAGGAGCGGTGGAGCTCGCGGAAGTGGTGACCACGGCGCGTGGCCATGCGCGATAGTGGCGTAGCCATGCCAGCCACCCTAAGGCATTGTGGGGTGAACTAGCTAGCGCTATAGCATCACTACCTTACCTTGGTTGCGGCTACGGTGGTGGTTTGGTCGGAGGTTCCCCGAATAGGGCTGGCCACGTGCGGGTGGTGGAATGAGGCGGCGCTCTGAGACGGTGCGGCCACATCAGTGGCTATGGCGAGGCAGAGAGGTGTACGTGGGGACACATGGTGAAGTGGGGATGGAGGCTAAACTAGAGGTGTAGCTGGATTGGCCTGGAGCGGTGAGCTAGAGGCTGCCCCTAGCTGTGGCCTTATGTGGCCTAAAATGGCGCGACGAAGAGGAAGCTCCCAAATTAGGGCTCATCATCATGCAAATCAAAGCGGTGACGTGGCGGTTGAGATGCTAGTGATCAAGCATACCCACGAGCACAAAGAATTGATCGCTGGTGCTCGCGCTTGGGCCCTCGGTGGTCGTGATGTGACCGCGGTGGGCAGAGGTGCAGCAGGGAAAATACGATGGCGGCAGTGGCACGGCTGTTCACCCTGGTAGGACGTGTATGTCATGACCAAGTGCTTCCTTCCAAGGCGCAAATGATGAGCACACCCTCCACAACTGGCCACGTGCATGTGCGAGATGGGCAAGCATGGCATGGCCCGTGCGGCCACAGCGCCATTAAGGTGAGGCGACAACGCGAGCGCAACTGGAGCACCCCACGTGCACGCTGGCAACGCGCGACAGCGGCACAGCGAGCAACGATGAGGCGGCCCACAGCACGACATGATGAGCGGGAGTGAGGCAGAGCGGACGCAGTGGGTAGCAACACAGTAGTGGGGCAGCACGGCGGCCAGGATAGGAGACTTACATAGCGGCGGCACTACGCGGGCCGACCGACCGGCCATGGTGGCCAACCAAGCACGGTCAGTGCTCGTGCACGGGCGTCCAATGCACCAACATCACAACTTGGGAATGCGGTGATCGCGCCCATGCGAGGGAAGCGACTGAAGACGTGTCGTGCACGCTTTTTAAAGTGTTCACAAAAACTAAACCATCGATCCCATTCCAAAACCACCTATGCCATCACCTAGAGGGTACATTAGGCCACTAAAACAACCCATAACACTACCCTACTTCTTAACCAAATTACCTTACAAAAATTATCAAACATCGCAATGTCTACCTCACCAAAAGTTCATGAAATCTTCTAAGTGTTGAATGACTTTCTATTTCTAGTTGCATTTCCAAACCCTTAGAAATATAATCTAGCAACATTATTTATCAACACCAAGTATTTCATTGTCATCTACAAAGTTTGTACTTCCAACTTTATTTAAGTGTTGCATATATGTTCTATATTATTTTTGTTCAATAAAAATTGGTTTACAACCCTACTTGATAATTACGCGAATCATGGAATAACTTTCCGATTAACATTTTATTGATCCTTCTACATTACGACACTTCATCTACTCATTTCACCACATGCATTAACATACAAATATGATGCTCATGACATGTTTTAGTAGATGATTAACGGTGTAACACTGAGGGTGTTATATCTCGGTAGCTTAATTGTGTGATCTTGATTTCAAGTGCATATTTGGTGTGGATGATGTATAAATCATAAGTGTAGATGGCTCTAACTTGATATTCAAAGGATTTAGATATGAGAATCTATACTTGGTTGATTTCAATGCTAGAGAAGCTCAATTGTTAACTGTTTGCTCACTAAGTCTAGCATGGGTTGGTTATGGCATAGAAGGCTTGGTCATGTTGGAATAAAACAATTGAACAAATTAGTTAAGCATGATCTAGTTAGAGGCTTGAAAGATGTCAGATTTGAGAAGGATAAGCTATGTAGTGCATGTCAAGTCAGAAAGCAAGTTGGCAATACACATCCTAAGAAGAGCATGATGAGCACATCTAAGGCATTTGAGTTGTTGCACATGGACTTGTTTCGACCAACCACATACACTAGCATTGGTGGAAACAAATATGGATTTGTGATTATGGATGGTTTCACTAGATATACATGGGTGTTCTTTCTTGTTGACAAGAGTGATGTGTTTGCAACCTTCAAAACATTCATCAAGAGAATTCACAATGAGTTTGAAACAACCATCAAGAAAGTGAGCAGTGACAATGAAAGTGAATTCAATAACACAAGAGTTGATGATTTGTGTGATGAGTTTGGGATTAGGCATCAATTCTTGGAGAAGTACACTCCACAATCAAATAGTCTAGTTGAGAGGAAGAATAGAACTTTGATTGACATGGCAAGATCAATGTTGAGTGAGTACAATATGAGTCATTCATTTTGGGCCAAAGCAATCAACACGGCTTGCTACTATAGCAACCGACTCTATTGTCATCCCATGATGGAGAAGACACCTTATGAGCTCTTGAATGGAAGAAAGCCCAACATTGCATAGTTTTGGTTTTTTGGTTGCAAATGCTACATATTGAAGAAAGGCACGAGATTGAGCAAGTTTGAGAAGAAATGTGATGAAGGATTCTTGCTTTCGTGATGTAGAATTTGATGAAACCAATGGTTTCCAAGAGGAAGATGAGAATCTAGATGATGTGAGAGGCACTCAATTGGTCAATGCAATGAAGAATATGGACATTTGTGACATAAGGCCTAGAGAGGTGATTGATGTTGAAGATGACAAGAATCAAGCGCTCTCTAACTCAAATGTGCAAGCTAGTGGTTCTCATGATCAAGATCAAGCTAGTGCAAGTAATGACAAAGTGCAAGATCAACAACAAGTGGCTAGTTCATCATCTCAACCAAATGATCAATCAAATGCAAGCAATCAAGCGCAAGTGCTCCAACCAACCAATATTGCAAGAGATCATCATTTGGACTCTATAATTAGTGATATCTCTAGAGATGTACAAACAAGATCAAGATTGGCATCATTTTGTGTCATCCATTGAACCTAAGAAGATAGATGAAGCTTTATTGGATATTGATTGGGTAAATGCTATGCATGAAGAGCTAAACAACTTCACAAGAAATCAAGTGTGGAAGTTAGTTGAGAGGCCTAAGGATCATAATGTGATTGGAACCAAGTGGGTCTTTCGGAACAAGCAAGATCAAGAAGGGATAGTTGTAAGGAACAAACCAAGATTAGTGGCTCAAGGTTACACTCAAGTTGAAGGTCTTGACTTTGGAGAAACATATGCCCCGGTTGCAAGATTAGAAGCAATTAGGATCTTGTTAGCCTATGCTTGTGCCCACAATATCAAGTTGGACCAAATGGATGTGAAGAGTGGATTTCTCAATGGGTACATCAATGAGCTTGTGTATGTTGAGCAACCTCCCAGTTTTGAAGATGAGAAGAAATCCAATCATGTCTATAAGTTGAGAAAGGCTTTGTATGGATTGAAACAAGCACCAAGAGCATGATATGAGAAATTGAGGGATTTCCTACTCTCTAAGGGATTAAAGATGGGCAAGGTTGACACCGCTCCCTTCACCAAGAAGATAGGCAAGGACTTGTTTGTGTTGTAAATCTATGTTGATGATATTATCTTTGGATCAACCAATCAAGATTTTTGTGAGGAGTTTGGAAAGATGATGGCAAGTGAGTTTGAGATGTCTATGATTGGAAAGCTTAGTTACTTCCTTGGTCTTCAAATCAAGCAAATGAAGAATGGCACATTTGTGAGTCAAGGCAAGTACATCAAAGACATACTCAAGAAGTTTAGAATGGATGATGCTAAAGCTATTAGTACACTAATGGTGAGAAATGGAAACTTGGATAGTGATGCTAGTGGCAACATGGTGGATCAAAAGATGTATCGGTCTATGATTGTAAGCCTACTTTATGTGACCGCATCAAGGCCAGATGTGATGTTTAGTGCATATATGTGTGCTAGATTTTAAGCCTCACCAAGAAAAAGTCATTTGAAGCCAACCAAGAGAATATTGAGGTACTTGAAGTATACACAAAATATTGGATTTTGGTATCCCAAAGGAGCTAGATTTGAGTTGATTGGATATTTGGACTCCGATTATGTAGGATGCAAAGTTGAGGGAAAGAGCACATCGGGCATATGTCAACTATTGGAAAGATCACTTGTGTCTTCATCATCAAAGAAGCAAAATAGTGTAGCACTTTCAACTGTCAAAGCGGAGTACATTTCGGCCGATAGTTGTTGTGCTCAATTACTTTGGATGATGGCTACTTTGAATGATTTTGAAATCAAGTTCAAACAAGTGCCATTGCTATGTGACAATGAGAGTGTCGTGAAGCTCACCAACAACCTGGTTCAACATTCAAGAACAAAGCACGTAGATGTCCACCATCATTTTATAAGAGATCACCAACAAAAAGGGGACATTTGCATTGAGAGTGTGGGCACCGATGATCAACTTGCTGATATATTCACCAAGCCACTTGATGAGAAGAGATTTTGCAAGCTAAAGAATGAATTGAACATACTTGACTTATCAAATATGTGTTGATGCACCCCCATTATATGACATGCCTCTCCTTAAAGCAAAGCAAGGTAAAGTTGATTGATATGTCATTCATTCATTGCTAAGGACTTGTTTAGTGCATCTAATCATTCCTATCATGTATTAGGCTCATTCTTGAAAATCTAAATGAATTTGATGCTTGTATGCTACCCCTATTGCTTGTAAGCTTGATATGATCTAGTGGTAGCATATGACATGTTTGTGAGCTTGTGAACCTAGTGTTTTATCTAGAAAATGAGCTATAAGTGTTTAACTCAACATGGTACAAGATAACCCATATTTGGAGGTGTGAAGAAGCTTGTCCTTGGATCAAGCCAAGTTAAATATCTTTTGCAAGTGATTTAGATTGAACCAAATTGGAAAAATGATCCTCACCTAACATGGTTTCACCCCAACCTATCTAAAATATGAGCTCACCTTTTTATACTAATTGTTGACAAAGGGGGGGAGAAATTCACAAAGATAGTAAGAGATAGGGAGAGCAAACAAATGAAATGACTTGGTAAGGGGATAGGGGGGAGCAAGCTCATAAACTTGTATGTTGCATTTGTATGTGCATTACATATGTTTGCTTGCATGGCACAAGTTCTAAATTCCCTATCCATACTTGTGTGGTGTATGCTAGATTGTAGAAAATGATTGATGAAATGAAAACTAGCATGCATAGGATAGCTAGATATTCCTTGTTCTTTTACAAGTGGTACTAGAACCTTGCTTCTAAAGTTGATTTCACGAGGTATCTAGTTTGTCTTTGCTTTTCAAGTGGTATCTAGCAAACCATGGTGCTAAGGATGGTGTTCAAATGGCAACTCCGATTGGTATCATGCTTCAAAGGTCCATTCTTTACACCTTAGCATCATTTGGTAGCTATTACTCTCCCAAACTTACAATCCATGCATATGTGTAAGCTTTCAAATCCAAACTCTTAGCACATGTGTAGGGAGAGCTAATACTACCAATTTGGGTTGATGAAACTTGTCCATGATCTTTACACATAGTAATATGTTTGGGCAAGCAACATAAATCCAAAGAAAACTTCATTGAATATCTTTGTAAATGGGTTGTCATCAATTACCAAAAAGGGGGAGATTGAAGGCCCTAGTTTGGTTTTGGATAATTGATGAAACCTTTGCACTAACCTTTGTCATGAGTTGTGATATGAGCTAGGTTGGTGCAATCCAAGTGTGAAGCATGGTGGCACTCAAGAGATGGTGTTGATCACATGAAATGATGAGATGGCCACATGTGATGATGATCAAGTGCTCAACTTGGAAAAGAAGAAAGAGAAAAACAAAACCCTATGGAGATCAAGGCAAAGGTATAAATAGGGGTTTTGTTTCGATGATCAAGGCACTATAGAGAGTGTGATCACATTTAGGGTAGATGGCCATACTATTAAGATGGGTTCTTTACTAGACAATTCAGTCATCTAGTACCACTAGGTGTTGGACTTCATGCATTGCATTTAGGCCTAGTGCACATCGGAGAGCAAGCGACACCTAAATGGCCCTGTGATTGGAGGATCGTTGAGCGGAGTTGATGATTGTCCCTGTCCTCGATCAGTTGCTTGTGAGGGGTCTTGTGCCTTCCCCAGTGGAGCGCCAAAGGCAACTCTAGTAAATTGCTCGTGTCATTGAGATACCTCACTTGTGGGTAGGTTCTTACGGTGCCATTTGTTGGCGAGGTTTGTGCAACACCTATTAGCCGCCGAACCACCAAGTGTTGGTTGACACAACGGGGACTAGCGTGCGGGCAAGCACGTGAACCTCGGGAGAAAAATCTTGTGTCTCTTGTGTATTTGGATTTCTCCCAGTGATTTGATTGTCTACATAGTGATTGGTTCATTCCTCGACACAGCGGTATAATCACCCTACTCACTTCATTACTTTAATTTCTTGCAAACTTGTTGTAACAAGCTCTTTAGTGTAGCTAGTTTTGAGAGCTTGCTTTGTAGCATAGTTTCATCTAGTGGAGCTCTTTGGTGTAGCTTTATTGAGAGCTCTTAGTGAGTAGTGACTTAGCCTCTTGTGTGCATAGTGATCATAGCAACTAGAATTGTTGAGTAGGTGGCTTGCAACCCTTGTAGAGCTAGAGCAAGTTTGCTTTTCGCCACTTAGTTTACTAACAAATTGCTCTAGTGAATTTATAGAGTTTTAAATAGGCTATTTAGCCCCCTCTAGCCATATTAGGACCTTTCACCGTGTGTGTCCGGACCTTCCTCTTCTCCTACGTCCGGTCGAAGGACTGAAGCCATGCCATACTATGCGCCACTGATCAGATGCGCCTGCCTGAGTCCGATCACTGCCTAGGCAGCGTCTGGTCAGCTCGAGGGAGCACCTCCAAGTCTCAAACTTCGCCACCCTTGATCAAATGTGTCAACCACCAAGTGTATCACCTTATGCATGTGTGTTAGCATATTTTCACAGACATTTTCAAGGGTGTTAGCACTCACTAGAATCTAAATGTATATGCAATGAGTTAGAACATCTAGTGGCATTTTGATAACCGCATTTCACGACGAGTTTCACCCCTCTTAATAATATGGCTATCTATCCTAAATGTGATCACACCCACTCGGTGTCTTGATCACCAAAACAAAAGCTCCTATCAAATATACCTTTGCCTTGAGCCTTTTGTTCTTCTCTTTCTTCTTTTCTAAGCCTGAGCACTTGATCATCACCATGGCCTCCATCATCATCATGATCGTCACCATTTGCTCCACCACTTGGAATGTGCTACCCTATCTCATGATCACTTAGAGTATTGGGTTAACACTTAGGGTTTCATCAATTCACCAAAACCAAACTTGAGATTTCACAAGAGACATCCCGAGCTAACCATCTAGGGCAGGACAGCGGTGTTACGGCCAGATTGCCCGTGTTGCTGCCTAAGGCTGTGTTCAGAGAGGAGATGGAATCAATGCCATGAAGGTTGAAAGGGAGGTGAGAAGAAAAGCAAAGATGTATGCTTGTAGATGGTGAGGAAAGGAAGGTAACGGCAGCGGTGAAGCGGTCGGTTGCGTTCCTCCTATTAGCATCAGCGGTGGTGGCATGATGTGGGGCACGACCATGGGCGGCTACCGGGCACAGTCGTGACCTGTTGCTATGGTTTCCTCGTTTGGGGCCATGGCTTCGCTACCCTAGGGCCCTCTAGGTGCAGCCACCGAGGTGATGGTGGCGCTCCCATCTGCCCTCGAGTGGGCCGCTACTAGGAAAGAGGAAGAGGGAAGCCGTGGAGAGAGGAGGCCATGGCGCCCTTGGGGGAGGGGGTGGGGATGATGGCTAGCAGCACGGCCCTACCGGTGTCAGTGCTAGAGGGAGGGAACATGCATGACCAGGGTCAGAGCGGTTGTTGATGGTAGTTAACAACCATTATAAACCGTCAATAAAATATGTATAATGGCACAATTGTGATCACCAACAAAGGTCTAGGGGTTTAAACTAACAAATTCCATGAGTTTTGGTGAATCTGTATTTTCTACAGGGTTTATCCAGAAAACCATCAAGGCGGACCTACATGTCAGAATTAATCATGCTTATCCACCGTGAAACAGGCACCAAAAGGTTCCAGAGGACTACAGAGGACACCACACCAAAGCGGGAGCTAAGGGGCTACCATGTGGGGCTGGCCGGCCGCACCTGTAGGCCGCCCAGCCCCTGGGGCCACCCGTCAGCCTCTACCTCGTTATGTCGATTCTCCATCGCCTCCTGTGTTGCATCTACGCTGTTCTTTAAGTCAGTTTGATCCAAGGGCTCATGATGGACGCTCCAGCCTATATATATCAGACCCTGCCCCGCCTCCCTCAGCAGATCCCTAAAACCCTAATTCATATCTTTAGGATCAGAGCTAGCAATCAAGAGAAGATTTGTCCTCCATAGGATCTAGTCTTAAAAATAGAATAGTGAGATAGAGAGTGAGAGAAGAGTTTGGAGGAGGTGCTGGCCTATCGGTGCTCACTCTACATCTTGTACCTTGGTGGATCCAAGTTCTACTTAAGCTTGCTTCTGAGGATTCTCTGGTAATTAACTTCTAATTTAAGTAAGCATCATGTTTATATTACTCATCAGGTTCACAACTCTTTGAGTGCTTTAATCTATAGGACGCTCTAGGTTAAAGTAGTAATTGTAGGTGTAAGCGTGGTACTTAGACCGGGTTACTTATGGATGTACCCTACATTCCAGATCAGTGGTAGCTCGCGAGGGTGACTCTTATAGCCTCGTTGAATCCTCTATAGTCCACCTCCCGTTTGTAGGCCTAGTAGGATTTAGTTACTATAGGAAACATACTCTGCTTGTGCTTCCCTTAGTAATATCCCTAGTTGAGCAATAGAAGACATAGCTTACCGAAGTTAGAACTAGAAGACCTTTGTGATCTCCTCTATACTCTATTTATCATAACCTTGTTGCTACCCCTAGTTAAGTTAGACCATAGTTAGTCTCACACATTTCCCTATGGATACGATACTTGGAATATCTTTGGGTGAAAGCTACAGTGTATCCATGCGCTTGTGGATTTATCCGTGTGCATTAAAATATACCAACAAGCTTTCTGACACCATTGCTGGAGAAATGGTTGTTGAATTAACTACAAGTCTAGCTTAACATTTTATCTTTTGTTCTTTCTTTTGTTTTACTTTTTCATTTAGCATGGATTCCACTCCTATCTATCAATATGTTAAACCCACGAGCGCAAGCCTAAAGCCACCAGAATCCTTAGACCCTATCATAACACCTGGTTATGAGCTGCGTTTGTATTTAATAAAACTGATTTGGGATAAATCCTTCTCGGGAGAAGGCAATGAAAACCCATACTCGCACCTACAGGAGTTTGAACAGACCTATGCATGCTTGCGTATCGCTGGCATGTCTGACAAAACCTTAAGATGGAAGTTATTCCCGTTCTCTTTGATGGGAAGAGCTCAACAATGGTACAACCTAACCGTAGGAAGTATGCAAGGAGATTGGGAAATATTATGCTCTAAATTTTGTTTACATTTCTTCCCATCTCTAAGGTAGTCAGCCTTCAAAAAGAGGTTCTAAATTTTAGACAACTAGAAGAAGAATCTCTTGGTACATCGTGGGATCGTTTTAATGAACTCATCATCACTGGTCCGGACCTTGCCATTCAAGACCCTATACTTCTTCAACATTTTTACATGGGTCTTAGCAAGGATTCTAGGGAATCCCTTGATGTAGCCTCTAGAGGAGCTTTCCTTTATTTGTCTGCTAGTGAAGCAAGGGCTATGCTTGATAGAATTAGTGGAAGGACTCCCTGCACTAGCATTCATTATGAACTCCCTAAGAAAGAGAAGAAACTATCTCCCGATCAAGAAGAGGAAGTTCTGATAGCCAAAGCACAACCACTTCAATCCCAAGATTTAGCTATTAATCCTGAACCACCAATATCCCAAAATCCCCCGAAAGAAGAAGTAATTCTACCTTTGGAAATCCCTGTTGAGATTAAGGATGACCTCTTTGGTGCAGATTTTGGGAGAGCATTAAATTATCATAAAAGACCTTCAAGCGAATATAATTTAAATTCTCTCAAGAAGGGATCTCATAGAAAGCGTCCTTATTCCCATGTGGGACATTAGAAAGAATTCAAGGATGGCATGTCTAGTGATGCCATAGAAGGAGAGCCAAGCCATTTAGAAGCCAATCCTATCTTCTCTAATTCTATACCCACATTAGATATCTTATTTGAACCCATCCTTGACCCCAATGATCCCTCTTATGCTCTTTCTCCTAAGTCTCATGATGACCCTAGAAATCCATTAAGACAACCAAAGCATAGGAGTCATGAAGACCACAAGGATAACCAAGAAGAGCAACGACAATGGTTGGAATGTATTAAGAATTGGCTGGAATATATTAATAATTCATATGTTATTGCTAAAGATTGGGTGGACAAGGACGAAGCCTTATGGGTAGAATCCAAACTTGGCTTAGATCCAAACGGTGAACTTAAATTAGCCTCTTTAATAAGCATGACTCATCCAAGTTTGGAGGAGGCTTTAGAGAAGCTCACCCCAAGAATCTCCAATCCAAAGAAAATATTGCACATTCATGAAGAAACATCCTTGGAGCTTGAAAAGGAAGATGACATTGATGAGCATGGGAGTTATTTCATGAACACCTCATCAAATTCATGCTCACATGAGAAATCTACGGTATCAATTGGTCTCTCTAATATTGCCACACACGAGATCTTCAACCCCCTTATACTTTTTGTTCCTAAAATTTTTGAAAAGGTGGTTGTAGATGAATATGTTTATCATTAATATTGCAAACCTCGTTGCATGAATTTTGAGATAGGTACACAAAGGTTGGTGTTGGAGGGGAAACCACTTCACCAATTTGAAACACAATTCGAAGGTTTCCCAAGGACGAGCTTCTGTCCTAAAACAAGCACTTTTGGGAGATAATATGAGTTTTCACCTCTTGTTGTGATACCCTTGTGAAATGAGCATAGAATATAATTGTGAAAATATTCCTTCGGGTATTTTTGTCACTAACCATTCTAGGTTTGAAGCAAAAAGAACGAAGGATGATGATGCTAGGTGTCCAACCAATCACCATGCAACATTGAATCACATCCATCCAAACTTGATTTTGCCTTGCAAAATTCAAGTGTGGGGGATGAATTTCTTTGGAAAATCCTATGCCATGTTGCTCAATTATTTTGGTTGTCTCTACCTTTAAGCCATGCTCAATTTGCTAAATAACAATCATGTTTTTTCATCTCCAATTAAATAAATCTCTATAATGCTTTCATGCTACCTTTGTTTGCTATAGTATGCTTAAGGTTTGGAGTATTTTCATACACCCTTTTAAATTAGGCATGGTGCTTAGTTTGAACCAAAAGATGTGTTGATTTTACTTTCAAAGGCTTTTAAATTAAGCGTGGTGCTTAGGTTAAAATGCCTTCCTAAATCAAATTAGACATGGTGTCTAGGTTGATTTTTGAACTAAGAATATGCTATAGTAGATACTGGTCATTTTGTTAGACTAACCCCTACCGGAAACTCTCAAATCAATTTGGGTAAGTCACAAAATGAATTTAAATTGGAGATGAAGCAAAGCACATGATGAACTCCAATAATGTTGCGTAAAGAAGACATAATTCATTCATGATCATCTGCTTTGTCTTTAGCTGCAAGTTACCTTTGTCTTGAGCCATGACTGTACAGAACATGATAAACAAAAACTATGCTAAATAATTCTAACACCATCTTTTCATTAGCATAGAGGGAAATTATAAAATTCTGGACAAACAACCCATGTTTCAAAATTGTATATTCCTTCGGGTATGTGTTGTCCACTAATCCTTTGCAGGCATAAAACAATGAGTGAGGAAAGAGGTCTAACAAGGTGTTAAAAAATCAAAGAGCGGAAAGATGGCATGACAAAAGGATGATAAAAAAGGTGCAATCTAGGAGACAAGAAGCTCATGAACAGCTCAAGATGCGAGGCTAGCCGAAAAAAGGAAAACTTTAAGCAAAAGGGAAGGACCATCATGAGTCATCTACCCTTCGTCATATGGTGACATCATGCTTCAATGACAAAGGTAACATCAAAGGTAAATGGTCATTATTTACAAAAGTTTTTCCTTGATTCTGGTAGGCACACAAATAAGAAACAAACATGTTTGAGTTACAGTTCTACTTGGTCCAACCTGATTAACTCAACATGTTTAGTTCTTCAAGCTTGTTCCTTGCACCACTTTCTTGTGACCATAGTCTTAACCAAATAAACTAAAAAATGCACATCCTATCTCTGGAAGCTGATAGTCATAATCATGTAAAGATTGATACATTATGCACAGATAGACAATCCTTCCATGGGTTAAGCAACTCAATCTTTTCTGCCAAATGAACTTAAATGCTACATTCATGCTCAACCTTCTGATCTTACTACCTATGTTATAATTGAACGTATCACTTAACATCAACTTCATCTTGTTCAATGTTTCTAAGGTTAGAGAAGAATAAATAAAGTTTTGGTTCTATTAGTATTTTTCCACCAACAGAGCTTATGCACTTGATCTCTACCTTGTTTTATAGCAGGACACACTTCAAGCAAAGTGTGGGGGAGTTAGTTAATTCCCCCTATTTCTACAAGTGAAAGTTCTGAGCCTGTCAAAAAAAATCAAAACTCAAAATCAAAATGGGTTTGGCAGAAGAAGGTGACATTACCATTAGTGGCGTCATCACAAGAATCCTCGTCTTCAAAGCAAACCAAGTTATCAATGAACTTCACAAGGAGAAGTCTGGTTCTAAGGACTTACAATACCGAACCCTCACCGAAAGAGCTAGCTTGGGGGAGAAACACTCCCGTGTATCCAGGTAAGTATTCTTTCTCCTTTTGTTTTAGATTTTAGTTTCTTTTCAATAGTTAAGAAAATGATGAATGAAACAAAATAAAAAGTTATTTTATAATAAATATATATAGCTATAGTAATAATGTGTGATCTAGTCAAATTAAAAACAAAATAAAAGTTGTGTCTAGTTTGCTTTAACTTATTTTTAAGAGTTGGATAAATAAAGAGGACTCAAATTAATCTCTTGAATGGAAATGATGAATAGTTGCTTTGTTGTAATTCCTTTCAAGTACCTAGTTTTTAGCCTTGAATTCTCTCGAGTTTTGGATAAGATTATTTTGATATAAGGATTTGCTCTGAACTTGAAACTCGTGGGTAGCATATGCTTTATCTAAGTCTAGGTAATTAACGGATATGATATGAGAAGGTCTGAGCTGATGTTTATCTTGTTCCGAGTGACACTAAAGTTCTAGAGATTTATCTTTTGAAAAACATAAAAATGCTACATGATGAGTTCCTATATGACAAAGCTTGAATTCCCACTAGATGCATACATGTTATTTAGGCTAGGAAACTTCCACATATATGCTGCTTGCTTTTGCATTGAGTTTTGTCAAGCTTTGTTGACCCTTATGAGAGGTTTGTCATGTTCTTAAAATCAAGATCACGTACACACCATCCACATATGCACTACTCCTACACTAGGGGTAGGCGTAAAAACATGCCTTCCATCTAGATCCACCCAAAAATGTTCTACTCCTACACTGGGGGTGAACACAAAAATATGTTTATTAGGTTTTTCATCCACTCAAAATAAATGCTCTAAATTTTTGTTGCTATCTCTCAAAAGTTTTGTTGTAGAAAAGAGGCATGGGACTATGCAAAAGTTATTCATAAAAAAAGAAAGAAAAGAAAAAAAAGAGTTGAGAAAAAATGAACAAGTGTCCAAGATATTTAAAACAATGGGTACTTAGATGCCCGCCTAAAAAAGAGAGAGATGAATAAGATAGCCCCTACTCTCTAGCAAGTGTTTCCAAGTTTCAAAAAAGAGATAAGTTTTCAAGGAGCAAAGTAGAATTAGGATTAGCCACCATATATTCCACACACATGCACATCTTGATTTGATTGTATGACTCAACTCTCTTTGGATCCATTGTTTGACTTTACAATATATGCATTGCAAGTATGCTCTAGCTTTCTCCCTACCTATGAACTCCATATAAGCCTTAGTGGTAGGAAAAGAAAAAGGCGTAACATCTTTATTTCCTTAGTGAGGATCCACAAATACCACATATATTGAGATATTTGAGAGTGTCATACAATGGAAGCTCTGAGTTTTATTTTGAAAAAAAAAACTCTAGAATAATAGTTGAGCAAAGAACTTGAGACATAGTGTCGGTGTTTTGGGTCTGGCGGATCCTCAACCGACTAGTGAAAGTGTAATGCGTGTCCCTAATCCCGGATGGTGATGCAAAGAGACACAAGGTTTATACTGGTTCAGGCAATAGGTGCCCTACGTCCAGTCTGAGAGAGCGATCTTGTATTCCTTGCACCGAGGTGCTTGTAGTAGGGGCTTACAAGCTGAGCGAGAGAGGGAGCTAGTCCCAGGTCTCTACGTGGAGTGGCGTGAGTTGCTTGAGATGTTGATCTCTTGCAGTGAGGAAGCGTGTGTGTTATAGAGCGTTGTGCGTTGCTTGCACATGTGAGTCTGTGTGTGTCTGTGTTCGTCCTCTAGAAGCGGCCCCGGTCACTCCCTTTTATAGTCGAAGGGAGGCACGGGGGTGGTACATGGATTTGCTATGTGGCGTTCTATGAGCAGAGGCGGCATGTCTGAGCCCTATAGCTCATCACTGCGACGGCATGGTTGGTGGAGCGGCCTTGTACTCGGTGCACTGGAGCGACGCGCCGATCACGCCTGATCCTGTGCGACGTGGGAGCTCCTGTGGCTTGGTGCAGGGTATGGTGCGTACTACAGACGATGTGCCGGTCGATGTATGTTGATAACATAGAGAGCCGAGGCCTGGTCGGTGCAGAGGCTGAACCATTATGGGGGGCTTGGTGGGCACGAGTCCCGAGGCTATAGGGACCCCAAAGCGGATAGCCGAGGCTCGGAGGGAGCAGTTGGCCTTTGTACATTGATTCCGAGGCTACAGGGACCTAGACATGACTCTCCATGCTGTGCTATCCTCGGAGCAGGGGTTAGGCAGCATAGTGCAGCATGGGTGTCAGTCATAGGCATAGCACCGAGCACAGCGGTCGGTAACCCCTGCCCCGTCCTATCCCGGACGGCATGGCATTGATGTGACTCACGTCTCATCGGCCACTCTGTTGTATCGAGCCGTCGTTCGGCTGATGTCGTGGGAGTGGTTGAACGCGTTAGTTGGTCATGATGTCCTATCAGAGAAGTCGGTCAAGGCAGAGGCAATGGGGTTGTTGCCGAGCCAGCCTCGAGCAAGGCGGAGAATCGGTACCTCGTCCGAGGCCTTATGGGTGGGGCCTCAGGCGAGGTGGAGAATCGGTACCTCGTCTGAGGCCTTACGGGTGGGGCCTCGAGTGAGGCGGAGAATTGGTACCTTGTCCAAGGCCTTATGGGCGGGGCCTCGAGCAAGGCGAAGAATCAGTACCTTGTCTGAGGCCTTACGGGCAGGGCCTCGGGCGAGGCGGAGAATCGGTACCTCATCTGAGGCCTTACGGGCGGGGCTTCGGGCGAGGTGGAGAATTGGTACCTTGTCCAAGGCCTTACGGGCGGGGCCTCGGGCAAGGCGGAGAATTGGTACCTCGTCTGAGGCCTTACGGGCGGGCCTCGAGCGAGGCGGAGAATCGGTACCTCGTCCGAGGCCTTATGGGCGGGGCCTCGAGCGAGGCGGAGAATCGGTACCTTATCCGAGGCCTCGTGGTTTCATTTTGGGCCAAGCCCGCTTCGGGTGAGTCTAGATATTGTTTGAGGTGGGCCGGGCAGTCCAGCCGAGCCTCGGATAAGGTGGGGGTTTGCCGGTAGTTGTGTCTTGGCTTCGATTTTTATAAGGTCTAAGCATTTTTTTTGGTTCTTGCTTAGGGGACCCCTTTTTATGGTACCCGACAGTAGCCCCTAAGCCTCGGGGAGAGTGTGAGCGCTCTCCCTGAGGTTTTGACGAGACTCGGCTCACGGTAGCTCCTGGCGGGATGGTGTTTTGTACTCGAGGCTTCAGTGGGTGCGCGTGAGTGCACCCGCTGGGTGTGGCCCCCGAGGCCCTAAAGGAGTGGATTTATTCCTCCATGGGCTTTTCTCATGTTGAGTGAGGGGTTTTATCACGTTTGCCGAGCCCCTGAGTGCGATTTTGAGTCGCTGGGCCTTGGCTTGTTTGCAGGAAGAGCCCCCGAGCCTCTGCGTGGAGCAAGAGGGCAATTAGGAGTTTCCCTGTCTTTTTTGTGCAGCCCTCGCGCATCCTTTTCATTCAGAAGGAGGGGTGGAGTATGCTAGGCTACCCTCGGTGGGCGCAAGCAGTGACACCTCCGGTGAGCTGTTATCGGGTAAGTCCGAGTGGAGGCCCATGCCCTATTCGATAGGGGTCGGCTAGCGGTCCAGAGACGCACTCCAAAAGTACTAGAGGGCTTCTCTAGTGGGTCCTAGGGCCATTCGATTGGCCCCAGGGGCTCGGTGCCTCCCTACGGTGGGATCCCATTCAGAGACCTCCCTGCCGGTCTCGAACACGACTTAGGGCATCCCAAGCAATCGCTTGCTTAGGCCTTGGCCATGTACGAGCTCGCCCATAGTCATCCCTAACTATGTTTGTCCTGGGGCAGCTGTCGAGACCCTCGGGGGCCTAGCCTTTGAACCCCTGGACCATAATGGGCTCGATGCCTTTTATCACGTTTGCCGAGCCCCGAGTGCGAGTTCGGGTTCCTAGGCCTCAGCTTGTTTGCAGGAAGAGCCCCCGAGCCTCTGTGCGGAGTAGGAGGACGATCAGGAGTTTCTCTGTCTTTTTAGTGTGGCCCTCGTGCATCCTTTTCATTCGGAAGGAGGGGTGGAGTATGCCAGGCTACCCTCGGTGGGCGCGAGTAGTGACACCTCCAGTGAGCTATTATCGGGTAAGTCCAAGTGGAGGCCCGTGCCACATTCAATAGGGGTCAGCTAGCGGTCCAGAGATGCACTCCAAAAGTACCAGAGGGCTTCTCTAATGGGTCCCAGGGCCATTCGATTGGCCCCAGGGGCTCGGTGCCTCCATACGGTGGGATCCCATTTAGAGACCTCTCTCCCGATCTCAGACACGACTTAGGGCATCCCAAGCAATCGCTTGCTTGGGCCTCAGCCATGTACGGGCTCACCCATAGTCATCCCTGACTCTGTTTGTCCTGGGGCAGCTGTCGAGACCCTCGGGGGCCCAGCCTTCGAACCCCTAGACCGTAATGGGCTCAGTGCCTAGTTCCTTAGTCTAGAAGGAATCGGGTGGTGGATATTCCCCTCCCATCGGCTGACAACGGCGGGTGCGCCTTTTGAGGCAGTTCCTCGTGGAGATGGAATAGCGTCTGCTGTTGCTGTGGTCGGATGTGACATGACGTCTGCGGATGGGATGTTACTGTGTGCGTGCGGTTAATAAGGAAGAGGTGGGCGCGTGGGTGATTTAGTCAAATCTAGATTAACTATGCTAGATCTGAGGGAAACTTCCCCGGTTTCGTCGCCCATCCATTTCACCCTCTTCCCTCCCTCATAAATACGTGATGAGCCTCGCCTCGCCCCTACTTACCTTGCCTGCCTGCGTTCGCCCTTTCTACCCTCGATCGGTTGCTAAGAACAGAGGAAGAGAGCGCCGGGGAGAAGAAAGGAGAAGGGGGAGGAAAGGAGAGAGAGAGAGGGATAGCGAGAGCACGCCTTACCGCCGTAGCCGCATTCTCCACCGCACCCATGGCCAATGGCGCTGTTGTCTTCTAGGCAGATCCTTGGGGTCCACCCGATGTGTCTACGGCGATGCTGCAGTCGCTCGTCGATGATGGTCTCCTCTACCCGGTTACCGACCCCAATAGACCAGAGTGGATTGCTCCAGGGGGTGAGCCAGAGCCGAGGCCACGCGATGGCTACATCGTGAGCTTCATGGCCTTCCATGAGCGTGGTCTCGGCTTGTCGGCGGACCAGTTCATGCTGGCGCTCCCGCATTACTATGGCATGGAGCTCCACAACTTCAACCCCAACTCCATCATGCAGGCGGCCATCTTCGTCGCTATCTACGAGGGGTACCTAGGCATTGCCCCCCACTGGGAGTTGTGGCTCCACTTCTTTTGGGCAGGGCTCAACACCAAGCCAACGGGCACGACGGGCACATGGAAGGCGTTGAGGGCCGGTGGCTGCACTCTCCAAGTATACCAAGACAGGCAGCCCTTCTACATCCTGGCCCAGCTCGCGTCGTCGAACCACCGCTGGTACAATAGCTGGTTCTACCTCTGCAACAATGATGGCGGGCTTCCCCCCTATACTAGGCGGGTTGTGGAGAGCCAGCCGGAGAGGTGGAGGTACGGCGTCCCGGTGGTTGATCAGCCCAAGCTGCAGCCGCTCCTGAAGGCGCTGGAGAGGCTACGCAGCTGTGGCCTTACGGTGGTCGTAGTCATGGTGGCGTTCCACCACCAGAGGGTGTTGTCGCTGATGGCTCGGCGGTAACGCCTGTTCGAGATGACACCGAGTGAGCCGATCGATGGCATCCAGTTGTCCGTCGTCACCCTTTCCGACGAGGAGGTTCTACGTTGGGTGAGAGAGATGGTGGAAGGGCGGCAGAGGAGCAGTGAGCTGACCCCGTTCCTGATGCGCCCATCGTGGGGGTACATCTCTCTAGTAAGTGACGCGTCGCTGCGGCCCTCGAGGCCTCCTCGCTCCTTACATTTTCAATCTGTTCCCTTATTTGCGTTTGTTGTTCCTACAGGGGATGAGGGATGTGCGAGCCTCCCCACCGCCCGTTCCCGAGGACGCAGAGTGGCGGGCAGCGAACAGGTCACATGCCGAGGCATACAAGGAGCGGAAGGATGCCAAGGAGGCAAGGCACAAGAGGAAGAGCCTTGAGCGCAATGAGCTAGAGAAATGTCACCGGCAGTAGAGGCACGACGGTCTCCCGGTGGAGCCGTCTCCGTCACCGTCGTCGATGGATTCTTCGAGCGATGACGATGAGAGCGAGGCAGGGTGGGGTCCTCTAGACCATCTCCCTGACGTCAGGGGGACGGCACCCGGGGCGTTGGCGAGCGGCCTAGTGTCTCTAGGAGGAGGAGGAGAGGATGCCTCGGGGCTGGCGATCGCTCGCCCCAGGGCTGAGGCCGACACGCCCGAGACACGGGCATTGGGGAAGTACGTCATCAGCCTGATGGGCTCAACGACGGAGGTGGAGCGGGCGACGGTGGGGGTGGCCCAACCGTCTCCGCAGAGGGTCGAGGGGGCGTCGGAGTCCAGCGAGGGTCGGCCGGCACCGACGGACACGGGGGCCGTGCCACCACCACCGCCACCGCCGTTGTAGAGGATGAGGGACGCGGTGTGGAAGTTATTGTGTCCCCGCTCGAGGTAAGTGCTTTGTCAGTGGAGTTTGCAGCATCTTCCACTCGTTCTTTGGTCGTATGCTGACCCAGTAAGTGTTTCGTCTTTAGCTGGAAGCGTCAGGCGGAAGCGCCTGCCTTGGCGCCACGTAAGGTGCTCAAGGTGAGCACCAGCTCCACCACCCAATGGGTGGTGGAGGCACAGGCCGCCATATAGCGTGGTGTAGCGTCGGCCAGGGCTAACCCAAAGGAGTCGGTCGCCCAAGGAAAGACTACCAAGGTGGCCACAAAGCAAGCGGGGGAGGAGGTGCCTATGCCCCATGAGGCCGAGGCCCTCGAGCTAGGTGAAGTTGAGGCCGAGGTTGAGGCCCCTAGGACCTCCGAGACCAAGGTGGCGGAGGCCAGGGCTTCCAGGGCTTCCGAAGCTGAGGTGGCAGACGTCGGGGCTCTAAGGACCACCGAGGCCGAGGTGGCAGAGGCTAGAGTTCCTGGGACCACCAAGGCCAAGGTGGCGGAGGCTGGCGTGGGCGCTGTGGAGCCGGCGGCCTAGGATGCGGAGATGGAGGTGGGGCGAGCTTCGGTACCGCCCCCGGTCCAAGACCTGCCACCGTCATAGGAGAGCGTCCGGGAGGTGGAGGTTCATTCAATCTCCTCTGACGATACTTCCCAGGGGAAGGGGGTGGCGGACGCTGAGGCGGCCAGCACCGCGGAGCAGCCAGCTCCAACCTCTGGCGAGGAGAGCTCGGCCCTCGTCCGGGTACAACCCTAGCCCCACGAATGGGATAGCCCGCGTGTCTTGTGGCAGAGCTAGGACGACCCTGAGGGGGAGCCTTTGTTCACCCTTGAGGACATGGCCGAGGGGGGCGCTAGGGCTCCTTCGAGCAATTCCGCCAGCTGGTGGAGCGGTCGCTATGGACAGCGCTGTCCGTCATGGCTGATGATCTGCCCGGCATTGCCTAGGTGCGCGCTTTCTTTCCCGGTGCTGTGTCGTCTTTTTCCGAGTTTTCTCGTAGTGCTTGACCTCTGTTCTGCCTATCCAGGAGCTCGAGGCCCGGTCCCTTAGGAAGTTGATGTTCCTCCGGCGGGAGAGGGACGTCTAGGACCAGCTCTGGCAGCAGAAGGACCTACTCGCCAATGCTAATGAGCTTATGTCAACGTGGAGCGCGGAGGTGGATGACCTCTGCCTTCGCTGTGCTGATATGAAGGCTGAGGTGGCCATGGCTTGGGAGCAGGCCATCCCTTTGGCGACGTGGATCAAGGAGCTCGAGGAGTTGACCCAGGTGGTCGATGAGTGGGACGCCTTCAGGTCCCGAGCCGAACAAGTGGAGGTCTCTACCAAGGCCATCACCGGGCAGCTGGGGGCGGAGCAGGGCGCGCACCTATTGACGAAAGGTGCCCTGGCGAAGGCCCTCAAGGTGGCCGAGGCCTCCTGAGTCGAGGCCTTAGCCTAGAAGGAAAAGGCCGAGGGTGAGCCCCGTTGAGCCGCGCCCCTTGTTTTATTTGTTCTTCTTGCGTTCGACCCCTAACTCCCTGATGTGACGCAGAGCTGGAGAGGGAGGCTTCCAGGGCGGCCGAGGCCTCTCGGGTTGAGGTCCAAAACTAGAGGGAGAAAGCCAAGGGTGAGTCCCATAGGCTTGCGCCCCTGTTTGGCTTATTTTGTTTCGTGCTTAACCCCATCCCGCCTGTCTTAGTGCAGGGTTGGAGAAGGAGGTCACCCGGGCAGCCGAGGCCTCCATCGTAGAGCAGGCAGTGCTTGAGGCCGAGATCCGGGAGCACAACGTGCTGTAGAGTGCCGCCCGTACCACCTGCGAGGTCCTAGAGGTCAGAGGGGTCGAGTCAGGTAGCTCCCTTGGTAGCCGCTTGATTGCGTTGAGCGGCCGAGTCCATGAGCGGCTTCGGGGGGCGCTGCATACGGGCGTCAAGCGTGCCCTAGCCATCGTCTCCTCGCACTATGCTGGCATTGACCTTGAGGCCATCAGTGATGGTTACGTCGTGGCTGAGGATGACGAGAAGGACGAAGAGGAGGTCATGAAGCTGGTGGAGGCAGCTGAGGCCCCTGGCACGGCGCTAGCCAAGCTGTTCAAAGAGGAGGTGGTTCCTCCTACGCCGACCGCCGACGCTGGTGACTCTGAGCCTTGACCTGGGCCAAAGGGGCCATGTAAATAGATTAGGACTTACATTATTGTACCATAACGCTTGTGGCCGTCGAGGCCTTTTTAAAGTACTTATGTGTATACGCTTTTTTAATCATTTTTTATTGTATTTCTGAGCCTCTGCCCTCTGTCTCGTCTTTGAACATATCTGTTGCAAAAAACATCCTCGGAGCCTAAGCTGCCCCTCGGGCAAAAGGTGGAGAGGGAGTTGCCATAGCCTAGAGGCGTAGGCCATCTCGCGGCTCGGCTGGCCTTTTGGCCCTGAGACTGACTTTCGGTCCTTAGGTTTTTTACAATCGATTTGCCAGAGTACGCGAGAGAGTTTGGCGTAGAAATTTTTTCAAAAAACGACTAAAACGGTGACTGGGACTTAGGGGGGGTCCCCCCTTCTAGCCCCCGAGGGAGGCTCGGTTCTGCAGAGGCAGAGCTGAGTCTTGTTTGAGCCCTGTGGTGGGCACCTCTACAGAGGCAGAGCCAAGTCTCCTTTATAGCGTTATCGTAACGCTGATCCCCCATCGATGGGCTCGGGGGGTTTCTCGAAAAATTAGAATAACTAAAGAACGCTTCTTTATTGTATTTCAAGAAACAATGTATACAATGCTTGGAAATTTAAGGGTAGAAGCGACATAGCTATTCTATGTTCCAAGCATTGGTGAGGATTTCACCCTTCTCGTTGGCTAGCTTATAGGTCCCGGGCTTTAGCACTCGGGCGACGATGTATGGCCCTTCCCATGGCGGGGTCAGCTTGTGGCGGCCCTTATTGTTCTGCCTCAGTCTCAGCACCAGGTCGCCCACCTTTAGGTCTCGGCCTCGAATGCGCCGAGCTTGATAGCATCGTAGGGCTTGCTGGTACTTGGCTGAGTGTAGCAGCGCAATGTCTCGGGCTTCCTCTAGTTGGTCGAGGGCATCCTCATGGGTAGTGTGGTTGCTCTACCCTCGTTGTAGGCCTGAAGCCTTGGGGAACCGTACTCCAAGTCAGTGGGGAGGATGGCCTCGGCTCCATAGACTAGGAAGAACGGTGTGAACCCCGTGGCTCGACTCGGAGTGTTCCTTAGGCTCCAGATGACCGATGGGAGTTCGGCAAGCCATTTCTTGCCAAATTTCTTCAACCGGTTGTATATTCTTGGCTTGAGACCCTGTAGGATCATGCCGTTGGCATGTTATACTTGGTCATTTGTCCTAGGGTGTCCTATGGCCGACCAGGCCACATGGATGTGGTGGTCATCGCAGAATGTCAGGAACTTGTGGCCGGTGAATTATGTCCCATTGTCAGTGATGATGGTGTTTGGAACCCCGAACCTGTGGATGATATCGGTGAAGAACAGCACCGCTTGCTCGGATTTGATTTGAGTGATCAGATGAGCCTTGATCCACTTGGAGAACTTATCGATCGCTACCAGCAAATGGGTATAGCCCCCGGGGGCCTTCTGCAGAGGCCCAACCATGTCCAGCCCCCACATGGCGAATGGCCATGTAATGGGGATGGTTTGGAGGGCTTGGGCCGGGAGGTGCATCTGCCGCGCATAGTACTGGCATCCCTCGCAGGAGCGTACCAGCTTGGTGGCGTCAGCAACCGCCGTTGGCCAGTAGAACCCTTGGCGGAAGGCATTTCCGACGAGTGTCCGAGGCACTGCATGGTGCCCGAAAGCTCCTACGTGCAAGTCCCAAAGTAGGGCTTGGCCTGCCTCGGTGGTGATGCACCGTTGGAGGACGCCAGATGGGCTTTGCCTGTACAACTCGCCATTGTTGAGGACGTAAGTTTTGGCTCGTCGCGCAAGCCATCGGGCTTCAGTCCTATCTGTAGGAAGCTCTCCTCAAATGAGGCAATCAAGGAGCGAGACTCGCCAGTTCGTGCCCTGGTTGGCCACGGGAGGCCCCGCATTGATTTCCATGGCCTCGGGCTCGGCCGCAGGGGCCTCGGTGACAGAGGGGGCCTCGGGCCCTGCGGTGGGCTCGACCGGTGGGCCCTCTTCTGCCACCGAGGCGTAGTTGATGGAAGGCTTGTGGAGGTCTCTGGCGAAGATGTTTGGGGGGACCGGGGCCCGTGCCGACGCCATCTTTGCCAGTTCGTCCACGGCCTCGTTGAATTTTTGCGTAATGTGGTTGAGTTTGAGACCGTCGAACTTGTCTTCTAGGCGACGTACCAACTTGTAGTATGCCTCCATTTTAGGGTCATGGCAGTTCGACTCTTTCATCACTTGATCGACGACGAGCTACGAATTGCCCCGTATGTCGAGACGCCATACTCCAAGTTTGATGGCGATCTGCAACCCATTGACGAGGGCTTCATACTCGACTGCTTTGTTGGAGGTGACAAAGTGGAGCCAAATCATGTAGGGCATGTGCACTCCAAGGGGTGAGATGAAAAGCAGACCCGCGCCTGCCCCGGTCTTCATCAGGGACCCATCAAAGTACATGGTCTAGCATTCCGCCTGGAGTTGAGCAGGTGGCAGTTGGGTGTCGGTCCATTTAGCCACAAAATCGGCCAAGACCTGGGATTTAATTGCTTTTCGAGGTGCAAAAGACAGGGCTCCCCCCATGAGTTCGATGGCCCACTTGGCTATCCTACCCGAGGCCTCCCGGTTTTGGATTATCTCTCCTAGAGGGAAAGATGACACCACGGTCACCAGGTAGGACTCGAAGTAGTGACGCAGCTTGCGTCTAGCCAAGACTACAGCGTAGATTAGTTTCTAGATGTGGGGGTAGCGTGTCTTAGTCTTGGAGAGCACCTCGCTGATGAAGTAAATAGGTCATTGGATGGGTAGAGCATGCCCCTCTTCCTGCCTCTCGGCCACTACGGCCGCGCTGACCACTTGGGTCGTTGCGGTGATATAGAGTAAGAGGGCCTCACCATTGGTCGGCGGCACCAGGACGGGAGGATTGGTGAGCAGTGCCTTGAGCTTGGCGAGGGCTTCTTTGGCCTCGGGGATCCAAGAAAAGCGTTCGGATTTTCTCAAGAGGCGGTACAGAGGCAAGCCATTTTCGCCAAGGCGCGAGATGAAGCGGCTCAGGGCCGCAAGGCATCCCATAACCCTCTGCACTCCTTTGAGGTCTCGGATTGGTCCCATGTTGGTCACGGCCGAGACCTTCTCTGGGTTGGCCTCGATGCCACGCTCTGAGACTATGAATCCCAAGAGCATGCCTCGGGGGACCCCAAAGACACACTTCTCGGGGTTGAGCTTGATGCCCTTCTCTCTGAGGCATTTGAAGGCTATCTCCAAGTCATCAACGAGATTGTTGGCCTTTCTGGACTTGACCACGATGTCGTCCACATAGGCCTCGATGGTTCGCCCAATGTGCTCGTCGAAGACCTAGGTCATGCACCGCTGGTATGTGGCCCCTGTGTTTCTGAGGCCGAACGACATAGTCACATAGCAGTACATGCCGAATGGGGTGATGAAAGAAGTCGCGAGCTGGTCGGATTCTTTCATCTTGATTTGATGGTAACCGGAATATGCATCAAGGAAAGATAGGGTTTCGCATCCCGCAGTGGAGTTGATGATTTGGTCAATTCGAGGTAATGGGAATGGAACTGTTGGACACGCTTTATTCAAACCGGTGTAGTCTACACACATCCTCCACTTCCCATTTTTCTTTTTAACTAATACAGGATTAGCTAACCACTCTGGATGGGACACTTCCTTAATGAATTCGGCCGCCAAAAGCTTCTACACCTCCTCGCCGATGGCCCTGCGCTTTTCCTTGTCGAATCGGCGTAGGCGCTGCTTCATCGGTCTAGAGCCGGCCTGGATGTCCAAGGCATGCTCGGCGACCTCCCTCGGTATGCCCGGCATCTCCGAGGGACTCCACGCGAATACATTGGCATTCACGCAAAGAAAGTCGATGAGCACGGCTTCCTATTTGCTATCGAGGGTGGCAATGATCCTCAGCGCCCGGTCGTCAGAGCAGGTGGGGTCAATCGGGACGAGCTTGATGGCCTCTGTGGGCTCGAAAGTCCCGGCACGACACTTGGAGTCAGGCGCCTCGCTACCAAGTCGGTCGAGGTTGACGATGAGGGTCTCGGCCTCCACAAGAGCCTCAGCGTACTCGATGCATTCGACGTCACAGTCGTATGCATGCTCATACGTGGACTCGACAGAGATGACATCATTGGGGCCCGGCATCTTGAGCTTAAGGTAGGTGTAGTTGGGGACCGCCATGAACTTGGCGTAGCACGGCTGCCCTAGGATGACATGATAGGTCCCCTTGAACCCAACCACCTCGAAGGTGAGGACCTCCTTGCGGTAGTTAGAGGGAGTGCCAAAGCAGACGGGCAAGTCGATGCGCCCGAGGGGTCACATGCGTTTCCCTAGCACAATGCCGTGGAAGGGCGCAGCATCACCTTGGAGTCGTGACTGGTCGAGCTCCAGGAGCTCCAGGGTGTTGGCGTAGAGGATGTTGAGACCGCTGCCTCCGTCCATCAACACCTTGGTGAGCTGGGTGTTGCCGATGATCGGGTCGACGACGAGTGGGTACTGCCTAAGGTTTGGGACATAATCGGGGTGGTCGTCCCGATCAAAGGTGATCGCCTCCCGAGACCAGTCGAGGTACCGAGGAGTGGCCACCTCAACCAAGAAGACCTCCCGGTGCTCCTTCTTTCGCTGGTGCGCTGTGAGGCATGCTGAAGGCCCGCCAAAGATCATGAAGGCATTGTGCACCTTGGGGAACCCGTCGTCCTTGTCGTCATCCCTGTCGTCAACGCCCTTCTTCTTGGCATCGTCGTTTGGGAGCCCGAGCTTGGCATAGTAACACCAGAGCATGGTGCACTCTTCGAGGGTGTGCTTCACCGGGCCCTGGTGGTAAGGGCAAGGCTTCTTAAGCATATCGTCGAAGAGCCTAGGGCCTCTAGCGGGGCCTCAGGGATTCTTGCGATCTGCGGCCATGACTAGACCGGCCTCGAAGGCCTCTTGCTTCCCCTGGCGACCCTTTTTCTTTTTCTTGGGGAGGTGGGGGCCGAGGCCCCAGGGGCCTCGTCCCTCCGCTTCCCCTTGGTGTCGTTGTCGGGGAAGATGGCCCCGACAGCCTCTTCGCCCGAAGTGAAGTTGGTGGCGATGTCGAGGAGCACGGCCGCCATGGTCGGTATGTTCCAGCCTAGCTCTCGGACTAGGTCTCGGTAGGAGGTGCCGAAGAGGAACGCCTAGACAATTTCTGAGTCATCGACGCGGGGCAACTCGGTGCATTGCTTGGAGAAGCATCGGATGAAGTCTTGGAGAGACTCGTTTGGCCTCTGGCGACAACTCTTGAGGTCCCAGGAGTTCTTGGGGCGCACGTATGTGCCCTAGAAATTCCCGACGAAGACCTTTACCAAGTCGCGCTAGTTGTGGATCTGCAAGGGAGGGAGGTGTTCGAGCCAGGCTCATGCCAAGTCTGACAGAAACAAGGGGAGGTTGCGGATGATGAGCAGGTCATCATCCACGCCACCTAGCTGACAAGCCAGGTGGTAATTGGCCAGCCACAGCTCGGGGTTGGTATCACCGTTGTACTTTGCAAGGTTGGCCGGTTGTCGAAACCAGGCCAGGAAGTGAGTTCCGCGGATGGCCTTGCTAAAGACTCGAGGGCCAGGTGGCCTAGGAGAAGGACGACGGTCCTCCTCACTGTCATAGCGACCACCTCGGTGTGGGTGGTAGCCTCGGGTGGGCCCATTGTTGTCGTGGCGCCATCGCCTGCTGACCACATCGTGGTCGCCTTGCGCCTCGCGTCGGTCGCTGAGGCGGTCGTGCACCGAGGGGGCCTTGTTGGCTGTCAGTGCCCGAGCAGGCTCGGGATGAACTGAGGCCTCTCTATCCTACCAAGATGGTGCCATGGGTAGTTCCGAAGAGCCCCCGTGCCGTCGAGAGGCAGAACTTTCGGCCTACTGTACCACGGCGGTCTTGAGGAGGTCTCGAAGCTCGCCATGGACCCATCGCCCCTCCGAGGTAGAGGGCTCGAGCATCGTTCGGAGTACCATCACCACTGCCGCGATGTTCTAGCTAGCGCGATTGAAGATAGGGAGTTGCTCACCCCTTCATCATTGTTGATGCGGCGGTTGACGTCGCGAGCCCTCCACCGGGCTACTCTGCCATCACCACGACCTCGCTGCTCTTGCTCGAGAGTGTCTCGGAGCTGCTGTAGAAGGAGTCAGTCTTGTTCGACCTTGGCCTGAAGCTCACGAAGCTGCTCCAGGTCCAAGCGTCGAAGTTCCTCGGGGGTAAGGTTCTCATTCCATGCTGCCCAGGGCTCAACGCATGGAGGTGCGGCGCCACCTGCCCCCTCACAGGGCAGGGAGCAATTGCCTGCCCCATCATCCTCATCGCCCTCGCTTGGCATCCTGAGCTCGACATTGAAGCACTCACGAGTGGGATCGTAAGTGCCTTCGTCATTAGAGTCAGAGTAGTCGAAGCAGTAGTCGCTTGTGGCCATGAAGCAGTGCATGGCTTTAGGGTCGCAAAGCCCGGAGAAGTCCGCTCCAGCCCACGCCTCATCCTCCTTCGAGGAGTCAGCGTGGGTGTGGGTTGGGGTTGTGGCGATGAGGTCAAGGGCAAAACGTTGGTAGGTGGCGGCGGCATTACCCAACCCAAAGGGGTACGGGGATGATGTCATCGCCGGGCTCCACTCCATCGGAGCCGACTCCTCAGGAGGTGGTGGGGTAGAGCTTGGTGATGGGGCGTCGCTGCACGCCACCGGCGTCTTTCCCTTACCTAGGCTTAAGCTAGACAGGTCCTCAACCAGGGACTCTGTACCAACAGCCGGGCATGGGATACCGGCGGAGCGCGGTGCGTCGCCCTGAGCTCACGCGAAGCCAGGGTGGTCCCACCCGCGTCGCGCCTAGCGAGCGCGATGAGAGCGGTGGCCTAGGCGCCGCCTGCTCCTAGGCTGCTGGTGCGCGATGTCGTCGTCGGTCGATGGGGTTCTAGGTGGGAGGAGTACCATATCGTACTCATTTCCTAGAGACATGAACTCTAGGCTCTCGAACCAGATCACCGTGCCGTGACACAGAGGTCGCACGGGGTCTACCATCCGAAACTTGTTGGGATGACTAAGTTGACACGCAGTAGCGCCCCTACCTGGCGTGCCAACTGTCGGTGTTTTGGGTCTGGCGGATCCTCAACCGACTAGTAAAAGTGTACTATGTGTCCCTAATCCCGGATGGTGATGCAAAGAGATACAAGGTTTATACTAGTTCAGGTAATAGGTTCCCTACGTCTAGTCTAAGAGAGAGATCTTATATTCCTTGCGCCGAGGTGCTTGTAGTAGGGGCTTACAAGCTGAGCGAGAGAGGGAGCTAGTCCCAGGTCTCTGCGTGGAGTGGCGTGGGTTGCTTGAGATGTTGATCTCTTGCAGTGAGGAAGCGTGTGTGTTACAGAGCGTTGTGCGTTGCTTGCACATGTGAGTCTGTGTGTGTCTGTGTCCGTCCTCTAGAAGCGGCCCCGGTCACTCCCTTTTATAGTCGAAGGGAGGCACAGGGGCGGTACATGGATTTGCTACGTGGCGTTCTGTGAGCAGAGGCGGCATGTCCGAGCCCTGTAGCTCGTCACTGCGGCGGCATGGTTGGTGGAGCGGCCTTATACTCGGTGCACTAGAGCGACGCGTCAGTCACGCCTGATCCTGTGCAACGTGGGAGCTCCTGTGGCTTGGCGCAGGGTATGGTGCGTACTGCAGATGACGTGTCGGTCGCTGTATGTTGATAACGTAGAGAGTCGAGGCCTAGTCGGTGCAGAGGCTGAACCATTGTAGGGGGCTCAGTGGGCACGAGTCCCGAGGCTGCAGGGACCCCAAAGCGGATAGCCGAGGCTCGGAGGGAGCAGTTGGCCTTTGTATGTTGATTCTGAGGCTACAGGGACCCGAACATGACTCTCCACGCCACGCTGTCCTCGGAGCAGGGGTTAGGCAGCACAGTGCAGCACGGGTGTCAGTCGTGGGCACAGCACCGAGCACAGCAGCCGGTAACCCCTGCACTGTCCTATCCCGGATGGCATGGCGTTGATGTGACTCACGTCTCATCGGCCACTCCGCTGTATCGAGCCGTCGTTCGGCTAACGTCGCAGGAGTAGTTGAACGCGTTAGTTGGTCGTGACGTCCTGTCAGAGAAGTCAGTCAAGGCGGAGGCGACAGGGTTGTTGCCGAGCCGGCCTCGAGCGAGGCGGAGAATCGGTACCTCGTCTGAGGCCTTATGGGCGGGGCCTCGGGCGAGGCAGAGAATTGGTACCTCATCCGAGGCCTTACGGACGAGGCCTCGAGCGAGGCGAAGAATCGGTACCTCGTCCGAGGCCTTACGGGTGGGGCCTCGAGCGAGGCGGAGAATCGGTACCTCATCCGAGGCCTTACGGACAGGGCCTCGGGCAAGGCGGAGAATCAGTACCTTGTTCGAGGCCTTACGAGCGGGGCCTCAGGCGAGGCGGAGAATCGGTACCTCGTCCAAGGCCTTACGGGTGGGGCCTCGGGCGAGGCAGAGAATCGGTACCTCGTCTGAGGCCTTGCGGGCGGGGCCTCGAGCGAGGCGGAGAATCGGTACCTCGTCCGAGGCCTTACGTGCGGGGCCTCGAGCGAGGCAGAGAATCGGTACCTCGTCCGTGGCCTCGTGGTTTCATTTTGGGTCGAGCCCGCTTCGAGTGAGTCCGGATATTGTTCGAGGTGGGCCGGGCGGTCCAGCCGAGCCTCGGATAAGGTGGGGGTTTGCCGGTGGTTGTCTCTTGGCTTCGATTTTTATAAGGTCTAAGCGATTTTTTCAGTTCTTGCTTAGGGGACCCCTTTTTATGGTACCCGACACATAGTGCTTGACTTAATCATTCTGTCTTTCAATTGCCCAAGACCGAAGTGAAGGCTAAGAAGCCCCATGGTTAAAGGTAATATGGGTAAGTTTGAAGTCAGATCGGTTTATTCTAATCCAGAGAAAAATTCTTGTTTGAACGCATGTGTACTTTTGAGGAGTGAAAGCATCGTAGCAACTCCTGATCCATTTTTGCTGGTTTAGCTTTGCTAAGGGACTAGCAAAGGTTAAGCTTGGGGAGCTTGTTGATGGTAGTTAATAACCATTATAAAACATCAATAAAACATGTATAAGGGCATAATTGTGATCACCAACAAAGGTCTAGGGGTTTAAACTAATAAGTTCCACGAGTTTTGGTGAATCTGTATTTTATGCAGGGTTTATTTAGAAAACCGTCAAGGCGGACCTACATGTCAGAATTAATCATGCTTATCCGCTGTGAAACGGGGCTCTAGAGGACACCACACCGAAGCGGGAGCCAAGGGGCTACCATGTGGGGTAGGCCGGCCCCACCTGTAGGCCGCTCGGCCTCTAGGGCCACCCGTCAGCCTCTGCCTCATTATGTCGGTTCTCCGCTGCCTCCTAGGTTGCATCTACGTCGTTCTTTAAGTCGGTTTGATCCAAAGGCTCATGATGGACGCTCCGACCTATATATATTATCCCCTGCCTCCTCCCTCAGTAGATCCCTGAAACCCTAATTCATATCTTCAGGATCAGAGCCAGCAATCAAGAGAATATTAGTCCTCCATAGGATCTAGTCTTATAAATAGAATAGTGAGATAGAGAGTGAGGGAAGAGTTTAGAGGAGGTGCCGACCTGTCGGTGCTCACTCTATGGCTTGTACCTTGGCGGATCCAAGTTCTACTTAAGCTTGCTTCTAAGGATTCTCTGGTAATCAACTTCTAATTCAAGTAAGCATCGTGTTTATATTGCTCATCAGGTTCATAACTCTTTGAGTGCTTTAATCTATAGGACGCTCTAGGTTAAAGTAGTAATTGTAGGTGTAAGCGTGGTGCTTAGACCGGGTTACTTGTGGATGTACCCTACATTCCGGATCGATGGTAGCTCGCGAGGGTGACTCTTATAGCCTCGTTGAATCCTCTGTAGTCCACCTCCCGTTTGTAGGCCTAGCAGGATTTAGTTACTATAGAAAACATACTCTGCTTGTGCTTCCTTTAGTAATATCCCCAGTTGAACAATAGAAGACATAACTTACCGAAGTTAGAACTAGAAGACCTTTTGTGATCTCCTCTATACTCATATTTATCCTAACCTTATTGCTACCCCTAGTTAAGTTAGACCGTAGTTAGTCTCACACGTTTTCCTGTGGATACGATACTTAGAATACCTCTGGGTGAAAGCTACAGCGGTACCCGTACGCTTGCGGATTTATCTGTGTGCGTTAAAATATACCAACAGCGGTCGACGGTGCGGGAGGTGAAGGTTCGACAGCTAGCGGGAGTACGGATGAGGAGGAAGGGGCGCGTTGATATTTTCAACGACGGCTCTGGAAGGTCCGAGCGGAGGGGCGGAGGCCGATTGGGGGAAGCACCGGTAGTATTGGCTGATCGGACGGACAGAAACGAAAGGGTAACACGATCGGACAGATGGAAACGTAGGAGTGACGTGGATGAAGGAGTTTGGGGCTTTGGTATATAGGAATAAGGTTTATGGTAGATATTGCAAACCTCTGTTACACCCTCTACATTCTTGCTGGTATATTTCTTCAAACTCTGATATATGATGTGAGAAAACAAAAGTTTACAAATTAAAGCTATATATGTTGCTATATATTTATTCTGGAACAGGGTCGGATGCAGGATAATGTCTAGGGAGGCCTTCTTTAACCTTCAGACTGCTCCAACCTCTCCTTAAGGTGCATCCATGATAAAAAAAAAAATCCTAGAAGAAGCTAGGGGGGCACCGCTGGATCCATCCTGTTCAAGAATCAAAAGATGAATCGATTGAACAAAACCAGACTAGAATCGAAAAAAATAATGAGAAACACAACTGCATCTCCTTATTTTGTATGCTAGTATGTTAACATCTCCTCTTTTGTCCTGTCTTTGGCCCTGTTGTGAGTGACTCGTATGAAAAAAAAAGAAACAATATAAATAAATGAAAAAAAAAACTAGATCCGCGGTGGCTAGATAGCCCCCGGGTATTCCGGCTTAAGAAGAAGATTTTCTCATGCAGATCGAGAAAACCCTCGAACACCTGCCCCATTTATACACAGCGGCACCACATCTTCGTAAGATGAGCTAATCACAGACCTGTGCTTTAAACGTGGGGCAGACAAGGGAGTTTTTTTCTCTGGTAGCTGCGACCGAAGCCACGAATAAAAAGTGAATCCCTCGTGTCTTAGAACTCTGACCAGCCAATTTTGAGGATTTATCGTTGCAGTCTTTAAAAAAGATATTTATAGAAGTAGGATTTGTATGTGTACGTGAGTAGGGATGAGTGTACGAGTGTCTGTGTAATTGAAAAAAGAAAACTGTAGGACTGGGATGGGACCTGAACCATAACGAAACTAGTACCACATGGCATATATTCATTCTGTTGTCGTAAACGATCGTAAATTTTTAGTCAGAATAGTATTTTTTCTCACATAAATCAGCCAGTAGTATTTTTTCACGAACCAGCAACGATACGAATTAGCCAACCGAACAGGCTGATGGACCATTTTCAGAGGAGCAATAGCAAGCTGGCTTATATCCGATCGATCAAGACTCAAGAGGCCCTACAATTCGCAACCGCGCGAACGAAAATCATGCTCCGTGCAGATCTTGATTATTGGCATCCGTAAAAAAAAATCAGAGCCAAGAATCCAAGATGCATCCAGTTGAAGGAAAGGACGTGACCCCCATGCCATTGCTAATAAAGCCAGCCAAGGCACTGTCGGGCATTGGCCATTATGAGCCGTTTCGCACGCCCACAAGGAAAGCGAAGCTGCGACGGGCCATCCTTGTGTGTAGGGTCCCTTCCCTTCCCTTTGGATGGGCAATTGGACGATGAATGGAGTTTTTCGGAGGACCAGTGGAATGGTGCACTGCTACTGCACATTGGCCTTCCCAGATCTTTGCAAGTGTTTTTTTTTATCTCCAGTAGTAAACCCCCGGGGGGCTAGGAGAGGAGCATGCGGGAGGAGGACGCTGCTGCCGTGCCGTCCACCCGCACCTCGGCCACATAGTAAGGTCTTGTTTGATCCAAGAGGATTTTAAAAATCTAGATAAAAAAAAATTTGATGTGTCTTATTGGATTACGTACATGTATGTTAAAATCCACTAAAATCATATCGTGTTTGGATGAGATTCTAGGATTTTTTTTATCCTGATTCCTCGAATCCCACGGTAACCAAACGCTACCTAAATGCTAGAGGCCAAGGCATGGGGGCAAGCGGTAGAGGGCAGCCACAGTGGAGCAGGGATTCGAGCCCGGCGCGGGGCACGGGACACCTCCACCGTGCGATGCGAGACTTCGACCACCATTCCGCCCTCTAGCTAAAGAGATTTGGAACATTGTGCTGACCTTAGAGCATTTTGATGTGCAACTAATCCAGCCACATGTCCAGCCAATACAAATTTGTGCTTGGTGGGAGGAAGCAGCTGCCACAATCCCAATGCAGCGATGACAACACTTCAACGGGGTGGTGATTTCGATGTGGAACACTTGGAAAGAAAGAAACAGAAAGATTTTTTAAAACACCGCCATGGACGCAAGACAGGTAACCTCCAAAATCAAAGAAGACATCGATCTTCACTCACGGGTCTTTAACAATATAACTTAGCCCCCCTCTGTTTCTTCCCTAAGGGGAGTGGAGATCGTTCTTTTTCTATACGTAGGTTGTGCCCTCTGGGATGTTTTAGGCCTTCGATCTTTCTATACATAAACCTCCACTTCTCTTAATTGAGAAGTGGAGCTCCTGCCAAGTATTCTTTAAAAAAAAGGAGACGGAGTGACAGGCATTGCCAACATGTGTTGAACCCTTTTCTTTTCTCTGTGCAAGCATGTGTCAATCCTAATTGCACTGTCTTTTTTCTCTCTCTCTCTTGTAGTATTTCCTATGCTGATTGCTGAACTAGACCTGCGGGGGGAAGCCATCCCGGGTATTGCATTAAGAAGAAGAATCTTTTCACGTAGGTCCAGAAAACCTCTGAACCCCTGCCCCACCCCGGGCATTGCATTAAGAAGAAGAACATTCTCATGTAGGTCCAGAAAATCTTCGAACCCCTGCCCCACCTATACACAGCGGCACCGTACCCCTGTGAGAACAGGGCCGTTCCTTAGATTTGTGCTTTAGCGTGGGACAGATAAGGCGATTTTTTTAATCCTAGCCTGAAATTCGCTCTCACGAGAAGTCAAACCCAGGACCTGAGGAGTGAGTGCTGCTGAACGCTCCAACCGGTTGGACTATAGGCCCTTTGACGCTCTGTTTGGAACATTGCGAAGAATGGGAACAAAGCAGCAGACTCCTCCCGTTGTCGATTTTCACCAGCACAGGCCTAGACCAAAAGACTGCTGCCGCTCCAGCAAAGCAAGCACGGGACCGTGCCGCGCCATGCCATGCCATGCCGGGCCGTGCGATGCAGCCTGCCTCCTGCGCCTCTGCAACAAGACAACACGGCGGATGGATCCCCAGGAGTAGCGCCTTTTTATTACTCCTGCCCCCTTGTCCTCACTCCTCAGTCCTCACCGGCCACCGCTGCTGCTGGCTACAGTGCTCACCACCACGGTGGCCGTGGCTCACCCAAAAAACCCATCGGCCTCGCCCAGTCGCGCCGATGCCCAGTCAAAACCTGAGCAGCATCACTGTATGTGAGCTCACCGCCCGCCCGCGCGCCAACCGCTAACGGAAAAAAAAAAAGACTTCGCCGGCCCGCCCGGCCGCCGAGCTTACCGCGTCACGCACCGTGCATGGACAGGATCCCGCGAGCTCGGAATAGCAGTGGTCCAAGTCTCGCATCGCACGGTGGAGGTGTCCCGCGCCCCGCGACGGGCTGTCAGGCTCCGATCCCCTTTCCACACTCTGGCTTGGCCTCTGCCGCTTGCCTCCATGCCTTGGCGTCTAGCATTTACTATTTAGCCGAGGTGCGGTTGGGCGGCAGGGCAGCAGCCACCTCCTCCCGCGTGCTCTCCACTCCCAGCCCCCCGAGGACTACTACAGCACTAGGCTTGGTTGGCCACAGCCGCGACACTGCTCCGCTCTGCAAAGCATTGCCTGGTTTCTTGGCATGGCCGCCGCGGGGACGCAGCAGCTGGGTCGGCTTCTCGGCGGTCTCTGGTTCCTGGCCGCGTTGTTGCGGCCGGGCGGCGCTGCGGCGGCCGGGCAGCCGGCGGTGGCCACCGTCGATGCGCGGCTCGCCGTCGCGGCGACCGGGGAGGACTTCGTGTGCGCGACATTGGACTGGTGGCCGCCGGACAAGTGCGACTACGGCACCTGCGCCTGGGGCCGCGCCGGCCTGCTCAACCTGGTGAGTGACAACTGACGACACGGCCGCGTAATTAAGACCCTGTTTGTTCGTGGTCCAAGCCAAGGACACGCGAGACGCGAGCTCAGCTGGCTGACGCGCAGTTTCTGTCTCTCCTCTCGCGCAGGATCTCTCCAACAAGGTCCTGCTCAATGCCGTCAGAGGTAGGCGACGACCGGCGGCGGCCGTGGCCCCTCCGCTGTATCGAGGGGTTCTCCCAATCCCCCATCCCAGTAGCTCTTTGCCAATGCGGTGGTGAATTTTGTTTGTTTCAGCCTTCTCGCCGCCGCTGGTGCTCCGCCTGGGAGGGTCGCTGCAGGACAAGGTGGTGTACGGCACCGCGGACCTCGGCGGGCGGCCGTGCGCGCCGTTCGCCAAGAACGTGTCGGAGATGCACGGCTTCACCCAGGGCTGCCTGCCCCTGCGCAGGTGGGACGAGCTCAACGCCTTCTTCCAGAAATCTGCGTGAGTTTTCATCGATTTCAGCCACTGAATTTTCAGTTCTGTGCTCCTCTTTGGGCTGTGAGAAATTCATCGGGCGGTGCATGTTGCAGTGCCAAGATTGTGTTCGGGCTCAACGCGCTGAATGGCCGCGTTCCGTTGCCTGATGGATCCGTGGGAGGGCCATGGGATTACACCAATGCGGCGTCACTGATTCGGTACACCGCGAACAAGGGCTACCGAATTCATGGGTGGGAGCTTGGTATGTTGTTTTATTGTGCATTTCATCATGCTAGTTGGTTCGAAATGCCCCTACTGTCTGGTCTGAAAGTGATAATTTTTAATGATGTATAACTTGTTTCTGAAAGTCTCTTTTCATATGCCTGGTCTCAAAGTGAGAATTTTTAATGCATAACTTGTTTCTGAAAGGCTCTATTCAGTATGTCTATCTATTTTCAGAGAAGGGCTAGAGTTTCTGTTCAAACATCTTTTCAGTGTTCTCTAGTTTTCTGAAATTATTGATGTTGACATGTGAAATGTCCAATCTTTAGGACAGTAGCATGTGTGGTTAGGCTGCCTAATACCAATTTCTGAATTATCCACAGCTTTTATACCTAATAATAAATAACATTTTGGGTCCCCCCAATTTTGAAAATAATTCTCCAAAAAAAAATTAGAGTCACTAGCTACAATTTCAATAAAAAATGCAGGAAATGAACTCAGTGGTACTGGAGTAGGAACTCGGGTTGGCGCGGACCAATATGCTGCAGATGTGATCGCCCTAAAAAAACTAATCGATGACATATACCGAAGCAATCCATCAAAACCATTGGTGCTTGCTCCTGGAGGATTCTTTGACCAAGCCTGGTTTAGCCAACTTATTGACAAAACCAAGCCAAATCTACTGAATGTGATCACCCACCACATTTACAATTTAGGACCAGGTATACTCACAGCTATTTACTTGCGGATAATTTGGTTTATGCAAACAGAGCTGAAAAACAATTTGCTGAACTGAACATCGCAGGAAAGGACACGCATCTGATTGACAAGATCCTCAATCCATCAACCCTCGACGGAATGATAGGCACATTCAGCAATCTTCAGGGGATGCTGAAATCCGCAGGAACATCGACCGTCGCATGGGTTGGGGAAGCTGGAGGCGCTTACAATAGCGGACGGCACCTTGTCACTGATGCATTTGTGTTCAGCTTCTGGTAAGCTAACAAGTTCTCCGGTGTCGAATTCTGTTTAGCTGTTCTTGGATATGTTTTTGAGCTCGTTTTGGTTTTTTTTTTTTCAAGGTTTTTAGATCAGCTTGGGATGTCAGCAAAGTATGACACAAAGAGCTACTGCAGACAGAGTTTGATTGGTGGCAACTACGGCCTGCTAAATACCACAACGTTCCAACCAAACCCTGACTATTACAGGTAAAAATACATAATGTTCTTAATGGCTAAAGTAGTATAGTAGGTATAAACACTTGAGGAAAAACTTAGCCTTGTACCGACGAAAAGAACTTGTCTTGTGCTGGAGTACAAGAAGATTGGATGCATCGAACAAGATATAATCCTTTGTCCTAAATGCATAGAACTACCCCCAATTGCTAAAAAGGTTGATCTTGCAGAACAAAAAAGAAAAACAAAGTTGCCGATTTGTCACTTCAATGACAGAATTCCTCCCAACTTTCTGTGCAGTGCTTTACTGTGGCATCGCCTCATGGGAACCAAAGTTCTAGCAACAACATTCAGCGGCACGAACAAGATCCGCGCATATGCGCACTGCGCAAGAGATTCAGTAAGCAATTCAGTACCTATTTCATCAGCAACATCACATCGGCAGCCAAAAAAACCTTCATCTCCTAAAGAATTCACGCTCAATCTTTACTCTGCGTGCGTCCTCCTCGTCCAGCCAGGAATCACTCTACTGCTGATCAACCTCAGCGGCAACACGACGACCCAGGTCTCAGTGACGGTGACGACCCAAGGGACGGTAGCGGCGCACAAGCATGGCGCAAGGAAGCACGTCGGCGGCAGGAAGTTCCGGCACGTCCACGGCCCCAGCTTCACCGGCGTCGACGAGGCAGCCGGCGCCGTGAGAGATGAGTACCATCTCACCCCCAAGGACGGCAACCTGAGGAGCCAGGTCATGCTGCTGAACGGCAGGGCGTTGGCCACCGACGCGGCGGGGAACATCCCGACACTGGAGGCTGTCAAGGTGGATGCGGCACAGCCCATCGCTGTGGCGCCGTACTCCATCGTGTTCGCTCGCATTTCACATTTCAGTGCCCCGGCATGTAGTTAGAGTAGTAGCTAGATGGGTAGTAGATTCATAATGGGTTTAGCCTGATTGGTGATGATGGACAGCTAAGCTTTCCATCTGGTAAGATGAGGTGAAATGAGGTACAAGGCATCTGTCGAGAGAAAAGGGATGCAATTCAAGGGTGAGTTTGTTTTTTTTTATTCTTAGAATTGTAGAAGGTTGAAGAAATTATGATGAACAACGATGGGAAGGGGAAAGGCTCGTTCCCATTGTCTTTCAGTTCATGGTTGGAAACACCAGTGAAACAGATTTGAGAGTGGTATTGGCGAAATTTGCTGAGTTCAAGGAAAGTATCAACTTTTCAAAAGCAAAAATGGAAAGCATCTAAGAAGAACTTTGCTTGGAACCAAAGAAATTCCAGAATATTGTGGTGCACCGAGAAAAAGGAGAATTTGATTTGACTTCAAGTTTCAAGGTCTGTTTGGAAAAGAGGAATTCAAAACAGAGAAAATGAATAAAACACAGGAATATGAAACGTGTGTACGTTGAAAATAAATAAAGGATTGAAAAAACACATGAATTTTATAGGAACCGAATATGAAACGTGTGTACGTTGAAAATAAATAAAGGATTGAAAAACACATGAATCTTATAGGAACCGGTGGTTGAAACACGAGAACATAAGACATGTTCATTCCTCCATTCTATTGAGCAAGGACTTATCATCATCCCTCCATTCACATGTAGGAAAAATTTCCAAGAGTTCGGAGTGGATGTTTTATTTCCTCCATTTTATAAAAAGCAAGTATTTCTAAAGGAAAGGAAAACTTCGTTCCTTTGGTTGTTCCAAACACTAGTCTATGTGATGCAAGCAAAACAAAGATATTAGATTACTTTGAAATTACTCCAATCCAAACAGGGCCTTGGGTTCTTTTATGAACTCGTCGGCAGCAGCCATGACAGTATACAAAAAGCATTCGTATTCCGCAATAACGCAGAGCATAACACTGGATGATTGGAATGGGCATCAACAGAGCAATACAGAGTTACCACCAGTACAATTCAACAATCATGTATCATTGTTCAAAGATTTCAACATCATCACCATCATCAAAGGGACTGGAAAAATTTGCCAGACGCAGGACATCTGTTCTCTTCTACGTGGAGCTACAGGGAGTAAGAGTAAGGCTAACAGTAACGCCTCCAGGAGGCCCAAAGAGAAAATACGAACAGCAGCAGCAATCCTGAAACAATGAGACCAAAAAAACAGCAGTGCAGCAAGACGGCTAGCGCACAATACACAAGAACTGGCGATTTGGCAGGAGTTATTCGTTGGTGTGGCCCTTACAGATACTTGAACAGAATGCCACCTTGGGTGGCGAAGAAGGGGGCAAACACGAGGGACTCCACGGCCATGAGCTTGATGAGGATGTTGAGGGACGGGCCCGAGGTGTCCTTCAGGGGGTCACCAATGGTGTCACCGATCACAGCAGCCTTGTGGCAGTCAGATCCCTTGGGGCCAAGGGTCCTCGCGTGCTCGCTGGCACCAGCCTGAAACAAGCAGAGGATGAAATTGAGGAGAAAGTTAGCACTGACCATAGATGAACAGACATGGTGTTCAATGAGACTTTTTCAGGACATTCACCTCAATGTACTTCTTGGCATTGTCCCATGCACCACCGGTGTTGGAAGCAGAGATGGCAATCTGTCGAAAGCAGAAATCCATAAACCCTAGAACAAGCAAACACATTGAAGTGCACAAAGAGTAGAAGGCAAAGAGCGCACCTGCACTCCAGAAACCAGGGCACCAGCAAGAACGCCAGAAAGAGTCTCAACACCGAAGAGGGTTCCAACAATGAGGGGAGTGAGCATGACCAGAGCACCCGGAGGTATCATCTCCTTGATGGAAGCATCAGTGGAGATCTTCACACAGGTTGCATAGTCGGGCTTGGCAGTTCCCTCCATTATCCCAGGAATGGTGTTGAACTGCCTGCGGACCTCCTCCACCATCTTCAGGGCGGCACTTCCAACACTCTTCATGGTCATGGCAGAGAACCAGTAGGGAAGCATGGCTCCAACAATCAAACCAATGAAAACTTTCGGGGAGAGGACATCGACAACCGTCACTCCAGCTCTGCTGACGAAGGCGCCAAAAAGCGCCAGGGACACAAGAGCAGCTGAACCAATGGCAAATCCCTGCAAAGAGATACAGATGAATTAAGTTACCAGAGGAGTACAACTGTTCTTTTGTTGCAGATTACTATCTACTACTACTACATAGGGATACAGATGAATTAAGTTACCAAATGAGTACAATGGTTCTTTACTTCTTTTGTTATCTTCTACCTACTACTTCATTCTCATATGTTAAAATATTAAGGAATACATAACCTACCAACAGTGCCAATAATGACAGTGGCAAATGAACAAGTTGAGCCAACAAATGAATAAAAAGCATTTTTACCTTTCCAATAGCAGCAGTTGTGTTGCCAGCAGCATCAAGAGCATCAGTTCTCTCACGGATTCTGTGGCTCATTCCAGCCATCTCAGCAATACCACCAGCATTGTCACTGATGGGACCATAAGCATCAATAGCAAGACCAGTTGCGATTGTGCTCAGCATACCAAGAGCGGCAACTGCGATGCCGTACATTGCAGCAATGGAGAAACTGACATAGATGCTAATAGCGATAGCGAAAATCGGGATGATAACCGACTTGTACCCAAGAGCGAGACCAAAAATGACATTAGTGGCAGCACCAGTTCTGCACGAATCGGCGACATCTTGCACAGGACTGCCACAGAATAAACATGTTAGGATTAAAACACCATCACAAAGAAATGATAACAAGAAAAACATAATAGAGACTGGTAGGATGCGAACCTGTATGCATTGCTAGTGTAGTATTCTGTGACAAAACCAATAATCAGACCAGCCCACAGACCAATTGCAACACAGAAGAACAAGCCCCTGGAAAGATATGGCAGTTGTCAAGACGGTACATTCCATTCTACAAATAAATGGCAAAGGTTAACAAAAAAAAGCATACCAGTTGGAGACCTCCTTCTGAGTACCGAAGTTGTAGATGGTGAACTTAGCTGGAAGGGCCAACCAGCTGATTACAGCAATACCAACAGTCATCAGGACGGTGGAGATGATGAGCTGCTTCTTAAGTGCAGGCTCAATTTCCTTCACAGCCTTGACTTCAAAGAAATCAGTAGCAAAAAGGGTGGTGATCAAGCAGACGATGATACCAACAGAGCTAACAAGGAGTGGGTAGCACATCCCAGTGAAATCATGGTCGATTCCGAAAGATGAAATAGACGCAACAACAAGGGCAGCACAGGAAGACTCAGCATATGACCCAAAGAGATCAGATCCCATTCCAGCAATGTCACCAACATTGTCACCGACATTATCAGCAATCACCTGCAAAATAAGATTTAAAAGTTCAGGGAAGGAAATGCCATGTATTAATGATTGTATAGCTCCTAGAATTGTCCTAAAATGAACACTATATGTCAAGAAAACTTACAGCTGGGTTCCTAGGATCATCCTCAGGAATGTTCCTCTCGACCTTTCCAACAAGATCGGCACCAACATCAGCAGCCTTCGTGTAGATGCCTCCACCAACTCTTCCGAAGAGAGCCATGGATGACCCACCAAGGCCATAACCAGTGATGGACTCAAAAAGACCCTCCCAGTCATCACCGTAATACAACTTAAATACATTAATGGTGATGTACAGAACCACAAGCCCACTTGATGCAAGCAGGAAACCCATAACAGCGCCAGAGCGGAAGGCAGTGATAAAAGCCTTGCCAACACCCTTCCTAGCTTCCAGGGTAGTTCTGGCATTCGCATATGTGGCAATCTTCATGCCAAGGAAACCAGATACCAAAGATGTGATGGCTCCAAGCAAGAACGACACAGTGCTAAAGAGTGCAGTGAACAGTGCAGGCTTGCAGTACTTGTCCTTGCTATAGGTGCAGGGCTGGCTCTTCGTGCTGAATCCCTCAACCGAACCAAGGAAGAGGAAGATCACAACAGCAAAAATAGACATGAAGATACCAACATATTGGTACTCAGTGAAAAGAAACGATGTTGCTCCTGTCCAATAAAAGAAAAGACAATTGTTAGACATCAGTTATATGGTTAGGGTCACTAGGATGTAAATATAACACCACACAAGATTATATTGCGCTGCGCATGCAAACTATGCACAATACAATAGCACACTAGTCAAGGAAGATCAGAAAGAACACCAAAACTATTGGTCCAATTTTATCTTTCCAGTATCAGCAAATAAATAACTAGTGCCTAATACAGACTTGACACATCCAACATCCATTTGTCAACCACACAGGGAAGTAACAAACTCATGGCCCCCAACCAGATAACTCCAAAAGTGCTTATTTTCCTGTGTCCCCATCTCAATCACAGAAAATAGCACATCCGGTCAAAGATTGGTGACACGCTTAAAACAAAACCCCACATATGGGGGCATGTATCTGATGAGCACTAGGCCATCCATGCTGATCTAAATGGGAAGCTCAGAGGTCAGTGAACAAGCGACATGTGAGTGACAGATGGCAGAGAATCCCCATCCCTTACCCAGGAACTTCCAGGTCCAGATCTACCTAGCACTAGAGACATAGGATCCCATGTATTGATTAAATAAATGGTAGCTCAAGTCCACCAAATGGTGCCCTGCCCAACTTTGCTACGTGTGCACATATAAAGTTTGTTACAGATACATCACGCACCTTCCATTACCAAGTTTTGGTCTAGAAGCAAGGGGCCAGGCGAGATCAGAACATTTTTTTGTCAACTGAAAGCTACACCTTTACTGCAGCACCGACACAGAGCAAGAACACCGCAAGGCATTAAAAGAACTCTTCAGCAAAGCCTAGATCCATCACCCACTACAAGCATCCAAAGCCAAAGCCCAGATTCACACTTCCAAGGGGTGAGAAAAAGGAATTATTTGCCTGCCCCACTTGGGACCCGTGAACCGAATACTAGCAAAACAACAGTAACATATCACATGAGCCCCCATTTGAAAAAATCCACATTTGGGACAGGTGCCAGTAGTGACCAAAATTATCATAAAAAGTACATAGTTTGGACTCTGGAGGGGGGAAGGGGTAGTACAGCAACTGGCAGCCCCCACAGAGGTACCAACACCCCCCACAGAGATATTTGTCTTCCATTCCGTAGAAAACATGCAGTCTGAAACTCGTTTCAGTCCAAAGAGAAACATCATTCTGTGATGCCTAGCCAGTAAGCTATGGTCCCCGAAGAGGGTAAAAATAGAATGGCATTTGAGCTCACCCAGGCACACATCCTGATATTAGGAACTTCACGGCCAGATCAGCGTGAAAGCCACTAAATAAACGAACGGATAACAAAAGTCTGGACCTTTTACCCCCCGCAAAGATCTCAATTTTTCGAGAAACGTGTGTATATCTATCCTATAATAAACGACAAATATGCTAAGAACGTAATCCTCGGTTGGCAAACGCGCCAGAGCAGCGCGAAATGCGTGGATCTAAGCGGACCCAGCGAGCGGCAGCCCCCAGATCTGAGGAATCCCCGGGCTCACCTTCGGAGATAGCGTTCTGGATCTCGGCGCACTTGACGACGACGTTGTGGTCGTTGAGCCCCTCCTCCTCCTCGATGAGGTAGTCGCCGTAGCCGTTCTTGCCGCCGCCGCCGGACGCGGCGGCCGCGGCCGGGGAGAGCTTCACCCGCGACACGATCACCCACTGCACGACGGCGAAGGCGATGCCGATGACGGCGGCGACGGGGATGAACACCTCAGTGGCGAGCGCCGAGAGGATCGCCATGGCGCGCCGGCGGAAGGCCAAACCCTAACCCTACGCGGGGAACGAACGCACGGACGTGCGGCGGCGGCGGGGTGGGGGAAGGGGAGAGGCGACGGACGCGTCTCGCTCTGCACGCTCTCTCCCCTCTGCTCGGGGCGCGTGTTCTTATATAGCGGGGAAGGTGAGTGTAGGTGGCCAGGAGAGAGAAGAAGAAGGGGGGGGCGGGTCGTGAATGCAATTAACTTGGAAGGGGTTAGGCGTAAAATTTGCAGGCCCGTGTGTCAGTGTGTGGGGTGTCCCGTTTTATAGCCTTTTGTTGTTGCTGGTGTGGTGGGCTGGAATTTTTTTATGGCAGGTGGGCCCAGGAGATAAATATCTTTATCTTTTCTTTTGTTCTTCATTGTAGGCGGGAAAAGATCTGGATCAAGCGTAAGGGAGTGAGCTTCCACTGACGTGTCATTTGCTTTCAACATTGGATAAGTTAATGATCTTGGATACTGCAATGGCAATGTGATTACTCCGTCTTCTTTGGGCGTCAACGAGAACCAGACATTTTTTTCCTTTGAAATGAGCTAGGAACCAGACAATATTCATTTACAAATTAATAATAAAGTAGTAGAAAATACAAGAGAATAACCATGTAGGCTAGACGTGGGGAGAAAATAACAACAAAACAAACTATAAAAACTACATCAGTCATAGCCAAAAAAACTACTTGGACAATCGTTGCTAAAACTATTGTAAACCCATCTTAATTGCTTAGGCGGTATTGGCCCTCCGCAGTGTTAACCTGGATTGAAGCTTGAAGTGGAGAGAGAATATTTGTGAACGGCTCTGCCACTGCAACAAGTGATGCCGACGCTACAAATTTTGAGAGCGGCATAGGTATTTGCTAAGGTTCTCTAAAGCAAGTCGTTTTGGATATCGACACGGTCTTTAAAAAACGACTTTGACCGCTACTTTTTGCTATAAAATATTTATAAAATATAGTCAATATATACATTTATGAAACTACATTTCGAGATGAATCTACTTACATCACTTTCATATTTTCAAACTCAACCCAAAAAAAGTTATTTGTAATCAAAGTTTAAAATGTTTGACTTAAGACAACCTCAAAACGACTTGTTTTAGAGAACCGGATGGAGTACTTGCCTCGATGCTAACTCTGACAAGGACAAACTACAGCAAAGTTGTTGGTCGCCGCTAGTAATGCCATCACGCTGTAGCCTTGGGATAATGATGCCTTTTTTGGGCAATGAGACCCATTATTTTCTAAGCTCCACATATTGCTAAAAGCCTTACGGTTTTAATCTCTTTCCTACAACTAAAAAGAACAAAAGTAAGATAATTTTTTAGTGCAACATTTTTTTGGGTCGCCCTTCCCTCCCTTGCGATACCGTGGCTTAGATAGCCAAGTACGCCTTGGAAACCTTGCGCAAACGCCTAGCCATCTCGGGAAGGAAACATCGCGGCCTCGCCATCTCGGAAAGGAAACATCGCGCCTCGCCATCTCGGGAAGGAAATCTGGTAGCCTCCCTCATCCTGTGACTCATCCATCTCAGCGCGACAGTCATCGCCATCGCGTGGCCTCCCTCATCCTCGCTCATCGGGCAGGCACCCGGTGATGGTGTTCTACCACGGCGGCGCATTCGTGATCGAGTCAGCGTTAACGCCGCTGTACCACGCGTACCTGAACGGGGTGGCGGCGAAGGCGCGCGTGGTGGCGGTGTCCGTGGAGTACCGCCTGGCGCGGAGCACCGGATGCCGACAGCGTACGATGACTTGTGGCAGGCGCTCAATTGGGTGGCCCAGAACGCCATGTCCGGGCTAGAGCCATGGCTGCGGGACCGAGCCAACCTGTCCTGGCTCTTCGTCGCCGAGGACAGTGTCGGCGCCAACATCACGCACAAATGGCCATGCGCGCGGGGGGGGGGCACGGAGGAGGGCAGGCGGCGGCTAGACGGTGGCGCAGCCATCACAGGGCTCCTTACTTCTGGGGAAGTAGCAGTGGCCGGGGAGATGACAGACCCGGTGAGGCGGCACCAGTACGAAGCGATGTGGTCCTTCATCTGCGGCAGGCGGTATGGCATCGACGACCTGCGGGTGGACCCACTGTCGATGCCGGCGTCGTAGTGGCGGAAGCTGGCATGCTCACGCGTGGCGATCACATCGTCGGGCCTGGATGACTTTCGGCCATGCGACCTAGCGTACACGGCGGCGGCGTGTAACAACCAGTCCCGACATACATGGCCCAGGCCCACTCTTCCGAGGAGTGGTCCCACCCGCGTAGCAACCCGCTTGAACTTTTGTCCTCGCTTTCTTCAAAACGGTTAATCGAAGGTTACTATGCGTCCCTGGCCCTGGTATTTAAGTCGATCCGACGATTCCTCAGTTTCCAGTATGGTACTAAACCTGGTTGCACAGTGTTTTTTCACGGTGCTACAGTAATCCCTGCACATCATATATAATCAGTGATCATTTAAAATAAGGTAGATATATATGATGTGCATTTATGTACAGGCATTTTATGGAAACTACATACACAAATATATCTACTTCTGAGTCCTACTAGTATAGGTCTAGTAGTTGCTATGCTCAGGATTTCAGTAGCGTGAGTAACCTGTCGTTACTCACAATAAATGATAATTATGATCACTCATGATATAATGGTGGAAAGGAAAAGTGGTGACCGGACAGGGATATGGTTTGGGTACTGGTAGGTGTAAGAGGTTGTGTCCTGAGGCCAACAGGGCATAGCTTGGTTACACTTTTTCTCTATCTGTGTCGGTTAAGGATCGGCCGTTGCATAAGTCTCAAGGTAAGTCACAGATTTATTATTCCGAGCACATACTTAGGTATAGGTGCAGGGAAGACTTGTTGCTCTCTTGTTGTGGGTTTCGGCTCTTTTCGGACGGACTGATTGGAGGCGGGGATGGTGGAGGTCCTTGCACCGCACTAAGTCCGAGACTTAGAAGCGAGGGCTTGGAGTCCAAGTTTAGACAGGAACTTAGACCCCATGACAGGAGGGTGATGGGTTGATCCTGCTTGTGCCTGGAGTACAAGCGAGGCGTGTGTTTTCAGGGTACCCAGCTGGGGGCATTGATTCGCGAATCGCCGGGCAATCCGGTATGGCTTGTTTTGGGTCTAGCACCGTAGTAAGAACTAAAAGATGGAAAGTGATAAAACGGAACTAATTGCTTAACTCTTGCTTGAAGGTAGAATAGAGGCTTACGTAGAACAACTAGATAATAAATTAATATGGCTATTAATAATAACATAAATAAGGACTCACTATTAGTATTGCTTTCTGTAAAAAAGAAACCAGCAAACCATAAAGCTTATCATATTCCTTGGAGTCGGAAAATTATTCCCACTAGTCAGATAAGTCTTGCGAGTACATTATGTACTCAGGGTTTATTTACCCCTGTTGCAGGTAATGTTTGAAGACCACCTTTGTGTGGAGGATTCTTCTAGTGGGTACAGACGGATCCTCGTTCTTTATCGCTAGATGTTTACTTTTAATTCCACTGTTTAATATTCCGTACTCTGACTTTGGAAATGTAATAATATAATTTTTATGAACTTTAGATGTATAAAATGGATTAAGTATTGTAACTCGTTCTCATTATTGGATCCTTGGGGGAAAATGTGGATCTTTAGGGTTCTCCCTTGGGGTGTGCCCGATAGATACCACCCGTTGTAGCTTGCTTTCGGGGTGCTTAGTGTCTGGTGGAAGACAAGCGCCTCCGTAAGTATGCTATTTCGGGTGGTTCTGCCACAAGATGTACTGTACATCGTCACCATACTGTTGAGTGGTTTTTCAATGGTGCATTCTTTGTTTTAGGATTTGGATTTATCAAGACAAACTGGATAGATGAAAGCTCTAGTTTGGTTTTGGTGAATTGATGAAACCCTAAGTGCTAACCTAGTTTATTAAGTGATCATGAGATAGGTAGCACACTACAAGTGGAGAAGCCAATGAAGATCATAGCATGATGATGATGATGGCATGGTGATGATCAAGTGCTTCGACTTGGAAAGAAGAAAAAGAAAAACAAAAAGCTCAAGGCAAAGGTATATTTTGTAGGAGCTATTTTATTTTGGTGATCAAGACAATTAGAGAGTGTGATCACATTTAGGTTTGATAGTCGTACTATTAAGAGGGGTGAAACTCGTATCGGAATGCGGTTATCAAACTGCCACTAGATGCTCTAACTCATTGCATATGCATTTAGGATCTAGTGGAGTGCTAACACCCTTAAAAATAGTTGTGAAAATATGCTAACACTTGTGCACAAGGTGATACACTTGGTGGTGTTGGCACATCTACAAAGGAGGTGGTGTTTGCAGGGTTGAGATGGGTTTGGGATTCGGCGCTTTCGAGAAAATAGAATGCCTATTTTCTATTGTGCCGGATGTAAATTCTTGTGGTTGGCACATTGAAGGGTGAAGAAGTTAGAAGTGAAAACGAGTTGATCGCGAAGACGCTGGTGTCGGTCAACTGATCGGACGCTGGGTCTGAAAGCACCGGACCCTAGCAGCGTGCGTCCGATCAAACTGACGGGTCTGCACAGTACCGAGGGTATTGCACCAGACGCTGGTCTGTATCTGGTCAAGGTGGACCGGACGTGTCCGGTCGAAGAAATACGCCTCGGGGAGCTTACTAGAAACGACCGGACGCTGAGGCTTCTGCGTCCGGTCATTTTGTGCCGGAGCGTCCGGTCAGCTTCGTAGCCGTTGAAATCTGACGAACAGCGTTTGAAGCCGATGACACGTGGCGCACATCGCACGACCGGACGCTGAGGTCCAGTGTCCGGTCAATATGACCGGAGCATCCAGTCGGCCCGTGTTCAGTGCAGTGAAGGGGTACAATGGCTCTATTTCGTGGGGGCTTCTATTTAAGCCCCATGGCCGGCTCAAGCTCACCTTCTTGCACATTTTTCATTGACATAGCAACCTTGTGAGTTTAGCAAAAGCCCTCCCACTCACTCATTTCCATCATTGATTCATCATCTTAGTGAGATTGGGAGTGATCCAAGTGCATTGCTTGAGTGATTGCATCTAGAGGCACTTGGTGTTCGTGTTTCGCTGTGGATTTCACTTGTTACTCTTGGTGGTTGCCGCCACCTAGACGGCTTGTAGCAGCGAGGATCGTTGAGCGGAGGGTGGTGATTATCTCTGGCTCCGATCGTGGTGATTGTGAGGGGTTCTTGACCTTTCCCCGGCGGAGCGCCAAAAGGTACTCTAGTGGATTGCTCGTGGCTTGTGTGATCCTCATCTTATGTTGGTTGTGTGGCACCCTATTGAGGGTTTGGCGTGTGAAGCCAATTAGCACGTGAACCTCCAAGTGAGTGAATCGCCACAACGAGGACTAGCTTGCCGGCAAGCAAGTGAACCTCGGTAAAAATCATTGTGTTCATCATTGATTCCGAAGTGATTGGTCATCATTGTTATTCATCTTCGTGATTGATTGGTTCATTCATCTACACGGCGGTATAACCCTCTTGATCACTCTCTTTACTTTACCGCAAACTAGTTGACAAGCTCTTTAGTGTAGCTAGTTGTGAGAGCTTACATGCTTGGTTGGTGTGGCTCTTTAGTTAGCCTTTGAGAGCACACTAACATAGGATAGTGTCATTGCTCTTGTGTGAATTGGCACTATCTAAACTAGAATTGTGGTAGGTGGCTTGCATTTTGAGTAGGCTAGCGCAACACTTGCTTCGCCTCATAATTGTCTAACCATTTGGTTAAGTGTTATAGAAATTTTTATTAAGCTATTCACCCCCCTCTAGCCATTAGGACCTTTCAACAGATAGTGAAGCAGCAAACAATTTGGGTCTTGTAGTCATTCACGAATTCGCAAACCTGGTAAGTTCACTTGCATCTCAGAGTAACTTCATTTTTAGGTCTTCCTAGATCTACCACTGCTCCTGTCCGACAAATTCAATTTTGCAGTTTTGTTACTTGAAGTTATTCCTTTCAGTCTTGCATGCATGTTTCCGTCTACCACTATATGTTGGTCATCAATCTATAATATACTTGCTTGCATCATCGTGCGTTGGACATCTATACTATTTTTCACCATGAGATAGTTGTAGAAAATTGAGCAGTAGCAGTTGGAATCTTTGTCAGCAGATGGTAATTCAATATCACGTTGTGGTCTGATATATAGTAAAAAATTGAGCAGTAGCAGTTGAAGTCATCGAAACTCTAAAAACTCCTTTTATATAATTGTAGACTTAATTAATATCTAATTTTCATTATGGTTTAACCATCTAATCATGACACTATGGAATACTAAGTAGAATTAGCCAACCAATAGTACACATAGAGCAACAAGTTCGCCTCGTAGAACTATTGAGAGACTATATTCTTAACTGTACAATATATTTCATGAAGACTTATATAATATTGATATTGATGTTACCAACATCATGATAGTATATCTTTTAGATAACAGACACACGCTCCCGTTGCAACTCACGGGCATTTACCTATATTTCATAAAATGCCTCTACAAATTAAGTTACTTATTTTATATTGATTATATTTTATACACTAAAATGATAAATTGTTCGATTTTCTGATCTTTTGTTGTTCGTTCAACACTCCATATTTTATAGATTTGGTCAAGTGCCATCCAAGTTTAAGTAAAATTTCACAAGAGACTTGAATTAAAGGTTATTCAAGACTGCATGCTTGGTTCAATGATTTACAAATTCTTGATGCAGAGCTAACAACTAAAGCAACAAATTCTTGTGCCGAGCTAACCATAAAAGCAAAGAGCAAGCCAAGATAAGGGTTAAAGCAAGGAATTCTTGTGCCGAGCAAACCATTAAATTAAGCAGCAAGCTTGTGCTTCAACAAGTTCCAATGCGGAGCTAACCGAGTTCTCCAGTGTTGAATCAGTGTTTTCTAATCCTTTGTATATCATAAGTAGTCTGTATTATCCCTTGGTTCAATAATAAATTGCAACAAGTTATCAATATAATTTATTTTGGTTTAGTTAAACTTGTAATGACGATCCATTCTGCAACTATTGTCCCGATAAATATATCTCTGTTTATTCATAATGAGCTTTGTTTACTTGTAGTACTAAATAATTGGAGCTGATACAAGTACGCCATCGACTCCATCTCAACCATAGCAAAGCTGATTCATCTCTTCTCATGTGCTTTGTTTATTTGTAGAACTAAGTCCATTGTACAAGTGCAGATACTAAATAATTTGTACAAGTGCAGATACTAAATAATTTGTAGAGACGGTGTCGGCACCGCCGCCTCGCGAGATCCTGTGTGAGCGCCATCACCACCGCGGCATGCGCGCGCTGCCGCTGCTGCCGCCCGCGCTGCTCCTCACGCCGTGCCTGTCGCCGCCGCCTCGCACTGCCGCTATGGTTAGGTTTTGGGGGGCACGGGTGACGAGCGGTGAGGGTGGAGTGCGAGAGACGGGGTAGGCGAAGGGACGAGCAGGAAGACTGGAGGAGGAGATGCGCGCCATGGCAAGAGGCGGAGCTCGGCGGAGCATGCCCAAGGGACAAGCGGGTTTTGTACGATTCACAACTGCCCGTGCATGGGGTTTAATGGGCAAGACCTGAACCGATTTGCAATCGGACGGTTCATATATTTAGTTTGCCTGATCCGACGGTCCATATGATTTTTAGTTATATATTCCTTGTTAGATTTATATTTCAAGAACATGTTTATATTTACTCAAATATTATATTTAAGTTTATATATACAGCAGCTTGTGCATAGCATTTGTGAGCCTGCGACACCAAGCTCTCCGTGACTATGTTAATTTTACGAACTTTGCCTTTTGGATTAATTGTCAATTTAACATTTGTATTTAATTTCACAGTATTGTTATCTTATCGTGCGATCCATATGTTTTTAGTATAAAAGTTTAGTTGTTCCGTAGCAACGCACGAGCACGAATCTAGTGAGAACTATACTTTAACGCTATTTGGCTATTTTGAAGCATGAGTTATTAAAATACTTATATACTCCCTCCGTCGACGAATGGGCATCATGGGCATCGTTTGAGAAAAATGTGTTTTTAGAGTCTGCATCATCTAAAGTGGTCCCTCGTGTTTCCTCTCGGGCTTATTCCCGGGCAACGCCTTGTATGGCATGCAGGGTTACGACGCAATCCTCCTTCCGTTATCCTCAAATACAACTCTGTTCGCTCCTGTTGGGGTTATGACCCTGAGGTGTCTTAAGGCACCGATTAGTTGACAGGCCACGCGGCATATAACTCATCGGGTTAACAATGACCCAAATGACTGAGACCCAGCTAGGATAGCACGCCGAACCAACGCCTAGGCCAAGGTCGGCCACGACCCCTTCTCCTACCTTAGCCACACGGAAGACGCGCGACCTCTCCCTCATCACGACCCCGAGGGCAGGACGGGGAGAGATCGAGCGCGGCTCAGTATGTCTGCTCTGACAAAAGCAGGCATGCCGCACTGACCTCACAAGGACCGAGGGGACAACAGTCACCTCGATCCGGTCAGACGCCATCCCTGTGCCACGCCGCACCAACGATACAGCACCACACAACGGTGGCAACGGGAACGAAACCCACCATCCGAATACGGACTGATAGGACGCGCGTACGATCCCACCCACTACGGGATGGGATCCATGACAATGGTCTCGACCTAGAGACCATCTCGACTTGCGGAGAGCCCCGACACCAACGATAGGGGTCGTGGCCCTCAGCCTCATGAAGCGACTAGGCGAACGACGACATAGGGCGGCTATCTACTATGGGTACGATGCCCCGGGGAACCTAGATGCAACGGCGAAGATCATGAAGGATGCCACGTTGCACAGGATAGCTGATGAACTATCACCATGGCTACAGTGCTGCCACGGCCAGCACAGTAGCACCACGTCAAACCCTGCCGCGACGTGGCCACAAGACCATGACGACAGCCACGCCCGGGCAAACATCAGAAGACGACGTGGCTTGCAAGCCAAGTTAGTTAGGACCTTCCTCAGGCTTTCGACCCTTCGGTCGGGAGAACCTTCTCTTTGTAACGAGCCCTAGCCCCGGACTCTATATAAGGGTGGCCAGGGCTCCTATCTCGGGACATCTTGACATTTCTTCATCCTCTACCATTTCATCCATAGCAGTAGGGCTTCTGGAGCTTCTCTTCGAACTATCCCTCATCTAGCATAGGTTCTACCACCTCTTTCACCATTCTTGCACCCCCATTGTAAGAACTTCAGAGCATTCAAGCGAGGAACACGTACTCGATCTTCTCTGAGACTGGACGTAGGGCTCCGGCCTGAACCAGTATAAATACTTATGTCTATTGGATGCTATCATCGTCTTTCTAGAGCTGCGCGATAATCGTATAAATTTAGTTCGGTTTATGAAACACCGACACCTCCATGTTCTCCGCAGCACCGATGCGCTGCAAGTCGCTCCACATCGTCGTGCTAACACGTCTTAGCACCACCAATTCGCTCCACGACGCAACGTTGTTGCATGCGATGGATCGCTAGGACAACGCAAATGAGGTGCACTACGTGCGTGGTGTCAACTGGGCATCAGATTCCAGCGACAAAGATGAAGAGCCCATGGCTAACGCGAGAGCAAGGAATTGATCAGCATGTCCGAGAGCGAGGTGCAGTTAGCGATGGATACATTTGTAGGTGAGACTTTGGTGCTGAAAGGTGATGCACTAGTGCCTATTTTTTATCTATGGTGGTCGAATTTTGGTATGGGCGGCAATAGATGGAAGGTCGATCACGACGTGAGAAGAGAGGGGGTGCATGGGCGCGCGATCGCGGCGTGAAATTTCCTTGTGTGGCCGTGCGGGGCTTCCTGCTTAAGCGCGCGATTACGGGCGAGCTAACGGCGTTTTCAGCGGCGTGAGCGCGAGGTTACTCGACAAAGCAATGCAACGAAAAATTGGCTCCACGGTGATGCTAAAAAAGGGTCTTCTTCTTGACTGCATTATTTAACCGCACCCACAAAGATGAGTAGCCCTTCTTCTTTTTGGTTTGTGTTCGAAACAACTTGCCTTTGTGTGGATTCTCTTGACTGCATTTAACCACAACCACGATAAGATGAGTACTAGTGTGTTACTGTACTATCAAACGGTGGTAGTGATGATGAAGGCCTTGCAATTAACACGTCGTCGCTGATTGATGGACAGGAAGACAGCTGCTCTCAACCTTTTCACCACTTTGCACCTGCAGCCTAAAAGGTATTTCCACCTATTTTGTGCAAATTATTACTGTATCAGTTTTTGCGCTTTGCCATGTTCGTGTCGCTGAAATTTGGCTTGTGCTGATGCTTATGTTGATTTGTTGTGAGAGGAAAACATTGTTCGTTCGCTGAAAAGTACTACTGAAGTAGGCGTAAGTGGTGTGTCGATGCTAAACTTCAGACTTGTTCGGACACATGAAAAATCTCTAATTCAAGAAGTCGTGTAAAAGAAAATATGTGGAGTATACGTATCATAATTCTGAGAGTATAACTCGAGTCAATTTACTCCCTCAAGCCATGGAGCTATCTCAACAGCAACGTTTTGGGAAGTTATGGGGTGCACGTCCACCGACTGATGAGTGGTTAGTTTAAGCAGACCTTTCTCCTATAGCTGGGCCGTTCGGTACACTCTAATGCTTGATTGGGATCTCCGTCCTACTGCTAACTCACTGATAGTGCTTTTATATATATAATTCAGTGGTTGTTGCACATAATAAAACCATGCACACACATGGCCCTTTTTGAGTTGTGTAATAAATTGCGTACCAAGTTACATTTCAGAAGTTGGCTGGTCCTCTTCTTGAATTAATCCCCTTGCAATAACATGGATATATATGTTGAGTTCACTGGTAGCATTGCTCACAAAAACCTTTCATTGACCTAACCGTACTTTGTTTATAAAGTACGGAGTACTTCATATGGGTGTGGTGTGGCTCGTGAGATGTCTGGACAACTTGAGTAGCTATTACGCTATTTTAAGGTTTCTCAACAGATCCTACCACTTTGCACTTAAATGGCGATCATGCATGTGAAATTTCCAGCGTGCTGCATTTATGGTGGGTTATTGGTGGCCGTCAGGCAATAGGATGACGCAACAGCAGATCCTTTTTGTACACACTGGTCGAAATAGAAACGCGTTATTAGTGAAAATATATTGATTATGCTAACTTTGGTGAAGAGTTTCATGGTGTTGTTTCCAAAAATATATAGATGTAATGAAACATGGATAAAACAATCACTCTTAATGTATAGTTTTATACTTTTGTTTCATAGACATTTGATCCCATAACTCATCTAGGGGTAGAAATCGAGTCACGGTAGTTTCAACTATAGTACATCTCTCTTTATTTAAAAGTGTTGCCATGTTATAAAAAACGTTTATACGGCAACCTATCAATATAGATAAAACTCTCAATAATACTGGCCCGATGAACTTGTCCTTTCCAAGAAAACTATTCATATACTGCCTTCGTCCAAAATAAATCAACTCCTAAAATCACACTAAGTCAAACTAACCTGACTTTGATCAACTTTATAGTGAAGAATAACAATATTTGCAATATCAAAAAATATAGTATGAATTTTTTTCATGTGTATATAGTGATACTAATTAATTTAATATCATAAATATTGTTACTCTTTTCTATAAATTTGGTTGAATTTAAAATAATTTGACCTAGAACAACTTTATAGATTAATTTATTTTGAAATGGCCATGGCATATCACATTGGCTTATGAATGGGTATGGTGATTAATCGATGATATATACGTTGATTCATAATTACTGATGTAAGTGGGCTAGCCCTCAAACACGATATAGCTTGCTGAATTTTGGCTAAAACTGACTGAAAAACACTGTTCTAGTTGAATTGTTGTGAGAGAAAAACACTGTTCCAGCGGAAAAAAAACAAGCCGAACAAGCCGGCTTCTGAGTAAGCTGAACGGGCCATAGGTTTGATTTTGCAGCTTGCTTGCGGCAACCGATAAAACTAAACCTATATCAGTATATTAAAAGATATATTATGAATATTTTCATGTGTATATAGTGATACTAATCAATTTAATATCATAAATATTGTTACACTTTTCTATAAATTTGGTTGAATTTAAAATAATTTGACCTAGAACAACTTTATAGATTAATTTATTTTGAAATGTTCATGGTATATCACATTGGCTTATGAATGGGTATGGTGATTAATCGATGATATATACGTTGATTCATAATTACTGACTGATGTAAGTGGGCTAGCCCTCGAACACGATATAGGTTTGATTTTGCAGCTTGCTTGTGGCAACCGACAAAACTAAACCTATATCAGTATATTAAAAGATATATTATGAATATTTTCATGTGTATATAGTGATACTAATTAATTTAATATCATAAATATTGTTACACTTTTCTATAAATTTGGTTGAATTTAAAATAATTTGACCTAGAACAACTTTATAGAAAAACTAAACCTATATCAGTATATGCGGGCTCGCTAGCTAACCCAATTGCATTTCTATTCGTGATATACGTAAATCAGAATTTGATGCTGACTTCTAGGGCATCAGGAAGATCGTCGCACTTTGAAAAATCTACAGGGGGAATTATATTTTAACATGGATTGAATTGAAGTCCCTTTTCGCTGGCAGGGAGAAAAAAAAAAACTTACGTACCGAGCTACTTGAGCTCCTTGTCTGTTTCTTTTCCTTTTTTTTTTGTTAGAAGAGATCTTGCCTCGTTGGTTAATCAATTAGACAAGAAGTAAATTTAGCAGATGTATAAAAAACATTTCCATAACATTTCTAAATTCTTATGTATTCTACTAGTTTCACATAAATAGCTATAGAATTAATATTGATCAAAGCCTTAATAAACACATAAATAGCCTCTCATAGGTATTATATGAGTCACATACTAAAACATATAGCACGGTCTGTTAGATGCACTCAATCCCCATATTGTGCACAGATGATTCACACTAAATAAGATACACCTTTCATTTTTAAATTATAATTGATTATTCACATCAACTTTGTTCTAAGTTATTTTTTTCTAATTTTAATCAAGTTCTAGGGGAAAAATTGTAACAACACCTACAAGCCGAAATAAATATACTGTCAAGATATATTTTAAGAAGAATTTAATAAAGTTCATTATTCGATATTATGGATGTTGTTGATTTTTTTATGAACTTAATCAAAATTTGACGAATTAGGACAATATAAGTGAAACATAACTTGGAAAAAAATGAAGTACTCGCCCCCCCCCCTGAAAAAGGAAAAAAATAAGTATGCATCTTTCTCCAACGGCCATGCAAATTGACAAGTCGATCTCCATGTACTCCCTCCAGTTCCCTAAAGAAAGTCGTTTTAGATAAGGCTTAGTCAAACATTATAAATATAAATCATGAATAACTTTTATAAGTCAATATTATACTTTAGAGATTGTGTCATTGTCGAAAACGACATTACTTCAGAAAACTGGAGGGAGTAATTAAGACTTCGTAATTTGTACACGAACATCAATGAGATACCTAGGGATGAAAACGGATCGGAGCGGAGCGGATAATGACTTTTCCATATCCTAATCCATTTTATTTTATTGGATTCGGAGCAGATATTAAACGGATTCGGTTACGAATACAGATTTTTTAGATGTCGAAAATGGTATGGATTCGGACCGGTGTCGGAGCGGAAGCGGACTTTTTTAAGTCGGATAATATGTGCATACATGTTGTTTTTTATGATGAGAAATAATTCATTAATCAAAGTCATAAAGTGGCAACACAACTCAAAATAATCACCATCAATCCACCACTTCGATTTAAGAGCTCACAAAATTAATACAAGTTCTCAGTTTAGATTTAAGAGTATAAAACAAGCGTGTAAAAGAAATAAATATTCTTAACTAGTATATAACCCCGTTCGTTTGGAGGAATTCTGGAGGAATATGAAGGAATTTGTGAGAAGAAAACACTGTTCCGGATGAAAAAAGAAACGGATCAAGCCGGGTTTAAGGGCACGTGAACGGGGCCATAGTTGACGCTAATTGGGCAAATAGGCAATTAGTAGGATTACCATTTCACGTCGTGTGAAAAGATAGTTAAATTAGTAAATATAGTTGACGAACATTGCTTGTGGGCAACAATATAATAATGGGTTGGGCTAACTTATATTCTTGTCACTTGGGCTCCTTAAAATATTCAGATTATCTTATTGTAAGCGTAGAATAATCCACGTTTAATTATCAGATAATCCATATCCTCCAGATTTTGTCAATCCCATATCCTACGCCGCATCCGCATATAATCGGATTTGGATCATCCGCATCCGCACGGATATTAAAATCACTTCTCCATATATCCTTAAAATTCGGATTCAGAGCGGATCGGAGCTGAGGATTATAAATACTCACCCCTAGAGATAGCTACATGCACGTTCTTTCTTTCTTTTTGCCTTTTTTCCCGAAAAAGAAAATTAAGTAGTGTGCTCCAAATTTAAAATCGATCTCCAGCTAATAATTATACCCGTCCTAAACCACCATGATCCCTACCACAGGATATATACATACGTACGTTCAAACGTCAAGTTCGATCCCATCGCTCGCGCTCCGCTACTAGTTGCACGTCGTCTTTGCTGTCAAGCCATGTGGCGGATCTCAACAGCGCGCCGTGGAAATCATGAGATGAGCGCCCAAACAAAGACCGACCGACACTGGACAGCTTGGTGTACATACCAGCATCGCGCTTAGCTTAGCTAGCACTAGCAGCTCGCGATCCCGTCCCGGCGCATGGGGGTGGCGTCGTGGCGACCGACCGACCGACGTGACGCGCGCGCGACTCGCGTCACATGATTGGGGCTCGGTTGGTGCGCACGACCGGGACGACGGGCCAGCGGCGGGCGACGGCAGCTGCTGCCTCAGGTTCCAAGGATCCGACGGGGCAGGGGCTCCTGCCTGCCATGTGCTTGAGCTGCTGGCATGTGCCACGTTGTGACGGCGCGCGTGAACGGTGGCGTCGCGTCGCCCGCGCGGACAGGACAGGCAACGGAACGGATCCGGCAGCCATAACAGCCCCCGGCGGTGATCCGATAATGCGCCGCCCCCGGCTTTAGGCCTACCTGGCTTCCTCGCCTTTGCGCCGCGTCCGTGTCCGTCCCGTCCGGCAGGCTGTGTTGGGGCACGGTCACGTACTGCCCGTACTGCCAGTCTGCGCCATCATGCCATGCCACCACTCGCCGGATCGGGGCAGAAATATCTACTGCACGTAGGAGTATGTTTTTGGGACCATCCAAGCAAGAAAACCACAGTACAATGTCAGGATTTGTTCTAGATGCTCGCTCGAGGAGAGGAGCTCAGCTCAATTTTGCGAGAATGTTGGCAAGGCGTGTGGACTCGACTGACCCGTTGCGGTGCGCGCCCGAGGTAGAGGTGGGTACGGGCGTGTATGGCTGGGTGCTGGCCTGCTGTCTTTGGCACTGTGCTGCAGTAAAAGCTTTACTGCGAGACCGTATGTGCACAGCTGACTCGCCCGCCCACTTGCGGCGAGGGATGGCGAATCGGCAACCCTGCAGCACAGGAATGCACATGACATGCTTCGTTCAAAACGGTAACGTTCAGACCAAGTTCAGTCGGACGATCTTGTGCTGCTGCTGCTACCGTAGCCAACGCGATCCATCAAACCATCAACAGGCCTGCAAAAAATGCATCGGTCCGTTCCTGGAACGAACGTCGTGTGTGTGCGTGCCTGATGGCTGATGTGAACGTTCCGCCGTTGGCGCTGCAGGCGCAGCAGCAGCCCCATGCATAAAAAAAGAAAGGGAAGGTGCGTGCGTGAGCGGCCGGCCGGCACGCTCCCCACCCCTCCCGAACCCGACGGCAGACGCCTCCAAAGGCCATGGCGTGCGGCGCGGACGCCGAGGCCGCGCGATAACGTGGTCACAGCTCGCAAGCCCCCTGCCGCAAGCGCCAAACGTACATGGCATGGCATCGCTGTCGATGACGAGGGCCGGCCGGACGGACGGACGACCGGAAACGCAGCGGACGAGAGCGACGCGCACGCGCACGGGCGCGGCGCCAACGGCACGACGCACACGCGGGCGCGCGCATTCGTCGGTGAGGCGCTCGATCTCGTCCTCCACCTGCCGCAGTGCCGCCCGCCGCTGGGCGCTGGCTGTCCGCGTCCAGTGACGTACTACCAAGTATTCTTGGGTTGGACGCTACCGCTACCCACGACCCAGTCGGTCCGTCCGCACCCGCAGCAGCCATGACGATTGAGGGGGAAAAAAGGGAAAAGGCAGAAGAGCTCGAGAGGAGATCAAGTTTGGTTTGTTCAGTCATGCAGAGATCAGAGATGGGTGAGCAATTGGACATGCATATCCGATCGCAATCGCAACTCCAACTCGCAAGTAGTAGGTCGGCGATGGATTCCTGGCCATGGACGTACTCGTAGGTGCTACGCGTTCCCAAGCACGCATTTGAGATCTCATCTCCCTCGTTGCGCTCAGGCTGTGCTCGTCGATGATACTACTACTGCTATGCTGAAGTGAAGTGATGGCACGGCACCAAGCATCGTCGTCGTCGTCGTCCCTGAACAACTCGTAACTACCGTCGACGTCGACGTCACGCTCACATGGATAATGGATGGATCCTTGGAGCAGTGTACCAGCAGTACAGTACTAGTGCAGTGGGTGCCGCCTTGCGATTACTGACTGATGTCCCTTTTTTAAAAGTCCTCCGCGGATTAAACAAGTCCGGCTGCGTTTCGCTTCACCCCGAGCTGGCGCTGCCATGCCAGTGCCACCGGTGGACAGCGCAGACGGTGTCGTCGTGACCGGTTTCATCATTTATGGCAGCGCGGCCTCTCGCCGTTCTGGTGGAGGCGTCATCTGACCGACCGCCCTATCGTGCCACGGACGGGATCGCGCCCTCGGATCCCATTCCCTGCTGCTGCTGCACAGCACAGGGGCGGCAGAGCGCAGAGGCAGGCACACCAACAGGCAACAGCTAGCTCAGAGATCCGCAGGAGCTGGATGGATGAAATCCACCCAACCGCGTTGCTTCCTCCTGCACGTCCAGACGTCTGGACTGGCACCGTGGACGCACAACGTACTTCGGCTAGGGCCTTGTTTAGTTTACATCAAAATTCCAAGTTTTTTCACTCTCTCTCCATCACATCAATTTTTGGACGCTTGCATGGAGTATTAAATATAGGTAAAAAAATAACTAATTACACAGTTTAGTTGAAAATCACGAGATAAATCTTTTGAGCCTAGTTGGTCCACGATTGGACAATATTTACCAAATAAGACGAAAGTGCTACTATTCATCGGGTTGAAATTATTCACAATCTAAACAAGGCCTAGCTAGAGATGGCCAGGCCGCAACGCCACGACGCCGTCCGACCGGTCGTCGGGGTCGAGCCGGCCGGCGTTTGAGCGGGCGCGGGACACGGTGGAGTAGTGGCAGCACTGGCACGTTCCAGGACCTTTTCTTTTCTAGTAAGGGCCTGTTTAGGCCACGTTTAGTTTCAAAAAGTTTTTCCAAAAAGTGCTACAATAGCCATCACATCGAATCTTGCGATACGTGCATGGAGCATTAAATGTAGACGAAAAAAAATTAATTGCACAGTTTGATTGGAAATCACGAGACGAACATTTTGAGCCTAATTAGTCCATGATTGAATACTAATTGCCAAATAAAAACGAAAGTGCTACAATAGCCAAATTCCCAAATTTCCCGAAACTAAACAAGGCCTTAGTTCCCAAAATTTTTCACCCCAAAGTGTCACATCGAATCTTGCGGCACATGCATGGAGTACTAAATATAGACGAAAAAAAAACTAATTGCACAGTTGGATGAAAAATCGCGAGATGAAACTTTCGAACCTAATTAGTCCATAATTAGACACTAATTGCCAAATACAAACGAATGTGCTACGGTAACCGAAACTAAAAATTTGTGCCATCTCAACGCGGCCTAAGTACGGAGTACTACTGTCCTTACTCTTCCGATGCATTGATCAGAGCGACGATACGGATACGGTGGGAGGGCCTAGGCGTAGGAGTAGCATGTTTTGTTGGGTTGTGTTCCAACAAATCGATTCGGAGTTCGCCGTTCTCAAAAAAAAAAAGAGAGATTCGGCGTTTAGAAGCTGATGGTGAAGGGGGGCGCGTGGATTCAGGTCGCTCACGTCGGTGCTGCCGGGGGATAGATAGATACCCTCGGCCCTCGGTACATCCCCCGCGGCAGCTGTCGGGGCAGCAGGAGCGCGCCCACCCCCCACCAGCATATTCCGCCGGAGCTGGCGTTCACACTTCACACGGGCACAGTGCACTCGCCCAGCGTTGCTTCCAGCTGTTCGCAGCAGTGCCGGCGCCCCGCGACACGCCATCACCAGTGCGGCGCGGGCACTGGCTACGTTACGACGCCGCCTGCCCCGACTGTCCGTTGCTGGATTCGCTTTCATCGGAGCTGAGACGTCGTGGCGTGGCGTGGCTCACTGCCCGGGCGCACCGCGCACGGGAGAAGACAGCCCGGCCGCCGCGCCCGCGGGCGCACGCGCACGCGCACGGCTGCCGCGGTGCCGCCCCCGGGTGGCCGGGAGTCGGAGAGGCAGGCAGCTGGCGCGGAGTCGTGCCGTGGCCGCAGGCCTCCGCTGCGTCCTATGCTGCACGCTACACGTGATTGCGCTCTGTCGGGATTCTGTATGCCGTCATCGACTCCATTCTGTATTTGTTGCATTTTTCGTTTCGACTTCACCACTCAACAGTCACCAGTAACGGTTGTCGACTCGACAATGCGATAGTTCCACGCGGATGTTGTACCGTGTGCCTGACACAAGTCCCATCACCGCTGGACAAGTCCAAAGAGAGCAGCAGGGTTTTGCACATCTGAGAGGATGACAGCACAAGCTCTTCATCTGTTTTCTATAGCATTAAATATTCTATCATGTAAATAAAAAAATTTATTAACAAACTCCAATAGCTTGGCTAAAATTAGTTGACAAATTCCATTGTTTAGCTATTTTATAAAATAGAAAACTTCTAAAAAAAGGAAGAGATCTACAACAGCGATGCTATTTTACAAAGTCATATAGCCAACGCATGTGGTTGGCTATATATGGCCATCGAAAATTAAGGGATAGCCAACTTACTATTTTACAAACTTAGATAACACATCTGTTGGATCCTACTTTTTGCTATATAAATTCTAAAATAGCCTCTCAACAAGAATAGCCAAGCTGTTGGAGTTGCTCCGACGCTAAATACTGGGCGTTTTCGCTTATTTTCATACCTGTCCGTGCCCTCACGTGCGTGGCACATGCTTATTCAGCCTACGTGGAGTGCCAGATCAGCCACTGCCCGAGGTGCGTGGCTAATTTGGACCGGGATGGATGACTAAAATAGATTAGGGAGCCCAAGATGCAGTTTGTTAATTCAGAGACCGGATGAAATCTAAACAATAGCTTAGGGACTGACCACGTAATTTACTCAAAACATAATGTGTCTAGAAAAGATAAAACATACTATAATTTAAAAGAGAAAATTGCTATTATAGGACGCGAAACAATGAGCTTCGCTATTATAGGACTTCAATCGTCAACTTCGCTAAAACGACATTTGAAACGTTGGCACTTTGTTTTACATGACATTTGGTCCTTTTAATCACTTTTCTCATTTCAAATACAAGTATTTTGTTATGGGATGACCGTATTGCCCTTCAGTCATATTCACGTAAGAGTGGGCTGCCTGCTGCCGCCGCCGCCGCCTGGCCTGCCTGGCTAGCAGGCTTGCCGCCGCCGCCGCCTGGGCATGAAAATACGGAGTAGATTTGAGCAGCAAGAACGATCTGTCCTCGTCGGTCCTCACAGAATCCAATATGCATCTATCAAGGCCGTGCATCGCAACAGGAACCTCACATGTTTCATGAGGGCGACAAAAGAACCACATTCTACACGCTACTACCAAGAAATGGGTGCCAGCATTTTAAATTCTCATTTGAAATACTGCCCATTAACTCATGCCACTGTGCAGGGACGGATCCAATATTAGGCTATAAGACTAGGGCCATTACATTAGCATTAGTGCTAATTGTGCATTTGCTATAGGAAAAATTATAATTTGTCTACTGTAATTAAGAGCTAAGACTAGGGCCATCAGCTATTCAGATCTCAATTATTTGCTTGTATGAAATGGACCAGCCGCCGACATAGTAGTAGTAGGTTTACACAAGGACCAACCGGGAGCGCTCAGTCTGTAAATTTGAGCAATTTTCTAAAAATGAATATCTCGAAGCTAATCTAAGTGGTCAGTAAAATCAACTGATACTTTAATAAAAGATCAGACAACTTGAGAACAAATGAGCTCATCTCATAAAACCATGATTGTAGCATAAACAAGTTCATCTCAGAAGACCATAATTTAGTTCTAAACGAGATTCAAGTCATATCAAATAAAGCATGAGTTTACATCTCATTATAGCTAAAATAATTCATTCAATGTGTAGCTTTCTCTTCGGAGTCATCTTTTTTTGGTGCTGCCGCTGTAGGTATCCTCACAGGACTAGTGGTGTCGGTTTGTGAAGATGTGCCCTCTCCTAATAACATCGCAAGCTTGCTGCACATAAATACGATGCCACAATTAGATGTATGGAAAGAATTAGTGTATGATAAATGTGTTAATATTCCTTACCTTCTTGTGACCCTTCCTGGACTATCCCGTAGGATTTCTTCTCTAGTCGGCCTCCGTGGGGTGCTAGGTTCTGCTGGCGCAGCTTTTGTAATATTCTTCCTAGGTTGCCTACGCTTCCTACAAGTAATCAAATAAATTAATATTGACATTTACATTCAAGTTTGTAGGTAAAGAAAATCAGTTCATACCTCTTTTTTGCGGTCCCATTGAGTGGGCACTTGGCACTAGCTTGCCTATGACCTTTTTCTCCGTATTTTTTGTAAGTCATAGGTCCTCTGATCATTTTCTTTCCCTTTCCATTTGTTGGGGCTGCATCGTTGTCACATCCCTTCTCACCTATACCATCGTCGGTAAATTCACCATCTTTGGAACCTTTCTTCCTATGGCCACCTTCCATCCATCCCTTCATTCTTAGTTTCCTTCGTCGTCCAACAGGTAGCTTAGCAAGAGGTGCATCAACTGAAAATGGTAGGTCAACTTGTGGACATTGTGTTTTATCTGTCATCGGCTCAATCTCTCTTCCATAAGCAGCCCTTAATCTATTGACCGAGTAGTAGTCATGCACAAACTGTTCTAGGTCAACTCCCCGATGGCGGGTTACATAGGCCAATACATGTTGACATGACTTACCAGTGTGCTGCCATTCAAGACAAGTACATGTCCTTTGGTGTAACTTGATAATATGTCTCTCAGCTCGGCTGCTATGGTCCCACACCTCTGAAAGGTCCTAATGGCTAGAGGGGGGGTGAATAGCCTAATAAAAATTTCTACAACAACACTTAACCAAATGGTTAGACAATTATGAGGCGAAGCGAGTGTTGCGCTAGCCTACTCAAAAATGCAAGCCACCTACCACAATTCTAGTTTAGATAGTGTCAATTCACACAAGAGCAATGACACTACCCTATGTTAGTGTGCTCTCAAAGGCTAACTAAAGAGCCACACCAACCAAGCATGCAAGCTCTCACAACTAGCTACACTAAAGAGCTTGTCAACTAGTTTGCGGTAAAGTAAAGAGAGTGATCAAGAGGGTTATACCGCCGTGTAGATGAATGAACCAATCAATCACGAAGATGAATAACAATGATGACCAATCACCTCGGAATCAAACTTGTACACAATGATTTTTACCGAGGTTCACTTGCTTGCCGGCAAGCTAGTCCTCGTTGTGGCGATTCACTCACTTGGAGGTTCACGCGCTGATTGGCATCACTCGCCAAACCCTCAATAGGGTGCCGCACAACCAACACAAGATGAGGATCACACAAGCCACAAGCAATTTACTAGAGTACCTTTTGGCGCTCCGCCGGGGAAAGGTCAAGAACCCCTCACAATCACCACGATCGGAGTCAGAGACAATCACCTCCTCCACTCAATGATCCTTGCTGCTCCAAGCCGTCTAGGTGGCGGCAACCACCAAGAGTAACAAGCGAAATCCGCAGCGAAACATGAACACCAAGTGCCTCTAGATGCAACCACTCAAGCAATGCACTTGGATCACTCCCAATCTCACTATGATGATGAATCAATGATGTAGATGAGTGGGAGTCCTTTAGCTAGGCTCACAAGGTTGCTATGTCAATGAAAATGTGCAAGAGTTAGCCCTTGAGCCGGCCATGGGGCTATAAATAGAGCCCCCATCAAATAGAGCCGTTATACCCCTTCACTGGGCAAAACGCGCTCTGACCGGACGCTCCGGTCATACTGATCGGACGCTGGCCCTCAGCGTCCGGTCGCCCGATGGACGCCGCGTGTCATCGCCTTCAAACGCTGTTCGTCAGATTTCAACGGCTACGAAGCTGACCGGATGCTCCGGTAAAACTGACCGGACGCTGAAGCCCCAGCGTCCGGTCGTTTCTAGTAAGCTCCCCGAGGCATGTTTTTTCGACCGGACGCGTCCGGTCCACCTTGACCGGACGCAGCCAGCGTCCGGTGCTCAACCCTAGCCACTGTGCCGTCTGACAGCTCGATCGGACGCAGCCTTTCAGCGTCCGGTCGCTGAGTGACCCAGCGTCCGGTCAGTAGACCGACGCCAGCATCATTTCGATCAACTCTATTTCAACTCTTACTTCTTCACCCTTGCTCAAGTGTGCCAACCACCAAGAATTTTGCATCCGGCGCAATAGAAAATAGACATTTCATTTTCTCGAAAGCGCCGAATCCCATCTCAACCCTACAAACACCTTGTGCACATGTGGTAGCATATTTTCACAAATATTATCAAGGGTGTTAGCACTCCACTAGATCCTAAATGCATATGCAATGAGTTAGAGCATCTAGTGGCACTTTGATAACCGCATTCTGATACGAGTTTCACCCCTCTTAATAGTATGGCTATCAAACCTGAATGTGATCACACTCTCTAAGTGTCTTGATCACCAAAACAAAATAGCTCCTACAAGTTATACCTGTAACACCTCTGGTGTTGCGAGTTTACTTAGCACCGCGATCTAGGCTTAAGAGAAATTATCAACACGAGTTCCATGGATTTTAAATTTTAAACTCACATGCAATGATAAAACAAACCTTACATGAGTCGCTTTTGCGGTTAAGAAAAACTAAATGAACATTGTAGGTGAGTTCATGTTAGGTAAAAACATGCTAATGAGATCCTAATAGGAAACATATAATAAGTTGTCTTACTTGTTTGGCTTTGGTCGACGTTTTAAAAATCGTGTTGGTCACTGTTTCGGCCGCTTGGCCCCTGGGGCCCGGTATCAATGGCGATGGGATGCCCCTGCCCTGCTTGTCCCGCTAGAGCCATTGGAGGGTACTGCTCGGGTTGACCACTCCATTTCTATATGCATCGCGCCAAGCCCTGGCATCCCACGCCCTGCCCTCGTGCACTTGTCTGCCTCTGTCCCCTAGCCTCTTCTTTTTCTTTACTGCAGCACCATCGAACCTTCAGGCAGTAGAAGCACCCCTTGTCCCACAGCACCCTGTCGATGCCGGCCGTCCCCGCGCGCGCTGCTCTGCTACCCAGCCAGCGCCATTGCATGCCGACACAGCCGTCCGCGTCGCCCCCATGCGCCGCTCCATTCCCGACCCCGCTCGGCATCCCGGCGTCCACGCCGTCCCTCTCCGTGCTTGGCCAGCGCCTCCGTTGTCCTTGCTGCCTATGCCCGAGCCGTGAAGCACCTCCTCGCTGCCTCGCCAGCCTTCGTGCTCGGCTGCCTCGTGCAAGCAACTGCACGACCCCTCTCCTTCTCCTTCTACTCGGCCACCGCCTCTGCTGCGCACGCCTTTCCTCTTCCGTCCCCGCGGCTCCACCGCGTCCGAGCCGTAGTGCACCACCACCACAGCCGCGTTGCCCCTCAACATCGCCTCGCTGTGGCCGCTGCAGCGCCGCTGCCAGACCACCGCGCATGAGCACCTCGGTCACTCGGGACTGTTGCCCCGTGCCTGCAGCGCGCGCCTGGGCTGCTTTGCCCCGTGGCCACCCCGACACCATCCGCCTGGCTCGCCCTGCTGCTGCTGCCGCCGTGAGCTCCGCCTCCACGGTACCGCTTAGCCGGGCGCGTGTCAGGTCCGCCGAGCCTAGGTGCCTGCACCTCGCCTCCCCGGTCCCCTCCGAGCACCGTTGGCCATCAATTTGGCGTTTCCCCTCGCTGTCTGTCAGTTCGCCGCCGTGCTCTGTGATTTGGGGGTAGGGCTCAAAGCAACGGTAGCGGTTCGATTGAGTGCGATTTCTAACTCGCCTTAACCTCATTTAGCTGATGCTCATCTTGGTTTGGTCAGAATCTTCCCCGGCGACGAGCTGACACGGCCGCGCCACGCTCGGAGCGCCGCCGTCCTTCACCATGCACGTGGCCATCCTAGCACGGGCAGTTTTCGCTCCAGCCAATACCGTAGCCGGGTCCGGGGTAAGGTCTTTCTGCTCTCACATCGTTTTGTTTCCGTCTCCGAGGATGTAGGACGCCTGAACAGTCGCGCCGCCCTAGCATGTAGTCCGATGGTGTGGTCCGAGCTTTAGAAGTCACCGTTCGGTGCCTATTCGGCACCTAGGGTCTCGTCTTGGCTCCGCTGTGCCCTTAGGTCTGCTTCTTTAGTTGGCGCCTCGCTTTGCTGTCCGGCGTAGCGGGGCAGTGCCGGCCGGAGCCATGCCGTCGCGCCTGAGGTCACTGGGGACTGGTGCGCTCAAATTAGGAGGAAGTCAGGGGGCTGGGTGAAATTGTCAGAGAAAGAGAGAAATAGTGGAAGGACTATAGGTTGATTTCGCTGAAAGCTAGGGTTGTTTCTACGAAACGTTGGCGCGCGCGGGCCTCCTGGCCACGTGGGCCAGTTTGCTGGGCCGCCCGCACCGTCGCTGACTGCCCCACTGGGTCGGCCTTGGGCCGACACGCATTGGCCGCTTGCCTCGCCTGGGCCGGCGTGTTCTCGGCTTACTGGGCCACAGACCGCATCCCCGCCTGGGCCGGCCTGTGCTGCGCGCGCTCGTGGGCCGCTGGCCTGCGTCCGCTGGACCTGACCGTGCTGGGCCATTGGGCCGGTTAGGGGCCGCCGGTTTTTCCATTATTTAAATGCTTTTCAAATATCGGTTTCTAGTTTAACTTGCAAAAATACAAATAAAATTATGTAGGTGTCCAAAAATGATGAAACCAGTTTTGTTAGTCTCTTAAAATAATGATCTACCTGCTAGTCTAACTTGTTCACATAGTTGATTATATTCTTAGGAAGCTATATAATTAATTAGAGATAATTAATATTATAAAAAGGTAAACTTGTAGGAATTTGTATGGTAAATTGGTAATATTGCTGAATCTGAAATTTGTATAGTAGACTCCTAGCAGTAGTAGTTACTCACCGTAATTTTTGTAGCTCCAGAATAAGTAGTTGCTAATTAGATAATGATGTCTTATCTTGAATAGTGATAGAATAAAATATAGAAACACCGTCGGTTTATATAACTAAAATAGTTGTTGGGAAATAACGTCTTATTCGACAACATGGATACGTAGACCAGCGTTAGAACTAGCCCATTAACTCGAGAGGCGTACGTCGTATTTTACGAGTCACGATTGCAGTTGATAAATTACATCTTTGCATGGCATTACATTGCATATCATAATAGGGACGTTGGTGGATCACGGAGTCGTCGGGAGTTGCTGGAGGAATGGTGCTTTTGGAGATCATGTCGCCATGATAGAAAGCTAACTTCTGATTATATTTTACCTAGGCAAGCCCCGGTGCATAACCCCTACTTTTCTGTAGTTTAAATTATATTTATGCATTAAGTTTTAAGGAGTTGAATAAAACCCACTTGCATATATATCTTTATCCTATGAGTCTTACTAGTATGACAGGATCGTGTAGATTGCTAGGCTATAGGACTCCGGTAGAAGTCGAGTGATTGCCTGTCACTCGCGAGATATAGGAAATATGTTACTATATGATTATCACCTGGAATATATAAAATGGTGGAAAGGAAAATGGTGACCGGGCAGAGATATGGTTTGGGTATTGGTGGGTGTAAGAAGTTGTGTCGCCGCGGAGGCGGGTCATAGCTTGGTTACACCGTTTTTTCCCTGTCTGGTCGGTTAAGGACCGATCGTTGCATATGACTCTAGGCAGGTCACAGACTTGTTATCCCGAGCACATACTTGTGTATGGGCGCTTGGAAGACTTGTTGCTCTCTTGTCGCGGATCCGGCTCTTTCCGGACCGACTGTCAGGGTTTCTTTTTGGTGGAGGAGGTCCTTGCACCGCACTGAGTCCGGGACTCAGGGGCGGGGGCTTGGAGTCCCAGTTTGGACGGGGACCTGGACACCCGTGACAGGAGAGTGGTGGGTTGGTCCTGCTTGTGCCCGGGGTACAAGCAGGGCGTGTGTTTTCGGGGTACCCAGCTGGGGGCATTGATTCACGAATCGCCGGGCTATCCGGTACGGCTTGTCTACGGTTTAGCATCGTAGTAAGAACTGAAAGATGAAAGATGGAAGATGGACAAAGGAAATCTGATTGCTTACCACCTGCTTGAAAGTAGTACAGGTGCTTACATAGAATGGTTAGTTAATGAACCAATGCGGCTATTATTAAAAATCAAAGATAAGGACGCACGCTTAGTAATGCTTTCTGCAAATGCAACCCACAAACCAGATAGCCTTGCATATCCTTGGAGTCTTTTCTTTTCTCCTATCGGGTAAGTCTTGCTGAGTACAATTGAGTACTCAGGGTTTTATTCCCCCTGTTGCAGGTGACAGGTGGATGCTAAAGCTGACTCTTGTGTGTGGATTCCTCCTGGTGGGCTCAGAGAGGATTACCTTTACGCTGCGATCGTAGTTTTATTTATAACTCTCACCAAATGCTTTTAAAAATGGAAGTTTAATAATCTGTTGTTGTAGTCTATATGTCAATACTTCCTCACGTCATGTTTAGATATTTATTTCCGCTGTAACTCTGTTCACATGTTTCTATTCCGCTGTTCAATTAAATTGTTTATAACTCTGATAACATGATTCCATTCCGCTGTTACATTAATAAATATTATACTCTGATGTGTATTAAAAGTGATGTAAGAAATGGTTACGAATGATGTAAGCTTTATTCTCTCATTTGTGATCCTGATGGCAAAAATGTGGATTTTCGGGTTCTCCCCTGGGGTGTGCCCGACAGAATCGAGTAATTTAGCGTTCTCCCTCGAGTGCTTAGTGTCTAATGGAAGACAAGCACTCCTGTGAGGCATTAAATTAGGCGGTTCTGCCACAGGTGGTATCGGAGCATAAATGAGGTAATAAAGCTTCGAAAACCTTTTCTAAACTAAAAATTGACAACCCATTGTTGCAAAAAGTTAGGACGTTTATATGCGAAGTTATATAAGTAGCCCTATTACTATGGTTATGTATCCAGGATAGATGGCACTCTGCTGACTTAGATAGGATTAATCAAGTTTCTGCAGGTACACTGACTCGAGCATAGTTCAATAGTATCGACTAGTTACAGGGAGAGAACGATGTGCCAAAACTTTGAGAACGGTTGCCCTATATGTGGCAACAGTGAAAGGACGTATAGGACGTGCATTCATGCATATCCTGCCTATGCATTGTAGTACTCGTATTACTTGCAGATACGCCATCCATAGGTGTCACGCGTGTCGTATTGTGCACGACTAACTCGTCCTGTTCTAGAGTTAGGTCTGAACTGTGGCTTCGTGTTTCGCGTTCACCCGTGGTTCACGCCGGTCGTGACCCACGTCTCCCCATACCCTTTTCTGTGCTCTTGTCGGACCCTTACCCTGCAGCCGTACTAGTCAGTAATGACATCGCACGTCGCTCGCCTCGAACTCGTGGAATTTGGTCGATCCGCCGTAGTGATATCGCGCGGGAACCCTGGTGAACCGCGCCAGGACCACTAAACGCTCCGCCTTTATAAGTAGAGCCTGGCTTAGCCATTGGTACCACCACTCAGCGCACTTTAGCTCGCTTAGCTTCTCCTTTGAGCCAGCTTTTTGCTCAGCCTTCCTTGCAACCACCGCCCGAGATGGCAGGAGCCTGGGTTAGCACCTACTGCCTGAATGTTGAGGGGTTTCCCAAAATCCTGCATGCCACCCTACAAAAGCTCGGAGTCAATGATCGCCCCGAGTATGAGGGCCGTGAGTATGAGGAGCATGGCACCGAGCGGTGTGAGGTTACAGTCTACATCGGGAAGAGTGTAGAGTTCCCTAACCTCACCGAAGCCTGGAGTGTGACCGCAACCGGGTTTAGCTTCATCGACACCTACCAGGTTGTGGCCCGCAAAGCCTTATGGTACCTCTGCCAGATCTATGAGGAGCCCATTGCCCGTACCCCCATGCGGTTCTTTCCACCTTTGGATAGGAACTGGCGGGCATGGAGGGCTCGCATGGAGGCTTTGCAAGGGCGGGATGCACAAGAGGATAGCCACCACTTTGGTGCACTTGACCACGTACCTACTCGCTCTAGATGAGCAGTATGACCGGCAAGCCTTGGAGCTGAGGGCGTGCCTTCAGCGCGCCGAGGAAGCCGAGATCTTCAACCGGATGCTCCAGGTGCAGCTCGCCAAAGCGCATGCCAAGCGCTGCAGCTGCTGAGAGCCGAGAGGCTACCATGGAGGAATCTCTGAAGGAGGCTGAAGATCGGCATGTCCATCAGCTGGGTGAGGCCTATCTGTTCACTAGGGCCAGGCGGAGGTCGCTGGTTGATGGAAGGCAGGATGCCCCGATCTTGGAAGGGATCCCTCTCCACCCGCCAGAGAGAAGAAGAACCGGTGATGCAGAACCGCCAGCACCTCCACCGTCGGAAGTGTTAGAAGCAGAGCCCTTGATTCCTCTCACTCAGCCATTGCCACAAGAAGATGTAGAGTAGTTGCTTTGGGATGCTGTACCCGTAGTAGTAGTGTTTTTCGTTGTTGTCCCCTGGTATTGTACTCTTACTTGTTGTTTGTCGTCCGTAGTTGTTTAGATCGTCTGACCGTAGGTGAATGCTATGTCGAGAATGGAGCCTGAATGCCTGTACGCTGTACCCGCATAAGATCGTTGGAACATACATTTTATTATTTCGCTGTGTTTATTGCGTTCATTTACTTTAAAGCCTCGTTCGGCGTGCTTCAAGTTTTCAAGGGCGATATTAAGCGGGTTACAAGAGAAGTTGTCATTCAGATGCCAAGCAGATCAGCCATGATTGGATGTTATTGGACACTGTATCGACTAACTTTGGATGTCCCAACAGAACACTTGAATCTTTTTAAAACAAATCCGTCGGTGGATTTGAATTCCTTGTCCCTTGTTGTGGAGGGAAACCTTTGTTGTTGAATTTTTCCCTTGCGATACCCCTTACTCTGTGGTCTATGACCCCACTGCCTTCATGGCGTGTAAGTTGGTGATAGTTGCCTAGTTAAAAGCTTATGGTGCCGCGACGAAACCGAGGGCTCCATGTGGAACAGCTGCCACATGTGACGCTGCTCGGCACGCGCTGGTATCGAGGTTGTTAACCAAGTACCTTTACCAAGTTACACCGCCGTACTATTTTGTTTTAAAGTTTCTCCTTGAAAATGTTCGGGTGTTCAAAACGGGAAATCCATAATGGGGATGCAAAAGTGTCTTTCAAGGTAAAAAGGAGATGGTTTGGAGAAAGGAAGTATGACATGATCTGGGTTTACAGAAAAGACGGATGTGGTCAAGGAAGGTCAGCAGTGGATAGTCGGGAGTAGTTGCAAAAGTCAGAGTGGACGTTTTGTCCCAAGCCTTGTGCTTAGTTGACCGTGCTACGCATGCCGGGTTATTTCGCTGCGTGCCCTGCGAACGCCATCGATGTCGGGTCCATTATCGTCCCGTTTTCGCGTGATAGCGGCATCGTGCAGTGCTCGCCATCTTTGTGCACTGTGCACTTCTCCTTTCCCAGCATCCGGTCGGCTCTCTACCCCGCACCGTCGTTCACCGTACCAGACCCCCCATTTTCCCCTCTTTTCCTTCTTCTTTTGGTGACACGATCGCCCGCACGCCTGCCTCGTCGAGCGGACCCCTCTCCTCTCCTTTAATTCCCCCTCCGCCGCTCACGCAGGGAGCGCAACATGTCCAATCTTATCTCCACCTCCGGTGCGTTGTTTTCCCTCTCTGTTCTCCTCTATAAAGTCTCCTTGGACCTTGTTCTTCTTCTTCTTCATCCCATTCCCTCGTATTCGGAGCAGAGCTATGAAATCCAGTCGACGTTGTGAAGCTAGGTTCGGTAGTCTAAGGTGATAGTGTGATCTGAGAAGAAGGAAGGATCCAATTCGTCGAAGAAGTTCAAGTTCCCTTTTTGGGTAGTCAATCTTAGGGTGCACGATGTTTTACTTCTCCGTCGACTGTTTCTGGATCTGTTGGTGCTACGCCATGTTTTGGATAATCATTATCTTGTTGTTTCTCCATTGCCCTCGTCTATCTCGATTTTTGGATTAAGTCTTGGTTGTATTAGGTTGTTCTTAACCATGTATCCCTAGATCCCCGTGTGGTTAGTATTCGAGGTCGTGTAATCTTTCGTGTAATCCCTGATCTATGGAATGTAATCGCGTTTCCCCTTTTCTGGTTCTAGCTTTGAATCTCGGGATGAGATTCTTTTTAAGGGGGGTTGGTTGTAACACCTCTGGTGTTGCGAGTTTACTTAGCACCATGATCTAGGCTTAAGAGAAATTATCAACACGAGTTCCATGGATTTTAAATTTTAAACTCACATGCAATGATAAAACAAACCTTACATGAGTCGCTTTTGCGGTTAAGAAAAACTAAATGAACATTGTAGGTGAGTTCATGTTAGGTAAAAACATGCTAATGAGATCCTAATAGGAAACATATAATAAGTTGTCTTACTTGTTTGGCTTTGGTCGACAGTTTTAAAAATCGTGTTGGTCACTGTTTCGGCCGCTTGGCCCCTGGGGCCCGGTATCAATGGCGATGGGATGCCCCTGCCCTGCTTGTCCCGCTAGAGCCATTGGAGGGTACTGCTCGGGTTGACCACTCCATTTCTATATGCATCGCGCCAAGCCCTGGCATCCCACGCCCTGCCCTCGTGCACTTGTCTGCCTCTGTCCCCTAGCCTCTTCTTTTTCTTTACCTGCAGCACCATCGAACCTTCAGGCAGTAGAAGCACCCCTTGTCCCACAGCACCCTGTCGATGCCGGCCGTCCCCGCGCGCGCTGCTCTGCTACCCAGCCAGCGCCATTGCATGCCGACACAGCCGTCCGCGTCGCCCCCATGCGCCGCTCCATTCCCGACCCCGCTCGGCATCCCGGCGTCCACGCCGTCCCTCTCCGTGCTTGGCCAGCGCCTCCGTTGTCCTTGCTGCCTATGCCCGAGCCGTGAAGCACCTCCTCGCTGCCTCGCCAGCCTTCGTGCTCGGCTGCCTCGTGCAAGCAACCGCACGACCCCTCTCCTTCTCCTTCTACTTGGCCACCGCCTCTGCTGCGCACGCCTTTCCTCTTCCGTCCCCGCAGCTCCACCGCGTCCGAGCCGTAGTGCACCACCACCACAGCCGCGTTGCCCCTCAACATCGCCTCGCTGTGGCCGCTGCAGCGCCGCTGCCAGACCACCGCGCATGAGCACCTCGGTCACTCGGGACTGTTGCCCCGTGCCTGCAGCGCGCGCCTGGGCTGCTTTGCCCCGTGGCCACCCCGACACCATCCGCCTGGCTCGCCCTGCTGCTGCTGCCGCCGTGAGCTCCGCCTCCACGGTACCGCTTAGCCGGGCGCGTGTCAGGTCCGCCGAGCCTAGGTGCCTGCACCTCGCCTCCCCGGTCCCCTCCTGAGCACCGTTGGCCATCAATTTGGCGTTTCCCCTCGCTGTCTGTCAGTTCGCCGCCGTGCTCTGTGATTTGGGGGTAGGGCTCAAAGCAACTGGTAGCGGTTCGATTGAGTGCGATTTCTAACTCGCCTTAACCTCATTTAGCTGATGCTCATCTTGGTTTGGTCAGAATCTTCCCCGGCGACGAGCTGACACGGCCGCGCCACGCTCGGAGCGCCGCCGTCCTTCACCATTACGTGGCCATCCTAGCACGGGCAGTTTTCAGCTCCAGCCAATACCGTAGCCGGGTCCGGGGTAAGGTCTTTCTGCTCTCACATCGTTTTGTTTCCGTCTCTGAGGATGTAGGACGCCTGAACAGTCGCGCCGCCCTAGCATGTAGTCCGATGGTGTGGTCCGAGCTTTAGAAGTCACCGTTCGGTGCCTATTCGGCACCTAGGGTCTCGTCTTGGCTCCGCTATGCCCTTAGGTCTGCTTCTTTAGTTGGCGCCTCGCTTTGCTGTCCGACGTAGCGGGGCCGTGCCGGCCGGAGCCATGCCGTCAGCGCCTGAGGTCGCCTGGGGACTGGTGCGCTCAAATTAGGAGGAAGTCAGGGGGCTGGGTGAAATTGTCAGAGAAAGAGAGAAATAGTGGAAGGACTATAGGTTGATTTCGCTGAAAGCTAGGGTTGTTTCTACGAAACGTTGGTGCGCGCGGGCCTCCTGGCCACGTGGGCCAGTTTGCTGGGCCGCCCGCACCTGTCGCTGACTGCCCCACTGGGTCGGCCTTGGGCCGACACGCATTGGCCGCTTGCCTCGCCTGGGCCGGCGTGTTCTCGGCTTACTGGGCCACAGACCGCATCCCCGCCTGGGCCGGCCTGTGCTGCGCGCGCTCGTGGGCCGCTGGCCTGCGTCCGCTGGACCTGACCGTGCTGGGCCATTGGGCCGGTTAGGGGCCGCCGGTTTTTCCATTATTTAAATGCTTTTCAAATATCGGTTTCTAGTTTAACTTGCAAAAATACAAATAAAATTATGTAGGTGTCCAAAAATGATGAAACCAGTTTTGTTAGTCTCTTAAAATAATGATCTACCTGCTAGTCTAACTTGTTCACATAGTTGATTATATTCTTAGGAAGCTATATAATTAATTAGAGATAATTAATATTATAAAAAGGTAAACTTGTAGGAATTTGTATGGTAAATTGGTAATATTGCTGAATCTGAAATTTGTATAGTAGACTCCTAGCAGTAGTAGTTACTCACCGTAATTTTTGTAGCTCCAGAATAAGTAGTTGCTAATTAGATAATGATGTCTTATCTTGAATAGTGATAGAATAAAATATAGAAACACCGTCGGTTTATATAACTAAAATAGTTGTTGGGAAATAACGTCTTATTCGACAACATGGATACGTAGACCAGCGTTAGAACTAGCCCATTAACTCGAGAGGCGTACGTCGTATTTTACGAGTCACGATTGCAGTTGATAAATTACATCTTTGCATAGGCATTACATTGCATATCATAATAGGGACGTTGGTGGATCACGGAGTCGTCGGGAGTTGCTGGAGGAATGGTGCTTTTGGAGATCATGTCGCCATGATAGAAAGCTAACTTCTGATTATATTTTACCCTAGGCAAGCCCCGGTGCATAACCCCTACTTTTCTGCAGTTTAAATTATATTTGTGCATTAAGTTTTAAGGAGTTGAATGAAACCCACTTGCATATATCTTTATCCTATGAGTCTTACTAGTATGACAGGATCGTGTAGATTGCTAGGCTACAGGACTCCTGGTAGAAGTCGAGTGATTGCCTGTCACTCGCGAGATATAGGAAATATGTTACTATATGATTATCACCTGGAATATATAAAATGGTGGAAAGGAAAATGGTGACCGGGCAGGGATATGGTTTGGGTATTGGTGGGTGTAAGAAGTTGTGTCGCCGCGGAGGCGGGTCATAGCTTGGTTACACCGTTTTTTCCCTGTCTGGTCGGTTAAGGACCGATCGTTGCATATGACTCTAGGCAGGTCACAGACTTGTTATCCCGAGCACATACTTGTGTATGGGCGCTTGGAAGACTTGTTGCTCTCTTGTCGCGGATCCGGCTCTTTCCGGACCGACTGTCAGGGTTTCTTTTTGGTGGAGGAGGTCCTTGCACCGCACTGAGTCCGGGACTCAGGGGCGGGGGCTTGGAGTCCCAGTTTGGACGGGGACCTGGACACCCGTGACAGGAGAGTGGTGGGTTGGTCCTGCTTGTGCCCGGGGTACAAGCAGGGCGTGTGTTTTCGGGGTACCCAGCTGGGGGCATTGATTCGCGAATCGCCGGGCTATCCGGTACGGCTTGTCTACGGTTTAGCATCGTAGTAAGAACTGAAAGATGAAAGATGGAAGATGGACAAAGGAAATCTGATTGCTTACCACCTGCTTGAAAGTAGTACAGGTGCTTACATAGAATGGTTAGTTAATGAACCAACTGCGGCTATTATTAAAAATCAAAGATAAGGACGCACGCTTAGTAATGCTTTCTGCAAATGCAACCCACAAACCAGATAGCCTTGCATATCCTTGGAGTCTTTTCTTTTCTCCTATCGGGTAAGTCTTGCTGAGTACAATTGAGTACTCAGGGTTTTATTCCCCCTGTTGCAGGTGACAGGTGGATGCTAAAGCTGACTCTTGTGTGTGGATTCCTCCTGGTGGGCTCAGAGAGGATTACCTTTACGCTGCGATCGTAGTTTTATTTATAACTCTCACCAAATGCTTTTAAAAATGGAAGTTTAATAATCTGTTGTTGTAGTCTATATGTCAATACTTCCTCACGTCATGTTTAGATATTTATTTCCGCTGTAACTCTGTTCACATGTTTCTATTCCGCTGTTCAATTAAATTGTTTATAACTCTGATAAGCATGATTCCATTCCGCTGTTACATTAATAAATATTATACTCTGATGTGTATTAAAAGTGATGTAAGAAATGGTTACGAATGATGTAAGCTTTATTCTCTCATTTGTGATCCTGATGGCAAAAATGTGGATTTTCGGGTTCTCCCCTGGGGTGTGCCCGACAGAATCGAGTAATTTAGCGTTCTCCCTCGAGTGCTTAGTGTCTAATGGAAGACAAGCACTCCTGTGAGGCATTAAATTAGGCGGTTCTGCCACAGGTGGTATCGGAGCATAAATGAGGAAATAAAGCTTCGAAAACCTTTTCTAAACTAAAAATTGACAACCCATTGTTGCAAAAAGTTAGGACGTTTATATGCGAAGTTATATAAGTAGCCCTATTACTATGGTTATGTATCCAGGATAGATGGCACTCTGCTGACTTAGATAGGATTAATCAAGTTTCTGCAGGTACACTGACTCGAGCATAGTTCGATAGTATCGACTAGTTACAGGGAGAGAACGATGTGCCAAAACTTTGAGAACGGTTGCCCTATATGTGGCAACAGTGAAAGGACGTATAGGACGTGCATTCATGCATATCCTGCCTATGCATTGTAGTACTCGTATTACTTGCAGATACGCCATCCATAGGTGTCACGCGTGTCGTATTGTGCACGACTAACTCGTCCTGTTCTAGAGTTAGGTCTGAACTGTGGCTTCGTGTTTCGCGTTCGCCCGTGGTTCACGCCGGTCGTGACCCACGTCTCCCCATACCCTTTTCTGCGCTCTTGTCGGACCCTTACCCTGCAGCCGTACTAGTCAGTAATGACATCGCACGTCGCTCGCCTCGAACTCGTGGAATTTGGTCGATCCGCCGTAGTGATATCGCGCGGGAACCCTGGTGAACCGCGCCAGGACCACTAAACGCTCCGCCTTTATAAGTAGAGCCTGGCTTAGCCATTGGTACCACCACTCAGCGCACTTTAGCTCGCTTAGCTTCTCCTTTGAGCCAGCTTTTTCGCTCAGCCTTCCTTGCAACCACCGCCCGAGATGGCAGGAGCCTGGGTTAGCACCTACTGCCTGAATGTTGAGGGGTTTCCCAAAATCCTGCATGCCACCCTGCAAAAGCTCGGAGTCAATGATCGCCCCGAGTATGAGGGCCGTGAGTATGAGGAGCATGGCACCGAGCGGTGTGAGGTTACAGTCTACATCGGGAAGAGTGTAGAGTTCCCTAACCTCACCGAAGCCTGGAGTGTGACCGCAACCGGGTTTAGCTTCATCGACACCTACCAGGTTGTGGCCCGCAAAGCCTTATGGTACCTCTGCCAGATCTATGAGGAGCCCATTGCCCGTACCCCCATGCGGTTCTTTCCACCTTTGGATAGGAACCTGGCGGGCATGGAGGGCTCGCATGGAGGCTTTGCAAGGGCGGGATGCACAAGAGGACAGCCCCACTTTGGTGCACTTGACCACGTACCTACTCGCTCTAGATGAGCAGTATGACCGGCAAGCCTTGGAGCTGAGGGCGTGCCTTCAGGCGCGCCGAGGAAGCCGAGATCTTCAACCGGATGCTCCAGGTGCAGCTCGCCAAAGCGCATGCCAGCGCTGCAGCTGCTGAGAGCCGAGAGGCTACCATGGAGGAATCTCTGAAGGAGGCTGAAGATCGGCATGTCCATCAGCTGGGTGAGGCCTATCTGTTCACTAGGGCCAGGCGGAGGTCGCTGGTTGATGGAAGGCAGGATGCCCCGATCTTGGAAGGGATCCCTCTCCACCCGCCTAGAGAGAAGAAGAACCGGTGATGCAGAACCGCCAGCACCTCCACCGTTGGAAGTGTTAGAAGCAGAGCCCTTGATTCCTCTCACTCAGCCATTGCCACAAGAAGATGTAGAGTAGTTGCTTTGGGATGCTGTACCCGTAGTAGTAGTGTTTTTCGTTGTTGTCCCCCTGGTATTGTACTCTTACTTGTTGTTCGTCGTCCGTAGTTGTTTAGATCGTCTGACCGTAGGTGAATGCTATGTCGAGAATGGAGCCTGAATGCCTGTACGCTGTACCCGCATAAGATCGTTGGAACGTACATTTTAATTATTTCGCTGTGTTTATTGCGTTCATTTACTTTAAAGCCTCGTTCGGCGTGCTTCAAGTTTTCAAGGGCAATATTAAGCGGGTTACAAGAGAAGTTGTCATTCAGATGCCAAGCAGATCAGCCGTGATTGGATGTTATTGGACACTGTATCGACTAACTTTGGATGTCCCAACAGAACACTTGAATCTTTTTAAAACAAATCCGTCAGTGGATTTGAATTCCTTGTCCCTTGTTGTGGAGGGAAACCTTTGTTGTTGAATTTTTCCCTTGCGATACCCCTTACTCTGTGGTCTATGACCCCACTGCCTTCATGGCGTGTAAGTTGGTGATAGTTGCCTGGTTAAAAGCTTATGGTGCCGCGACGAAACCGAGGGCTCCATGTGGAACAGCTGCCACATGTGACGCTGCTCGGCACGCGCTGGTATCGAGGTTGTTAACCAAGTACCTTTACCAAGTTACACCGCCGTACTATTTTGTTTTAAAGTTTCTCCTTGAAAATGTTCGGGTGTTCAAACGGGAAATCCATAATGGGGATGCAAAAGTGTCTTTCAAGGTAAAAAGGAGATGGTTTGGAGAAAGGAAGTATGACATGATCTGGGTTTACAGAAAAGACGGATGTGGTCAAGGAAGGTCAGCAGTGGATAGTCGGGAGTAGTTGCAAAAGTCAGAGTGGACGTTTTGTCCCAAGCCTTGTGCTTAGTTGACCGTGCTACGCATGCCGGGTTATTTCGCTGCGTGCCCTGCAAACGCCATCGATGTCGGGTCCATTATCGTCCCGTTTTCGCGTGACAGCGGCATCGTGCAGTGCTCGCCATCTTTGTGCACTGTGCACTTCTCCTTTCCCAGCATCCGGTCGGCTCTCTACCCCGCACCGTCGTTCACCGTACCGGACCCCCCATTTTCCCCTCTTTTCCTTCTTCTTTTGGTGACACGATCGCCCGCACGCCTGCCTCGTCGAGCGGACCCCTCTCCTCTCCTTTAATTCCCCCTCCGCCGCTCACGCAGGGAGCGCAACATGTCCAATCTTATCTCCACCTCCGGTGCGTTGTTTTCCCTCTCCGTTCTCCTCTATAAAGTCTCCTTGGACCTTGTTCTTCTTCTTCTTCATCCCATTCCCTCGTATTCGGAGCAGAGCTATGAAATCCAGTCGACGTTGTGAAGCTAGGTTCGGTAGTCTAAGGTGATAGTGTGATATGAGAAGAAGGAAGGATCCAATTCGTCGAAGAAGTTCAAGTTCCCTTTTTGGGTAGTCAATCTTAGGGTGCATGATGTTTTACTTCTCCGTCGACTGTTTCTGGATCTGTTGGTGCTACGCCATGTTTTGGATAATCATTATCTTGTTGTTTCTCCATTGCCCTCGTCTATCTCGATTTCTGGATTAAGTCTTGGTTGTATTAGGTTGTTCTTAACCATGTATCCCTAGATCCCCAGTGTGGTTAGTATTCGAGGTCGTGTAATCTTTCGTGTAATCCCTGATCTACGGAATGTAATCGCGTTTCCCCTTTTCTGGTTCTAGCTTTGAATCTCGGGATGAGATTCTTTTTAAGGGGGGTTGGTTGTAACACCTCTAGGTGTTGCGAGTTTACTTAGCACCGCGATCTAGGCTTAAGAGAAATTATCAACACGAGTTCCATGGATTTTAAATTTTAAACTCACATGCAATGATAAAACAAACCTTACATGAGTCGCTTTTGCGGTTAAGAAAAACTAAATGAACATTGTAGGTGAGTTCATGTTAGGTAAAAACATGCTAATGAGATCCTAATAGGAAACATATAATAAGTTGTCTTACTTGTTTGGCTTTGGTCGACATTTTAAAAATCGTGTTGGTCACTGTTTCGGCCGCTTGGCCCCTGGGGCCCGGTATCAATGGCGATGGGATGCCCCTGCCCTGCTTGTCCCGCTAGAGCCATTGGAGGGTACTGCTCGGGTTGACCACTCCATTTCTATGTGCATCGCGCCAAGCCCTGGCATCCCACGCCCTGCCCTCGTGCACTTGTCTGCCTCTGTCCCCTAGCCTCTTCTTTTTCTTTACCGCAGCACCATCGAACCTTCAGGCAGCAGAAGCGCCCCTTGTCCCGCAGCACCCTGTCGATGCCGGCCGTCCCCGCGCGCGCTGCTCTACTACCCGGCCAGCGCCATTGCATGCCGACATAGCCGTCCGCGTCGCCCCCATGCGCCACTCCATTCCCGACCCCGCTCGGCATCCCGGCGTCCACGCCGTCCCTCTCCGTGCTTGGCCAGCGCCTCCGTTGTCCTTGCTGCCTGTGCCCGAGCCGTGAAGCACCTCCTCGCTGCCTCGCCAGCCTTCGTGCTCGGCTGCCTCGTGCAAGCAACCGCACGACCCCTCTCCTTCTCCTTCTACTCGGCCACCGCCTCTGCTGCGCACGCCTTTCCTCTTCCGTCCCCGCAGCTCCACCGCGTCCGAGCCGTAGTGCACCACCACCGCAGCCGCGTTGCCCCTCAACATCGCCTCGCTGTGGCCGCTGCAGCGCCGCTGCCAGACCACCGCGCATGAGCACCTCGGTTCGCTCGGGACTGTTGCCCCGTGCCTGCAGCGCGCGCCTGGGCTGCTTTGCCCCGTGGCCACCCCGACGCCATCCGCCTGGCTCGCCCTGCTGCTGCTGCCGCCGTGAGCTCCGCCTCCACGGTACCGCTTAGCCGGGCGCGTGTCAGGTCCACCGAGCCTAGGTGCCTGCACCTCGCCTCCCCGGTCCCCTCCGAGCACCGTTGGCCATCAATTTGGCGTTTCCCCTCGCTGTCTGTCAGTTCGCCGCCGTGCTCTGTGATTTGGGGGTAGGGCTCAAAGCAATGGTAGCGGTTCGATTGAGTGCGATTTCTAACTCGCCTTAACCTCATTTAGCTGATGCTCATCTTGGTTTGGTCAGAATCTTCCCCGGCGACGAGCTGACACGGCCGCGCCACGCTCGGAGCGCCGCCGTCCTTCACCATGCACGTGGCCATCCTAGCACGGGCAGTTTTCGCTCCAGCCAATACCATAGCCGGGTCCGGGGTAAGGTCTTTCTGCTCTCACATCGTTTTGTTTCCGTCTCTGAGGATGTAGGACGCCGGAACAGTCGCGCCGCCCTAGCATGTAGTCCGATGGTGTGGTCCGAGCTTTAGAAGTCACCGTTCGGTGCCTATTCGGCACCTAGGGTCTCGTCTTGGCTCCGCTGTGCCCTTAGGTCTGCTTCTTTAGTTGGCGCCTCGCTTTGCTGTCCGGCGTAGCGGGGCAGTGCCGGCCGGAGCCATGCCGTCGCGCCTGAGGTCGCCGGGGACTGGTGCGCTCAAATTAGGAGGAAGTCAGGGGGCTGGGTGAAATTGTTAGAGAAAGAGAGAAATAGTGGAAGGACTATAGGTTGATTTCGCTGAAAGCTAGGGTTGTTTCTGCGAAACATTGGCGCGCGGGCCTCCTGGCCACGTGGGCCAGTTTGCTGGGCCGCCCGCACCGTCGCTGACTGCCCCACTGGGTCGGCCTTGGGCCGACACGCATTGGCCGCTTGCCTCGCCTGGGCCGGTGTGTTCTCGGCTTACTGGGCCACAGACCGCATCCCCGCCTGGGCCGGCCTGTGCTGCGCGCGCTCGTGGGCCGCTGGCCTGCGTCCGCTGGACCTGACCGTGCTGGGCCATTGGGCCGGTTAGGGGCCGTCGGTTTTTCCATTATTTAAATGCTTTTCAAATATCGGTTTCTAGTTTAACTTGCAAAAATACAAATAAAATTATGTAGGTGTCCAAAAATGATGAAACCAGTTTTGTTAGTCTCTTAAAATAATGATCTACCTGCTAGTCTAACTTGTTCACATAGTTGATTATATTCTTAGGAAGCTATATAATTAATTAGAGATAATTAATATTATAAAAAGGTAAACTTGTAGGAATTTGTATGGTAAATTGGTAATATTGCTGAATCTGAAATTTGTATAGTAGACTCCTAGCAGTAGTAGTTACTCACCGTAATTTTTGTAGCTCCAGAATAAGTAGTTGCTAATTAGATAATGATGTCTTATCTTGAATAGTGATAGAATAAAATATAGAAACACCGTCGGTTTATATAACTAAAATAGTTGTTGGGAAATAACGTCTTATTCGACAACATGGATACGTAGACCAGCGTTAGAACTAGCCCGTTAACTCGAGAGGCGTACGTCGTATTTTACGAGTCACGATTGCAGTTGATAAATTACATCTTTGCATGGCATTACATTACATATCATAATAGGGACGTTGGTGGATCACGGAGTCGTCGGGAGTTGCTGGAGGAATGGTGCTTTTGGAGATCATGTCGCCATGATAGAAAGCTAACTTCTGATTATATTTTACCCAGGCAAGCCCCGGTGCATAACCCCTACTTTTCTGCAGTTTAAATTATATTTGTGCATTAAGTTTTAAGGAGTTGAATGAAACCCACTTGCATATATATCTTTATCCTATGAGTCTTACTAGTATGACAGGATCGTGTAGATTGCTAGGCTACAGAACTCCGGTAGAAGTCGAGTGATTGCCTGTCACTCGCGAGATATAGGAAATATGTTACTATATGATTATCACCTGGAATATATAAAATGGTGGAAAGGAAAATGGTGACCGGGCAGGGATATGGTTTGGGTATTGGTGGGTGTAAGAAGTTGTGTCGCCGCGGAGGCGGGTCATAGCTTGGTTACACCGTTTTTTCCCTGTCTGGTCGGTTAAGGACCGATCATTGCATATGACTCTAGGCAGGTCACAGACTTGTTATCCCGAGCACATACTTGTGTATGGGCGCTTGGAAGACTTGTTGCTCTCTTGTCGCGGATCCGGCTCTTTCCGGACCGACTGTCAGGGTTTCTTTTTGGTGGAGGAGGTCCTTGCACCGCACTTTGTCCGGGACTCAGGGGCGGGGGCTTGGAGTCCCAGTTTGGACGGGGACCTGGACACCCGTGACAGGAGAGTGGTGGGTTGGTCCTGCTTGTGCCCGGGGTACAAGCAGGGCGTGTGTTTTCGGGGTACCCAGCTGGGGGCATTGATTCACGAATCGCCGGGCTATCCGGTACGGCTTGTCTACGGTTTAGCATCGTAGTAAGAACTGAAAGATGAAAGATGGAAGATGGACAAAGGAAATCTGATTGCTTACCACCTGCTTGAAAGTAGTACAGGTGCTTACATAGAATGGTTAGTTAATGAACCAATGCGGCTATTATTAAAAATCAAAGATAAGGACGCACGCTTAGTAATGCTTTCTGCAAATGCAACCCACAAACCAGATAGCCTTGCATATCCTTGGAGTCTTTTCTTTTCTCCTATCGGGTAAGTCTTGCTGAGTACAATTGAGTACTCAGGGTTTTATTCCCCCTGTTGCAGGTGACAGGTGGATGCTAAAGCTGACTCTTGTGTGTGGATTCCTCCTGGTGGGCTCAGAGAGGATTACCTTTACGCTGCGATCGTAGTTTTATTTATAACTCTCACCAAATGCTTTTAAAAATGGAAGTTTAATAATCTGTTGTTGTAGTCTATATGTCAATACTTCCTCACGTCATGTTTAGATATTTATTTCCGCTGTAACTCTGTTCACATGTTTCTATTCCGCTGTTCAATTAAATTGTTTATAACTCTGATAACATGATTCCATTCCGCTGTTACATTAATAAATATTATACTCTGATGTGTATTAAAAGTGATGTAAGAAATGGTTACGAATGATGTAAGCTTTATTCTCTCATTTGTGATCCTGATGGCAAAAATGTGGATTTTCGGGTTCTCCCCTGGGGTGTGCCCGACGGAATCGAGTAATTTAGCGTTCTCCCTCGAGTGCTTAGTGTCTAATGGAAGACAAGCACTCCTGTGAGGCATTAAATTAGGTGGTTCTGCCACAATACCTTTGCCTTGAGCTTTTTGTTTTTCTCTTTCTTCTCTTCAAGTGTAAGCCCTTGATCATCTCCATGCTATCACCATTGTCATGTTATGATCTTCATTTGCTTCTCTACTTAAAGTGTGCTACCTATCTCATGATCACTTGATGAACTAGGTTAGCACTTAGGGTTTCATCAATTCACCAAAACCAAACTAGAGCTTTCAACCTCTGCACTCCAATTAGAACATGGTACAATTTTCAAGTGTCCCAAACCTCTAGTATTTGCCTTTAGCTGAACCATAATAGCTGGAAGTATCCTGCCTTCAGGTAGCCTGTATGCAATATTTCTTCTCTTGTTCCAAAGTACCATGATCATTTCTCTGATCTTATCAGCAAGGTCAGCAACAGGTAAGTCTTTATGGTCTCTAATCCAGTTATTAAATGACTCAGCAATATTACTAGTTATGTAGCCACACTTAATTTCTGGATTGAAACCACACCTATACCATAATAACTTATGATTGGTCTGTAACCATTTCACTGCTTGTGCTGATTCACTTACCATTTTTGCTATATTGTCATAGAATATGTCCTCTCTGTAAGCCCTTGCCGCAGGATATATTTAGCCAAACCCTCTAAATCTCTTCTTGAAATTTCTGACAAGATGATAAAAGCATTCTCTTTGCTCTGCATTTGGGAATACATTCTTCACTGCATTCTCCAAGCCCTTGCAAGCATCAGAACAAACAGCAAGCAGTGGAGGATCACCTATTGCCTTCTTTAATTGTTCCATGAACCAAGTCCAGTTGTCTGTGTTTTCAGAAGCTATGAAGCCATAAGCGAGTGGATACATCCAATTGTGACCATCAACTGCTACAGCTGCGGCCAAGTGACCATTCCACCTTCCATTAAGTGTTGTAGCATCTATGCTCAAATGAGGCCTACAACCTTCTAAAAAACCATCAACGCATGGCTTAAGAGCACAAAAACGGTGGAAATATATTTGACCATCCACCTCAAGTACCTCAATCTCAACGACACTCCCGGGGCACCGCTTCATTACCTTGGCCTTCCACCTAAATAATAGCTCAAAACTCTCTTCCCATTTGCCATAAACCTCTTCAAGAGCTCTTTGTTTACCCCCGCCATATAGTGTCATATGCAATTTGACACTTGTGATCTGTCTCCAACTTCTTTTGCAATTCCTTAGCAGCAATATTTGGATCAGCTCTAAGGATACTCATAGCCTTGCTAGCTACCCACTTGCAACTTGAAGTTGTAGTTATCTGCCTCATGCTGGACACACACTTGTGCTTATCGACTAAGACGGTTACCTGCAAAATAAAAAATCAATGAGATTGATATTAATTTACATAACAAGTAGAATTAATGAAATAATAAAAAAAATTATTCACCTCCACAGTGGCTTGGCCTTTTTTGTTTAGTGCCATTTATCCTCCAAGGGCAAGGGCAATCTTCATCACCGGACTTGCAAAAAGCCCTATATCTCGTCTTACATGACTTCTCTACTCCTAAATCGAACTCCTTATTGATGGCAAATTGCCGCACTGCCAGCTTGAACTCCTCCATTGTTGGGTACAGTGTTCCTACCTCCATTGATGGGTTGTTCTTATCATATGAAATGGCCATCTCACCTGGCACGACATCACTAGTAGGAATGGCAGCACCATCAGTATCTTGCCCAATCTCATTATCATTCCCCTCTTCATCCATTCGGCAATCAAAGCCTTGTGCAGGTATATTTGTTGTGCCCTCCTCTGTCAAGCCTAAAAGCTCATAAATCTGCGACTCACTCATAAGTGCAATACGACCTTCGTCATCATGTGTCTCCACTATTTGTATCGTATCCCAATCAACTCTTTCCATATTTTCCACATGATCTATTTGGGACCTAAACAAGGGAAATAAACGGTAACTAATATGTACTACTATCATGGTAAAAAACAAACAGAAAGCATACAAGCATATATACCTTTGCACTTCAAGAACAGAAAGGTTGCACTCTACTGCCGGAAGAGGAGCAGTTGGAAGCAGCGATCTCGCTAGGGCTAGAGCAGTGGACATGCCTTCTGCCGGCTCGTCCAGACCTTTTGTTGGACCTTCTACTGCCGCGTCCATGCCTTCTGCTGCCAGCGTGGCCATGCCAGGGCCGGCCAACGCCTGAAGACAAATTACAGATGAGTTTAGATATTAAGCATTGTATCTCCAGTCCAATACATATCACCCATCTGGTATGACTACCTGAATTCAGCAGAACATGTAATCGTATCAACTAAATCTATTTCCACTTGACTAGACTTGCACTGAAAAATCCCCACCATGGAAAAGGAAAATGACAAACAATCCCTAAAGTCACTTCTCACTTAAACCAGTGCCAGACACAGGACGAACCAGGTACTTCCCACATCCACCGGTCAGCAGACTATCCCAGCAGGAAAAGAAAAAGCAAATGAAAAGCAAAGTCAGGAACCAAGCTAAATGATTTACACTTGTCAGGCGAGTGCTAGACGTGTCACGCAAGTGCTGGACTTGTCAGGCGAGTGCTAGCTAATCGATCTCGTGCTAGACGTGTCAGGCAAGTGCTGGACGTCCCAGGCGAGTGCTAACTAGAATTTGACAGCAACATTGGACTAATCGATCTCGTGCTAGACGTGTCAGGCAAGTGCTGGATGTCCCAGGCGAGTGCTAGCTAGAATCTGACAGCAACATTGGACTAATCAATCTCGTGCTAGACGTGTCAGGCAAGTGCTGGACGTCCCAGGCAAGTGCTAGCTAGCTAGGTCAGCAACATTGGACTAATCGATCTCTCTCGAAACACAGCAAAAAAGATAGAAGCAGACCTGGATGGCCGCCGCGTCGCTCTGGTCGACCGGCCTGTCCCCCGCCATCGCGACCATGGCCTGATCGGCGACGGGGCTGACGGGCTGCTGCTGCACGTGGTGCAGGTCCTCGGCCTACTGCGGCTTCCTAGGCGGCGTCGGGAGGAGGGGAAAAAGGAACGGCGGCGTCGGGAAAGGAGGAACGTCGGTTGATGAATGGGTACGATCGATCTACGATATAAAAGCAGAAGGGTCATAAGAAGGCTAAAATACATGTATTTTGATTAATAAAGGGAAGAAATATATCAAATGTCATCTAGAATAAGAAGTCAACGTTTCAAATATCGTTTTAGCGAAGTCGACGATTGAAGTCCTATAATAGCGAAGCCCATTGTTTCGCGTCCTATAATAGCAATTTTCTCAATTTAAAACGGTGTATGGACAAAAAAAAAAAGAACAAATGAGAAAAAAAACTAAGAAAACGGGCACACACCTAGCGGTAGCAAAACTATGGTGGCGTTTGGATAGTCAGTGGGTATGGGATATAGAATTGTGCTGAGCTCTGATGGGCTGGTTTTGGGTCAGGGAAATGAGATTGTAAACCCAGACCCTTGTGTTTGGGTTTAGGTGGGGCCCATGAGGTTAAAAAGAAAAAGCACACTACAACTTCATCCACTCTCGATCCAGCCTGTTTAGCTGTGACTTATCGTAAACAATCATAAATTTTCAGCTAAAATAATATTTTTTTCTCGTACGAACTAGCCAACCGACAATTCCGTTCCGGAACGGCCGGTATGCCTCGTGCCGGCGTGCAGACCGGAACAGAAGATGCTGCGTCCCGTACCGGCCAGGATACCGGACGATTCCAGCCATTCCGGGCGGGATTGAGAGTTCCGTTCATGCCGGTACCGTCCTCGAGGAGGAAGACGCTCGACTGCTCGACTCCTGTTGTTTGCGCCCCCGCTCCAGCAGTCCAGCTGATGCATGCCGAACGACCAGGCAGGCAGGCACCATGGACGACTGCTCGAGTAGTCGGGTCTTGTTGTAGCACTCCGACCCCGCAAGCGATAGAAGTGCCTTTCTGCCGTCCGGAGTTTTTTACTCAGCACTCATGGGCTCATGGCGTTGCGTTTGCTTTGGTGCCTTGCTTGCTGCTTGGAACGGGAGGTCTAGAGGTAGGCGACGGCGGTGCATGTGGAGTGTTCCTGAAACCTGGACGTGAGGCTGCAGTTAAATTCAATTGAATGAGGTTAGTAGTTCCCTGTATTGAGTTGGGTAGAGGCCCAATACATACTAGCAGGCCGCCCCAAGTTGCTGTTCTTCTATTTTTATTATCTGTGAGTGATTTCTGATATTCTAAAAACTTGTATATTCCAAAAATATATAAATTAATGAAAACCGGAACGGTACACTCGTTCCGAGAGCAAAACCAGAATGGCCTCTGGAATGGAATTGACAAGTTAGCTCGAACCTGCTTTATGCCTTTATCCGTTCACAGCGAGGCAGTAGCTTCAGATCTTCAGTCAACCTCATCCACTCTCCAGTTAAGGGCTTCCCCAACGCTGCTTTTTCATTAGCAGCCTTAAGTACCACGTAGAATCCGATAAAAAAGAGTAGGTACTCTATACTTGTCATATGATCTATTTAGTAGGGTAGCTAACCCCTGGTCTGGTTCTCTGAAGCCAAGATGAACTTGTGTTGGTTGGTTGTAGATGGGTTGTAGCCCGGCTTTGATGGGCCATCCGTACGCCAACCAAACACATTAGTTGCTAGTCAGGCTTAGATAGTGTATGCAATCAAACAAATCTATCTTGGCTTGCTAGCGCATGTCTTGGGCCAGTCTGGCTTATTTTCTAGCCTGGCTAGAAGGAAGGCAGGAAACCAAACACACCCACAGTGGCTTGCAGAAGCTAAATATACTTAATGAGAGAGAAAGTGGTCCATGCTAAAAAAGAAGACGGAGGAAAAATAAAGGTGAGGTACGATAAAAGAACAAAGTTTTTTTTATAGACCATAGGTAGTAATAGTTTGTATTATATGAATAGTAGTCTCGATATTTACTAGTTTATATGGAATTATGGATCGCTAGGTTATGATGGTAGCTGCATTTCTCGTTCCCTATCTTGATCCATTTCCATTTCCCACTAAGGCCTTGTTTAGATTGCAAGTTTTTTCACTCTCTCCATCACATCAAATCTTTAGACACATGCATGGAGTATTAAATATAGATAAAAAAATAATTAATTACACAGTTTGATTGTAAATTACGAGACGAATCTTTTGAGCCTAGTTAGACCATAATTGAACAATAATTATCAAATACAAATAAAAGTACTACAGTGCCAAATACTGATTCCTAACCCCAATCTAAACAAGGCCTAACCAAACATTATGAAATTTACCCCACCCCTCGTTTCCGTATCCCACCCTTCATTTCCCAGAAACCAAACACCACCTTTACGTACGTGGCCAACCATCGGCTCCGTTGGTAACTTGTTTAGCTTTTTTTTTTCCAGCCAAAACAATATTTTTTTTTCACAACAATTCAATTCAGCAAAAATAGTGTTTTCATCGAAATTCTGCCAGCCTTCAATACGAATCCACAGCCAAGGTTCTGGCGGTAGATATGGCCACGTCGCCCGTTAAACTGATGAACGTTGGATTCAGCGAGGAAGCAACGTGGACCGTTCGATCGCGTTCATAATGGGTCTGTCGCCCATTAAGCCGTGAACCCGTGCGTTCGCGAATCGTCGGGAATCCGCGCTGATCTCCTCCGTCTCTCCGCCGCCGCACCACGCTGGCACTGCTCCCCAGTCAGGCCGGACTCACTCCTGCTGCGGTGCGGCCCGCCATCGTCGCCCACTGCCAACTCCGTCGCCCTCCGCTCCGCCCGTCGCCCTGTCCAATCCCCGCTGCTCGACGCTCCGCCATCTCCCTTACCCGAGCCGACGCAGCGGCCGACCGCCTCCTCAAGATCCTGTCGCCTGCCGGCGCCTCCCTATCACGGGCGAATGATGAAATGGGAGGAGGACGGACGTGGTGGTGGCGCATAGCCCATCCTCGGCCATAATAACAGTGGAGACTAAGCCTGAGCCGGAGGCGAAGCCATGGCAGCGGGCCACCGCGCCGCTCGCACCTACTGCTCCCCTACGTGGCTTGCGCGGCGGCCGGTGGCCACCCATCAGCGCAGCCATGTGCCACCCGTCAGCTACAGACCCACGCCGTCCGCGCCACCCAAGGCCCGACGTTGCCGCCGGCTACCTGCGACAAGACTGCCACACCCTCCGCTCGTGCAGGCTCCTCCTCCTACGCGCGCCGTGCCGAGGTCCATCTCTGTGGCCTTACTCGCGCGCCGCCGTCGGGACCCTCCCCTGCCACGTGAGCCTATAACTGCCCTTGAAGAGGTTGCTGTCTTCGTTCAGATGCGCCACCACCCCCCAAGTCTCTGCCGTGGAGGAGGCTGTTGCCTTTCTGCAGATGTGTGGCCATGTTAGTTTCAGAGATCTGCCCCTACCTGAGCACCTGGTGATGGTGGATAGTGCCCAATGTACAGCTGTTACAAAACTCAATTCTGATAAACGTATGCTTCATCTTGATGAGTTGACCCTGAATCCATTGATATAGACAGAAGAAAATTTCAGATTACTTTTTATGCTTGTCTGAATCCAATGTTACTGTCTGGTACTTTTTAGTATTACCTGACATACAAATTATGTTTTGTGGGCTGCTTGGAACTATAATAATATCTTGAAGATAATTTGTGTGGTTTTACCTTAATGGGAGTTTCTCAATTTGTATAGACAGAAGAAAATTTCAGATTTACTTTCTATGCTTGTCCGAAATGCTACTGTCTGATTAGTATTACCTGACACACAAATTATGTTTTGTGGGCTGCTTGGAACTATAATATCTTGAAGGTAATTTGCGTGGTTTTACCAATGGGAGTTTTGCAATTTGATTAGATTCATTTATCTGAACGTGTATCTGAAAATTAATTGAAGCTATGCCGTTATACTTTCATTTTGTGTGCAAATGTTTTCCTAATGCAGCATAAACCGGAGAATTTCTTAACATTGAATAGAAATATTGGACTAAAACATGTGAGCAAAAGTTTTAACTAAGGATAGTTCACATTTTTCTGTTACTGTCTGACATTAAGGTGGTTGCTCGGTTGTAATTATTCATTGCCAATTGTGACCCTGAAAAAATGTCACATCTCTAATCATAAACTATGTCAATCATTATATATAACGAACACATTTACTATAATTTATTTATCCAAGCTTGTTCCTTACAATTCCTGGCGCTTCTGCTGTGGATGCTCTAGCGACATCTCCGGTGAGTTAATGCTATGATTACAAGGAGAATACAATTTCTATTTCTCAATTTAATCTGATTAGCTCCTGTAATTGTTACTTTTACGATGACCATTTCTGGCATTACATACATAACATGAAACTTGGTGTTATCGGGCTTGTAGGATGCAGGTTTAGAATGAAACCCTATACTAAGAAATGCAACAAAGAAGACTGTTCACCTCACTCAGTTTGGTTGGAGGTAAGTTCATTATACACATACACTGATACTAGCTTGTTCCTTAAAATTCCTGGCGCTTCTGCTGTGGATGCTCTAGCGGCATCTCCGGTGAGTTAATGCTATGATTACAAGGAGAATTTGATGAACAGAATTTTTTAAGAAAAGAATGCTTCTGCAGCTGCAAACAATAGATCATTTCACTGAAAAGGTTAGCTAAAAAAAATAACAATTTCTATTTCTCAATTTAATCTGATTAGCTCCTGTAATTGTTACTTTTATGATGACCATTTCTGGCATTACATAACATGAAACTTGGTGTTACCGGGCTTGTAGGATGCAGGTTTAGAATGAAACCCTATACTAAGAAATGCAACAAAGAAGACTGTTCACCTCACTCAGTTTGGTTGGAGGTAAGTTCATTATACACATACACTGATATTAGTTACAAGATATTAATGACACTGATCAACCATTTGCTGTAATTAACAGGTACAATATACCATTCCTTAGTACTGATGAAACCTACAGAGTTGAGTTTATGTTCTTCGAAAACAGGGGAATAAAGTTGATTGGAAAAACTGCTGAAAATCTTCACAAGCAGTACAAACATACGAGATTCCACCTGAAATATCTACTTGGATTGGACATAAGTTCACTTATGTTGTAACAAACGGCTACTCTTCTACTACAAGCTCTCTTTTGGTGAAGAGCTTGACTTGGCAAGTTTAGCAGGAGCCCTTTTCCTGAATCCTAACATACTCGGCCTGTTCGCTGGATGGTTTCTGGGCTGGTTTGGACTGGCTGGTGCTGATTTATTGTGAGAGAAAAACACCGTTGGCTGGCTGGTTTAGGCTGGTTGAAACCAACAAGCGAACAGGCCGACTGATTGATGCACTTGTAGCCGCGAGTTCACCCACAGTGTGAAATCCGTCTCCGTGTCCACTTTCAGCACGCAAGAGGTCGAGGCTCTCCAGAAGGGCAGCGTGCCAAGGAATCATTCTTGAAGGACTTTGATACCCATAAAATGAGGCTACCTGACATCAGGTAATGAGTAATTCAACCACTTTTATGTGTGTATCGTTTACTTATCAAACACATGCTCTGACTATAACCTATTGTTGCAACAACATTGGCAGGCAGTCTTAGGGAATTCATAAAAGCTGTCTATGTGGAGAGGACGTATGCTGGCGGTAGATCAAGAGATAAACAGATTCCATGGCGATAGTTCTTCCTAATTTAAACATAGCCCCCCTGTAACCTGCCTGAAGTGTCTCTTTGGAGTTGGGTCATAGACATTTAATTTTACTTGGTAAAATTACACCAAAGGTAAGGTTATGGCAACACAAAATCATGACTGGTTAATAAAATCCTCCGTGCCTCCTGACTCCTGTAGGTATGAACTGGGCCATTGAATTATTTGAATTAGCTTCTCACAACATCAATAGCCTTCCTTCCCGATAAATTTCTGTGCTACTATCTCCCTCAATCTGTTCATTTTTTGTGGAGATTATGCTTGACAAAATCTCCCAAAGGAATAAACAATAAGAATTTGATTTAATTTGTAAACACCTGCCATAAGAATGGGGATGGCAACTCTACAGATCGAGGATTCCAGTTCCAGATGACCTTATCCGATTGACTGCCTGGTCTGGTACAAATGAAATGAGCTGATTCAACTGCCGCAGCCACTAATTGCTAGTACTTCCCTGGTGTGCCTTGTGTAGGCTGTGATTGCATTTGCTAATTTAGCCTCGATCTTTAATGTAATCAGGGATTAGATTCTGTTTGAGAGCTAGGCGGGCTTGGCTGTTTGTGTTGTGTGGATATTGTGTTGCACTGAAGAGTTGTGCTGTTGGCGTTGAGAAGATGATTCCAGCTCCTCCACGGTACTGTGCCTGTACTATGTTCACGTTGCGCATTTGCATCTTTTTGGACACAGTACTACTAGTGTGTTAGAAGTAGAAGATTTAATGTCACACATGGCAGTATGTCAGTATATTATATAAGAAATACAATATATAATAAGCAAAAGAATGTGTGAGTACAATAGATAACAATTTTGTCTGAAAAAGAATAGACAACAACTGCTCCGATCCATGACTCGTTCTTAACTACATTTTGTCAGGCTAGCCTCACGTTGAGGTGAAATTGGTTGTTACAATAGATAACAATTTTGTCTGAAAAAGAATAGACAACAACTGCTCCGATCCATGACTGGTTCTTAACTACATTTTGTCAGGCTAGCCTCACGTTGAGGTGATTTTTTTTCCTCTTATCTGGGTACAACTGTACTATCTGCTCATGTACAGACACACCAATCCTACACATGCACACCATACACATCACACGTATACCAGCAAACCTACAACTATACACAGATCACTGGATCGCGTTCTTCTTGAGATCACCAGGTCCATAGACCTGTAGACGACGAGGCGCGTCGTATTCCCTTTGTAGCTCCACGCGAGAGACAACAGAAACCCCGGTGAGAGACGTGAGTGCGATTCCTGAGAATCGAACTCGCGCCGGCTGCCTGCCCACCGGCAGAGCTAGCCACCCGAGCTCTGCTCGGTTCTCCGTTGAGGTGAAATTGGTTGTGCAATGCTGTCGTTATCTATTAACAATCTTTTTTTGAAACAATATCTATTAACAATTAAGAACGCCATATGATTTAAGTGTCACGTAACTGCCTCATGCTTTATCATATTTGGTTTTAACAATCATCAGTAACAATGTGTCGGGGACCAATACAGAGTACCTGAAGAGTAGGAGCTAACAACCATAACATTGATTCATCCGAGCAGTCAAGAACGCGACTACAGCTCCAACCGACCCCTAGGTGCGTAGGCTCCGTCTCGTCCGGCCTCTGAGGGCGGACAACGCCTTGGCCGACCTCTGGGGGCGGGCTCCGCCTCGCCCGACACCGAGGCCACAGGCTCCGCCTCGCCCGACCTCTGAGGGAGGGCTCCGCCTCGCCCGACCCCAAGGCTGCGGACTCCGCCTCGTTCGACCCTGAGGGAGGGCTCCGCCTCGCCCGACCCTTGGGTTCGCACTCCGCCTCGCTCGACCCTTCGGTTCGCGCTCCGCCTCGCTCGACCCCTGGGTTCGCGCTCCGTCTCGCCTGACCCCAAGGCTACAGGCTCCGCCTCGCCCAACGGAAACCCATACCACCGCCAACCACTCCAGGTCCAAGCGTATGGGTCTGAGTCAAAGATCTGACACAAGGGAAGTGATCGGCACGCCCCGATATAACCCGTGGCCGTGACGGGCCATACCTAGGGACTCACATCAGGAACAGCGTCGGGCGTACCGGTACTGTTCTGCCTAACCCTCATACGAACACTGACAGACGCGTCAGTTCACCACGACGTCTGTCAGGACAGAGTGAAGCGCCATGACCGGGAGACAACGCCTGCGCATGGCACCAGTGACGGATAGGTCCGCAACGTGGAGTTGTCTCTGTTGACGTCTACAGGGTCGACGGGACCCGCATGAAGGAAAAGAAAGACCCAGCAATCCTGGAGGACTTCTTCTCCTTCTCATTCTCCTCTTTTCCCTCCGCTGTAACTCATGCTTTCCCTTGGCCTATAAAAGGGAGAGCAGGGCGTCCCATGAAGGGGACTCAAAGGCCAAACCAATCACAACACACAAACACACAGCCGAGCAGCGACCGAGCTCTTGGCACCCATTCATTCTTTTCATCAGAGACTTGGGACCTGTCCCTCTCTCGCTCGTTTGTAACCCCTACTATAAACTTTCAGTGCTAGTAACACGAGCAGCAGCTATGAACTGGATGTAGGGACATTCTGCCCGAACCAGTATAAACCTCGTGTCCTCTTAGCACACCATCCGAGCCAGACGCGCAATATTAGAAATTTACTCGTTGGTGTTTACTCAAAACACCGACAGGTAGGGGCTTTGCGTGTCTCGACATCCAACTTCAGGCCTTGGATGGCTAGTCACGACATCAGCTGGGTCCTGGGCGCGCGCATGCGCTTTGGGAACCTGAACTTCATCGTCACAGCGGAGGGAGGGTTGGTGCAAGCCCCTGTCTCCATCCAACCTCTCCACTTCACTGGCCTTGAGGAGCTACAGTTGCACGCACCAGAGGCCCATGCCCCCGGGAGCAACCAACCGCTCTGTTTTGACTACGAGAGGCTAGAGCGCCAGCTCGGCGCCTTCCTGGGACCCCGACCGTCCTGGGAGGACCTGAGCCACCTCACCTTCTCGTACGCCAACATCATGACACAACTTGCTGGAGGAGAGCCGTCCGCTCCGGAATACCTCGTCCGGAGCACCCCGACAACGCTCCCGTGTAGGCCACGCACCACGGTTCCGGTGCGTGAGAGTCTCGGCCTCCACCGTGATGCACGTGACACCCTCGATGCCCACAGGCGTAACGTGCCCTCGGAACAACCCGACGAGGACATGTCGATCCACCAGGCGTAGCAAGGCGGCAGGCCACGTACCGTGGTTCCGTTGCATGAGTGTCTCGGCCCCCACCACGACGCACACGACACCCTCGATGCCTGCAGGCGTACCTACGGCGATGCGAGGGAGGGGGCTAGCCATGGTTACCACCCACGTCATGGCGGGCGCTATGACAGCGGCGAGGACCGAAGCACGAGCTTCGACTTACCGGGACCCCAAGCCTTTGGCCGACACATCCTCAAAGGCAAGGTGAAGTGGGACGAGGACACCGGCGAAGGCGTCTCAAACCGTCCCAACAAGAAGAAGAACAAGCAGCGGCGTGAGGGCTCGCTTGTGGCCATCGCCGACCGTAAGGAGGGTCAGAAGCCCACTGAGGGCACCCCGACCCACTTTGAGAAGCTGCTTGAAGGGCCATGCCCAAACCATACTTTCCCCGTCGAGCACCTATACAAGGACTGTAGCCTCTTAAAGCGGTTCTGGTCCGGGGGCTCCAATAAGGGGGGCATATGAAGAAGACCAGCTAGATGAAGCGCGTGACGTCGCCATCCTTCGCTCGGCCAAGTACTAGCAAGCGTTGTGCCGATATCATAGCCGGCGAGTATGGGGTCGGGCCTTCGATGTCGGGGACCTAGTGCTCCGCCTCGTCCAGTACAACAAGAACCAACACAAGCTCTCTCCATCATGGGAGGGGCCGTACATCATCGCGGAGATGGTTCGACCAGGCACCTACAAGCTCAAGACCATCGACGGTGTAGCCTTCATCAATGTCTGGAACATCGAGCAGCTATGTCACCTTTACCCTTAATATACGTGCACTTTCTCTTATCAAGTTTTGCTGTCAAACTCCCTGATCTTTAGTGTCATCCGACCCCAGCAACGACGGGGGTCGAGCTTCACTTAGGGGCTAATAAGAGCGTACCCATCAGGTAGACATTCTTTACACCCAACCCGCTCTCATGTTAAGACCCAAAAGCGAGGTTTGCAGAAACAAACGCTGAGTAAAACTGGTCAGACTAAGACAAACCTACGCCCCGATGGCTACGACGCCTTTGCTCACTAGCATGATCAGAGTTTTTTTCCGCACCGTGGGCTTTTTGGCCTTAGCTATAGAAATAGTCGGTGTGCGTCTAAGAAGTATATCTATCTGACAAACTTTCTCTGTGCCTGACCCTCTCTCACGTTAAGACCCAGAAGCGAGGCTTGCAGAAATGAACGCTGAGTAAAACTGGTCAGACTGCGAGAAACCTACGTCTCGGCGGCTACGACGCCTTTGCTCACCAGCGTGATCAGAGTTTGTTCACCCACACCTCGGGCTTTACGGCCCTAACAACGGAAGGGGTCGGAACGCACTAACCTTTTTATACCAAAAGGGGAGAAGGGCTAAAAAGCTATTAGGCCGTAACAAAATTTATAGAGCTTGTCCGCTTAGAACAAGCTTGCCGCCTGACGTATCTACCTAACTGATTTCTTAGGGGGGATGTTCTCATCCTCTATCTTCATAGGTCACACAAGTTGATCAGACGGCTTGGCCACTGTCAAGAGATGGGTAAGGAGCAGTAGGATGCCCCGTGCAGGTTACGCCAACTCCATCACGAACGACGGACCCAGATTCCACACGGACATATCCGACAAGAGCTCCTCAAACCCATCACTCGAGCCATCAAGGTAACTTTACCAACCCACTTTTCTTTTCCAGTGCATGATCATTCATTCATCCATTCTCATGCACGCATTCATACATTTAGTCATACATTCATCCATACATTCATCCCATACATCCAAGCATTGCATATGCAAATTGTTGCATCACAACGCTTCGAGTCACATCACGAAGCGGTAGTCGTCTCATTCGATATGAGCGGCGACTGACCGAGGTTCAAAGGTCAGCCCATGAAGGGCTCAAGGCTACCTCGCGTCAACCAGAGCCAAGGAGAAAAACTTAGATGAGCCCAGTGGCCTTGCCCGACCCCGCTCAGAAGCGGGTAGGGACATCTAGACCTTTCTTGTTCGATCCTAACCTCGAGTCAAGCCCACAAAATCTCCATCGAGGAGAGGCCAGCGGGCCACCTAAGTTGCTCTTTGGAGTGACATGGGCATCTACCGAGAGGCGGGTTAAGGAGCAATGGAATGCCCCATGCAGGCTATGCTAGCCCCATCAGTGAATGATGGACCCGGATTCCCCTCAAACATGCCTGTTAGCGAGCTCGTCGAGCGTGACACTCGAGCCATCGACGCAAGTGTCATTAGCTTAACCCCTCCGATTGCGAAAACCATGGATAGGGTGACGCATGAAATTCGGTCGACCCCTACCAAGCCCAACGAGGCTCAGGGGCTTGAGCCGCCCGACCCTAGCTCGGGAATCCAATCGACCGGAGTTCGAAGGCCAGCCCGCGAAGGGCTCGAGGCCGCCTCGCATCGAACAGAGCCAGCGGAGAAAATGCAAATGAGCCCCAGCGGACTTCACCCAACCCGCTTAGAAGCGGATAGGGTCATCTCAACCTTCTCGTTTGATCCTAATCTCGAGCCGAGCCCATAGGATCTCCATCGAGGAGAGGCCAGCGGGCCACATGAGTCGCTCTCTGGAGCGACACGAGCTCTACCAGGAGGCGGGTTAAGGAGTAGTGGATGCCACATGAGGGCTATGCCAACCCTATCATGAACAATAGACCTAGATTCCACTCAAACATGCCTAATAGCGAGCTCACCGAGCGCGTCGCTTGAAGCCATCGAGGCAAGCGACGTTAGCTCAGCCCTCCAATTGTGGAAACCGTGGACGGGGTAATGATAAAAAAGATGAGCCAACCCTCGACTAGACCCCCCTACGCACGGGGCTCAAGGAGAATTTGACTTGCAAGGAGACCGAACACACAGTCGTAGAACACTGGCTTAGATCCTAGGGACAGGGTACGTGCGAAAACTAAGACTACTGTCTCTATCCTCTCCTCGATCTTGAGTGACACCCAACCCCAGCAACGGTAAGGGGCCAGGTCTCACTCGGGGGCTGATAAGGGTATATATACACCCTTTCTGATAAGGGTATATATACACCCTTTCTGAAACAGTCGCCATGCCCGATCCCTTCTTTACGTTAAAAACCTAGTGGCAAGGTTCGCGGAAATGAACGACTGAGTAAGGCTGGTCGGAATGCAAGAAACCTACGCCCCAGCGGCTATGGCACTCTTGCTTACTAGTGTGATCAGAGTTTCCCTCCTACACCTCAAACTCTACGGTCTTAACAAACGGAAGGGTCAGAACACATCAACCCCTTTTTCACACATAAAAAGGGAGGAAAAACAAATTTGTTCACACCGAAACAAAAGAACAGTTTTGATCAAACGAAATAAAATGACAAGTTTGTTCAAACGATACAGAAGGGTCAGAACTTGTTCACTTATTACAAGAATGACCGCCTGACCTATTGAACTAACTAACCCCTCTGAGGGAGAACTATGCCTTCGATCCTATCCGCCAGGTCCTGCGAAAGGGGAGCCACCGCCGCTTCCATCTCCTCCAGCTCGTAGACTTCATAGCTAGGCGTGAAGTCATGGCTTATCATCTCCAGATTGATGTTGTCCCCATAATGAGAACGAGCAATCGCGAAGGATTGATTAACACCAGCGCGAAGGGCGTTCCTCTCGAGCTGGCGCACCCGAGCCATGATCTCGACGACATGGGCCACGAGCAAGCTGGTCCCCTCCGGCCATACCACCTACAGGTTGTCGCATACCACTCCAAGGGTGGTGCTTAGGATACCGAGCTGTTGCTCTTTGCCTGGAGATTCCTCCTCGCCTCAGTGAGGTCCACCGCCAGCCCGATAGAAATGCCCTTAGCCTCTAGCTTCTGGGTCATCATGTTTTCAAGCTTGGCCTAGAGGGAGCCGACCTTCTGCCGTGCATCATCGCAGTCTTGGTAGGCCTAGTCACGCTCTCAGAAGGCTTGGTCACACTCCTCGCGAGCCATGCCATGTTCTGAGCGAAGCCTCTCTATGGTTTGGAGCAGCTCATCCCACTCCTTGCGCAGCCGAGCGAACACCATGGCGTCCAGGCTCGCCCTCTTCTCTAGGGCCGCGAGCTTCTCCTCGGCCCCTAGCTTCAGGTCCCTTTCCTTCTCAACCTCGCTTAGAATGTCAAGGAGCCGCTAGTGGGTCTCGACGTCCTTTTGGAGCAGCTCATCTCGCTCCTTCCTAACCTTGGTGGCCTCCTCATCGTCCTTTCACAACTTTGCCGATAGGGCTACAAATGCCTTTTTGGCCTCGTCATCATCCAGGCGGGCCTCGGCTGCTCGCGATCGAAGATTGTCCACATCTTCGACAAGGGGAGTCAGCTCGGCCACCCTTTGTTGGGCAGCAACAAGCTAAGCTATTACCGAGACTTCCCCTGGCTGTGAGCTATGAGGGACTACAGGGAGACAATGATCAGAATACAAAAAGTATATAGAGAATGAAAAGGGCGAGAAGCAGGATCAAGCAAATACCCGGCTAGAGGGAATGATGATGTTGCATAAGGCACCCCAAGCGTGGTCCAAGGCTTCAAGCATGGATGTGATCCCTACGTCGAGGCTCTCCCGCTTCATGCTTTCGGCGGCAGCATCGAGGGTGAAGAGAGCCGACGCTGGATCCCACGGATTCACCCACTGGAGCAGGGCTCGCCCTGCATGGGTGAGCCGCTGCCTGCTGATGTCAGGGCTAGGAACAACTCTCCGCTGGCTCCAAGTGTTGCTGGCCCTTCTTGCCGTGATGTCCCCACCAAGACACCCCTTCCGGCGATGGAAGGAGTCAGCAGTACGGATGCCAACCTCTCGCCTAGCGCCACGACACCCGGGGACCCCTTGGCCGCGTCCCCCTCCATCTGGCCCACGCCAGGCACCATTACTAGGGCTGCCAATGGCTTGGGTCACGCCAGTGCCTCAGGCGCCGCAGCGGTTGCATCCGGCTATGACCCGCCTGTCATGACCGCCGCCACCTCCACCTGCATTGGTGGGGTCACGATCGGCTGTGTCGCGCCTGCCACGGTCACCGCCATGAGCGCGGTCGGTAGCCCCGTCCGCCCCGTTGTCAGCAGCGGTATCGCAGCCATGGCTGTCTGCTCTGCTACCTCCGAAGGTGCCCCTTGAGCATCTGGGTCTGCCCGTCCTACCGAGGGCACGGGCACCACCACGGGCGGCGCCTGACAGGCCGGCGATGCGGTCACACTGGTGCCGCTCCCGCCCAAAATGGGCACGACGCCAACCGATGGCTGCCGTCTTGATTGGAGGGCGATGCTCTTCTTTGGCGCCAGCGCCAAAGGATTTCACTGCCTGCTAATGCTGCAAGGGACAAAAAGCATAAGTCACGATGAAATCTGACCAAACAAAAAAAACAGTGGAACTAATAACTCACCTCAGCGCCGTCGGACGGCAGATGATTTGGGGGACTCACCCCCAACCTTTGCTCCACCTCATTGGAGTGAGGCCGTTTCAAGCCTGCCCCCTGCTCCTAGGTAGAGGGGCTCGCTCCCCTTGGCTCTTGGGGCACGACGGCGGAGCTACCCGCCTTTGCTGGCACCTCAGGCACGATGGTAGAGCCGCTTGCCTCTGCTGGCTCCTAGGGCAGGCCGACGGTACAGTCCGCCTCCGTTGGCTCCCTAGACGTACCCTCCCCTTCATGGAATAGGAAGGGTCCCAATGCCTACAAGGATGAACCAATACCTATCAGCGCATCCTCGCTCTCTAGGTCATCCCACTCGATATCATTGACTACCTCATCATCATCTCCGTTGTCATCGCTATCAGTGTCCTCCCCTCGTTCCTACGCATGTAGCTTCCACTGCTTATTCTCCCTCTTGTCCTCCTTTGCCTTCCTCAGCCGCTCACCCTCAGCGTGGTTCGATGCCCTCATGGCCGAATCCCTCGACAATGGTGTTGGGTGATCCATGAGGATGAGATCCCTCGGCTAGTCCCGCCCCTCTCAAAGTTAGTATCAAGGGGTCGGGAAATCAATTGAAGGGAAGGCAAGAGAAAGGGAAACTTACAAAGACGACGTGGCCTAGCTCCGGCTACATCGGAGGATGCCTTAGCATCGGGTAGACAAAGTCGAGGGGCCACCCATGTTGTCCTGCGAAGGCTCCATTGCCTTCTTGATGCGCTGTGTGATCTCAGAGTTGGGGAGCGCCCCTCGGTGAGCGTCGTTCCATCGAACGATGCCTCGGGCACCATCGCATATAGCGGGAATGCACGTGTCATCAACGATGCCACCCTCCTTGCATGGAAGGCCCCGATGACGTCCGACCCCTTCAGGCCATTCTCCTTGAGGATGTGGATGGCGGCGATGTGGTCTCGAATCTTCTTTTTGTCCTTCTTCGGGATGCCCCACTTCCTCCATGACTCCAGGGCCTCTTCGATCAGGCGCCCGGTGAACTCCGATAGAGGGGCAGCGGGGTCATTCTTGAGGTAGAATCATTGCGAGTGCTACCCCTTGTTGGATGTTGACAACCACATCGATGGGTACTCGCCGATCCGATCGTTCTGGAGTTGGATGTCGTCGCACCCCATCAGCATATGTAGCTCTAGCCTACCGCTTCTCTCCCTCTTCTTCTGGAGGGTGATGGCGAAGAAGTACCTCCATAGATCGAAGTGGGGGCTGATCCCTAGGAACCCCTCGCACAGGGTGAGGAACGCTACCATGTGCTGGATCCCATTGGGATTGAGATGCTACAACTCAATCTTGTAGTAGTGCAGTAGCCCTCGAAGAAATCTGTGGGCGGGGGTCGTGAACCCAAGCTCGTGGAAGTGGGCGAACGACACCACATAGCCATCGGGCGGCGATGACAAATCCTCCTCGCTGGTCAGCAGCCACTCCTCGGCCAAGGTCCGCGTGTAGAGAAGACCACGATGAACGAGGCCCTCCATGCACTGGAATGTGATGCCAGAATGGCACCACGGATCCATTGGAAATGGGGGGGGGGGAGGATGGATGCGGGCGCAACAATGGCGGAGATGTGGAGGCAGGAAACCTAAGCGATTAGCGGCGGAGATGCGGAGGCAAGGATGCAAGGTATGGAACCCGAGGGGCAAACCCTTTGGTTTTATAGGGGTGATGGGTGCAAGGAAATCAATCGCCCACCTAGATCTCCACGCCCACCATGATCTGCCACAACATCTCGCCGTGGGATGTGCGCACACAATCTCTCTCCGTTCCTCTCAGAAAACTTGCCAGGCTTTTTGCCTTCCTGAACAGACTATGACTCATCACAGGTAAAAGGGATATGGATCCAAAAATGCCTCTATGGCCCATCTAGGCCTAGGAGTTTGAAGGTTGGCCCATTAACAGGTTCGACAACCGCTCCGGGCACCTTTAGAATGAGAGGTGGAAAGGGATGGGCCCGCTAGCGGCCAGTACCCAGGCGCACAATTGCCGCAGACATCCCAACCCACATTCGAGTGTCGACTGGTTATGATCCATGGTTTTTTCTCAAAGAAAGGCACATAGCCCTCGGGACCGGTCGAACAGATCCGAGAACTATATGGATTGACCGCTGAGAATCTGGGATCGGTCACCAATCCGACCCAAGCCGGATCCCCACGAACATGATGCCAGGGGCCCCACTCAGACTAGCCCACTAACGACTCACTAGGTGCCATGATTTGTCCTTAGAGGAAAATCATGGCATGACTCGGCCCCTCCATTTTCGTTGGAGAAAACGCTTGAGGGAAGACAATCGCAAAGACGAACCGATCCTTGATTGGGCCCTTGCTATGGGAGAGGGCTCAAGGAAGGAGAACCACCGTCCCTAGATCACGCTGTGGGCGACAAAAGAAGACCAAGGCCTTCAGAGTCCTCCTATTTGGGAAAGCCTCTGAAGGAGTATTCTACTCCTCCACAGGCTCAGGGGCTACTATTAGGGACCAATACTAGGGTACTCGAAGAGGAGGAGCTAACAACCATCAACATTGATTCATCTGAGTAGTCAAGAGCGCGACTACAGCTCCAACCTGAAAGCATCTAGGCCCCTAGTTGGGTTTCGGTGATTAATGACAATATGTGATTACTGTGACTAACGTGTGTTTTGCAGAAACAATTGAGTTAGGTCACGGTAATGGAGATCGAATGGGCAATCATGGTTGTCATGCCCCTATGATGGAAATCGTTTTAGTTTTCAAAGGATGGACAACAAGGTTAAGGATGGACTAGTTCTAAGTGTCGATTGGTGTTGGAGAGACACCTAGAGTAGTTTAGGACTTTGTTTTTCCTTTGGCCGTAGTATTAAGAGGGGTATGAATGGGTAGCTTGACCTAGGTGAATCTAGTGAGTTAGGTGTGGTGCACACTTGTTAAAACTAGCACTAGGTAGCTCCACAATAGCCCTTTGATCCAATGGAGCAAACTTCATTCGCATATGTTCGAGAGTTGGAAGTGAATGGAGGGTCAAATACTAACCGGACGCTGGCTTCGGTGTGACCGGACGCTGGCTTAGGGCCCAATCAGTTCATTTAACCAAGGTGAAAGCGTCTAGAAGTGACCGGACACTGCTAGGTCATGGTACCGGACGCTGAGGGCCAACGTCCGGTTGACTCCAGTAAGGTTTCAGAGAGGGAAAATCATGACTGGACGTGTCCGGTCACACTGTAAACACTGGAGTTTAGGGTATACTGACCGGAGCATCCGATCAATATGACCGGAGCGTCTGGTCACCCCGCAGAGGCACATAACGGTTCGTTTTTCAGTCGGTGTTATAAATACAACCTCCACTCGTGTGTGGGGGTACTTTTGCTCATTTCAACAGCTGAGAAACACCTTAGAGAGTGCCAAGAAGAGCAAGGTCCTAGTGAGGTGATTGAGATTTGAGAATCCCAAAGAGAGCCCTCATTAGTGAAGATCAAGAGTAGCAAAGTGTGCATCCACCTTCTCATTAGGCTTGTCGTGGTCAAGTGAGAGTTCATGCTTGTTACTCTTGGTGATCGCCATCACCTAGATGGCTTGGTGATGATTGGGAGCTTGGTGATCATCTAGAGAGCTTGTGGACGACCCAAGCCAAGTTGTGAGCGGTTGTGGGTGATTCACTGTGACGGAGTGTCGAAGAATCAACCCATAGAGAGCACTTGATCCTTGCGCAGATCAAGGGGGAGCTACACCCTTGCGCAGGTGCTCCAACGAGGACTAGTGGGGAGTGGTGACTCTCCGATACCTCAGCAAAACATCGCCACGTTCCTTCCTCTCTATTTCCTTTGAGCATTTACTTTGAGCAATTCAATTCATGTCTTTACATTCTTAGAATTGCCATGCTAGAGTAGGATTGGAACCTAGGTTGCAAGTCTTTTGTGCGGTAGAACAATTAGGAACACTTTCTAGGCACAAGGGGTTAATTGGGCTAACCATAGGACTTAATTATTACAAAGAAATTTAGAATTAGCCCAATTCACCCCCCTCTTGGGCATCTTGATCCTTTCAATTGGTATTGGAGCCTCGTGCTCATGTATTTAGGCTTAACCGCCTAGAGCAAGATGTCTCATGGGGATGGACCTCCTCCTATCTTTGAGGGAGATGACTTTCCATATTGGAAAATTCGCATGGAGATGTATCTAGAGGCTCTAGATGTTGGTATACTTAGAGCCGCCTCACAATGCTTCCCAAAACCTTGGGATGCTACTAACCTACAAGGCGATGAGGTGAATTACGAGAAGTGGAATGCAAAGGCTCAAAACACCATCTTTAGAAGCCTTTGTAAAGATGTGTTTAATCGGGTGAGGAACCACAAAGACATCCATGCACTATGGTCGGACGTTTGTGTGCTCCATGAGGGAACTAAGAGTGAGCGTGAGGAACACTATCATCTTGTCATAAAAAAGCTCAACTCTTTTGAAATGCTTCCTAAAGAATGTGCTAATAAAATGTATTCACATTTGAATGTTCTTGTAGAGGAAGTCAATGGGCTTGGACTTACTTAAATGCAACCATCCGATGTTGTAAGAAAGATCTTGAGTGTCCTCCCCATTGAAAAATATGGGCATATTGTGACCATGCTACATCAAGGTGATCTTTCCACCGCTACACCAACACAAATCTTGGGAAAGATCAATGCTCATGAGATGTACATGCACATCACGCCACAAGATGGCTCATCCTCTACCAAGAAGAAAGATAAGGATTTAGCATTCAAAGCTAGCCAAGAGAAGGGCAAAGCAAGACTTGAGTATGAGAGCTCAAGTGAAGATGAAGTTGATGATGAAAGTCTTGCTCTCATGGTGAAGAAGACTGCCAAGATGCTAAAGAAGCTCAACAAGAGTGGTATCAAGTTTGATGGCAAGAAGAAGAAGTTCTTCACAAGCTCTAGAAGGAAGCCAATCTCCGAGATGGATTGCTACAATTGTGGAGAACTTGGTCATCTAGCTCATCAATGCACAAAGCCCAAGAAAGACAAGTTCAAGAACAAGAACAAGGGCAAGAAAGATGACTCAAGCAATGAAGATGAAGATGAGAAGAAAAAGAACAAGCCATACAAGAAGAGAGATGGCAAGAAGAGGGATTTCCACAAGAAGAAGAAGAGTGGAAAGGCATACATTGTCGGTGATTGGCTCACGGACATTGATTCATCTAGTGCCTCATCCGATGATGATAGTGACAACAAGAAGGTGGCCGCCATTGCTATTGACTCATCATCTTCACCGCCACCACTGCCATCATCCTCTACACACCTATGCCTTATGGCCAAGGGTGACCGCAAGGTATCGAACAATGATGATAGTAGTGATGATGAGCACGCTAGTGATAATGATAGCGATAGTGATGATGATGAATATGAATCACCTACTTATGATGATCTTGCTAGATTGCTAAAACAATACACTAAGATCATTATAAAAACTAGAGCTAAAAATAAAAAGCTTGATATTAAGAATGATTCTCTTTTAGCTAAATGTGAGATAGCCGAAAAGGCTAGTGTTGAGCTTAGAGAAGCAAATGATGCTATGTCATCCAAACTCAAGGAGCTCAAATCTTCTAAGAAAGAGCTTAAAGATAAACATGATAAACTTGAGTGGGTGCACAAAGAGCTCATCACTAGCCATAACAAGCTAAAAGATGAATACACTACTCTCAAGATTAATCATGACAATCTTGTTATTGCTCAAGAATTTTTACCTAATGAGCCACATGATGCTACTAATGATGTTGTTAAGATTGATATAGCTACATCATGTGATGATTTAATTGATGAGAGCATTGAGCAAGGATCTAGTGGCAAAGGCAAGCAAGTGGTTGAGTGCAATGACTATGATGAGTATGTCAAGCTCAAGCATGACAATGAAAAGCTAAAGAAAGAGTTTAAAGAGTTCAAAACCCACAACACCATTGTGCTAGAAACTCTTGATCATGATGGCAACTTGATTCTTGAGAATGAGAAGCTAAAAGAAGAAAATAAGAAACTCAAGGAAGAAAGAAACAAGGTTGCACTCAAGGAAGATAAAAGTAGTGATGCACTCAAGGAAGAGAACAAGAAGCTCAAGTTGGAAAAAGAGCATCTCAAGATTGGATTGAGCAAGTTCACTAGAGGCAAATATCTTCAAAGTGAGCTCCTAATGAACACCGTCATGAAGATGGATAGAAGTGGCGTTGGGTACATGGCAAACAAAGAGAAGAAGGCTCAAGCTCAACAACAACAATCAAAGCCAAAGAGATGCTTTGAGTGTGGACAAGAAGGCCACTTTGCTCATGAGTGCCAAACTCCACCACCACAACCCTTGCCCAAGCATGCTAGACCCTTTGCCTTCAATGCTCACTACATGCTTAGAAAGGATTCTAGTGGAAAGATGAAAGTGATGTTCTTAGGACCACCAAATAAGAATAGGCCTAAGAAAATTTGGGTTGCAAAGTCACTTTTTGAGAAGGTGAAGGGCCCTCAACAAGTTTGGGTTCCTAAAGCTTGATCTCTTGTGTGTAGGTAAACTACAAGACTGGTGGAAGTCACTGGGTTATTGATAGTGGTTGCACACAACATATGACCGGTGATCCTCGTATGTTCACCTCACTAGATGAAGAAGTAGATGGGCAAGAAAGAATCACATTTGGAGATAACTCAAAGGGCAAGGTCAAAGGATTGGGCAAAGTGGTAATATCAAATAATCATTCCATCTCCAATGTGCTATATGTTGCTTCATTGAGTTTCAACTTGCTATCCGTTGGACAATTGTGTGATCTTGGCTTCCAATGCTTATTTACCGAGAAGGAGGTTGTTGTATCCAAGAAGGATGGTGATCATATGATATTCAAAGGATTTAGATACAACAACCTATATCTAGTGGACTTCACCTCCGAAGATGCAAACTTGAAGACATGCCTATTCACCAAAACAACACTTGGGTGGCTATGACATAGAAGACTTACTCATGTTGGGCTAAGCTCACTCAAGAAGCTTATGAAGAATGATTTGGTGAGAGGGTTGAAGGATGTGAAGTGTGAGAAGGATAAGCTTTGTAGTGCATGTCAAGCCGGTAAGCAAGTTGCAAATACCCATCCAACAAAAGCTTTTATGTCAACCGCAAGAGTGCTAGAACTCCTTCACATGGATTTATTTGGACCAACAACATACAAGAGTTTGGGAGGAAATCTTTATTGTCTTGTGATTGTTGATTATTATTCAAGGTATACATGGGTATTCTTCCTTCATGACAAATCCGAAGTTGCATCTTGCTTCAAGAAGTTTGCCAAGAGAGCACAAAATGAATTTGAAGTGAAGCTCAAGAAGATAAGAAGTGACAATGGGAAAGAATTTGACAACACAAACATAGAAGCTTATTGTGACGAAGTTGGAATCAAACATGAAGTCTCCGCAACATATACTCCTCAACAAAATGGTGTAGTTGAGAGGAAGAACTGGACATTGATCACTCTTGCAAGAACAATGCTTGATGAGTATAACACCCCCGAAGCTCTAGGGCGGAAGCAATCAACACCGCATGCTATGCATCAAACCGCCTATTCCTTCAAAAGTTCCTTGGCAAGACACCTTATGAGTTGCTCAATGGAAAGAAGCTGGACATCTTCTTCTTTAGGGTGTTTGTTTGCAAATGCTACATCTACAAGATGTGGCAACACCTAGGGAAGTTTCAAAGACGTTGTGATATTGGTTTTCTTGTTAGTTACTCATCAAAGTCCAAAGCATATAGAGTATTTAATCATGCCACCGGCTTGGTTGAAGAAATATATGATGTGGAATTTGATGAATCTAACGGCTCCCAAGGAGCACATGAGAATCTTGATGATGTAGGTGATGAACCATTGAGGGAGGCTATGAAGAACATTCCGGTTGGAGACATCAAGCCTAAAGATGATGAAGATGATGTACAAGTGATTGATCCACCTTCTTCATCAAGTGTGCCACAAGATGATGAAAAAGATGGGAGAGTAGAAAATGAAGATACTTATGTCTCCCACGAATGGTGGTACAAGCACAAGATGTTGATGCTCCACAACCTCCCCCTCAAGTGGTCAATAGAAGAAATACACCCCTACTTCAAGATCATCTACAAGATCTCATCATAGGGAGTCCATCAAAGGGTGTAATGACTCGATCTCAAAAACTTGCTTCATTTATTGCTCATCACTCTTTTGTCTCTTGCTTTGAGCCTACTAAGATAGAGGAAGCTCTTCAACATCCGGATTGGATCAATGCCATGCATGAAGAGTTGAACAACTTCACCCGCAATGAAGTTTGGACTCTTGAAGAGTGGCCAAAAGGTGCAAGAGTCATTAGAACAAAGTGGGTGTTTTGAAACAAGCAAGATGATCAAGGTGTTGTTGTGAGGAATAAGGCAAGACTAGTTGCAAAGAGGTTCTCTCAAGTTGAAGGTTTGGATTTTGGAGAGACCTTTGCCCTGGTCGCAAGATTAGAAGCCATCCGTATCCTCCTTGCATATGCATCACATCATGAAATAAAACTTTATCAAATGGATGTGAAAAGTGCATTTTTAAATGGCTTTATTAATGAACTAGTCTATGTTGATCAACCTCCCGGGTTTGAAGACCCTAGATATCCTAATCATGTTTATAGATTGTCCAAGGCACTATATGGGCTTAAGCAAGCCCTAAGAGCTTGGTATGTGCACCTTCGGGACTTCCTTATTGAGAAGGGCATCACCATTGGGAAGGTCGACACCACACTATTCACCAAGAAGCTTGATGGGCATATCTTCATTTGTCAAGTATATGTTGATGATATCATCTTTGGATCATCAAATGAAGATTCATGCAAAGAATTTGGTGAATTGATGTCGAAGGAGTTCGAGATGTCAATGATTGGAGAGCTTACATTCTTTCTTGGTTTTCAAGTCAAGCAAATGAGAGAAGGAATTTTCATATCTCAAGAGAAATATACTAATGATCTTCTCAAAAGATTCAAGATGGATGAATGAGGGAGGTAACCCGGTTGATCAAACTCTCTACCGCTCTATGATTGGTAGCTTGTTGTATTTGACCACATCTAGGCCCGACATCATGTTTAGTGTGTGTATGTGTGCTAGGTTTCAAGCTAATCCTAAGGAAACTCATTTAATTGCCGTAAAAAGAATCCTTAGGTATCTTAAGCACACACCAAGCATTGGCCTTTGGTATCCCAAATGAGCTATATTTGAATTAGTTGGCTATTCCGATTCGGACTATGCCGGTTGCAAAGTTGATAGAAAGAGCACATCCGGAGGATACCATTTGCTTGGTAGATCACTTGTGTCTTGGTCCTCCAAGAAACACAATAGTGTGGCTTTGTCCACCACCGAAGCGGAATACATTGCCGTGGGTGCTTGTTGTGCACAAATACTTTACATGAAACAAACTTTACTAGACTATGGTGTAGTTCTAGATAAAGTACCTCTTTTGTGCAATAATGAAAGTGCGGTAAAACTGCAAATAATCCGGTTCAACACTCTCGCACCAAGCACATAGATATCCGCCATCACTTTCTTAGAGATCATGTTGCTAAAAATGATATATCACTAGAAGGTGTAAGGACCGAGGATCAATTGGCGGATAGCTTCACTAAACCGCTAGATGAGTCAACATTTTGTAGATTGTGGAATGAGCTTAATGTGCTTGATTTTAGTAACTTCACTAAAAATTGAGCTTGTGTTGTCCCTTGCATTGCATTGTAATATACAACATGTTTAATGCTTTATAATGCATATAGGGCTCGTCTAACATAGTTAAGATAACCGCCAAAAAGCGTGTGAAGAAGCTTAACCTTGGATCAAACTTGATAAGCAACTAGATTTACTTTCAAGTATTGCATTGCATATGCATGATTGTTGTTTGTCGTTTGTCTTCAAATTGCCCTCTTATTGCCTAATTTCTTAAAAAGAATTATAGCCTAAGGCAAAATATTTTGAAAAACTTGAGGGTTTGAGAGAGGTCACTCACATCAGTCCCAATTGGTGTTTATTTGGATCTTATTCAAGTTGGGACTTGATTGGGAACAGGCAACGCGAAGGACTTTGAAGATTTGCTGAAGAACGAGTGACCGGATGCTGCACCAGACTCTGATGTCCAGCGTCTGGTCAGTTCACAGGAGGTGAACAGCTACCGAGCAGGAGTGACCGGACGCTGAAATAGTGTTTTTACAGCGTCCAGTTAGGAGGAGCTTCAGCGTCCGGTCTATGATGAAGACATCAAGGCCAGGTGACCAGACTCTGGCTGCGTCCGGTCGGTGTCCACCAGACACGTCCGGTCGTGATTCTAGAGGATTTGGACCTCTCTGGAATCGACCAGACGCTGGGTGGTAGCGTCCAGTCGCTACCACTGGAGCGTCCGATCAGTAGAAAACGTGCGGCATCAGATCTCTTTTCCTGTTTCCTTCTCTGACTCGAGGGGGCCACCTTATTTAGTCTCAACGCGACGTTGACCTACCCCATCCTACCTCCATCGCTGCGCCGACATCACCGCAAGCCCTAGCCACCGTCCTTTGTGCCAGCGACCGCGCGCCACCGTAGCCGTCATGCCCTGTTCCACATCGCGCCTCTGCTCCCGCAATAGCTTCGCCACACTGCCGTGCCTCCTTGCCCACGCTCGCCTCTACCCACGCCGCCATCCTACGCTAGAGCCACCTGAGCCACCGTCGTGCTACCTAGGTTCACGCCACCACCGTGCCCTAGGCCAGCAGCTCATGCCTCCGCTCCCTAGCCCGAGCGTCAGCTTTGCCATGCCCTAGCTCCACCACCAAGTAAGCCCGCAGTGCTCTACATTGGATCCTTGCCGGTGATTTCAATCGCAATCTAGTGCCGCCGATCTACCACTGCAAACCCTAGCCTTGCGATTCGGTGGTTCCCCACACGTCGTCTCTTTTCTCCTTAGGTCGCCGGTTCATCAGGTAGCAAGCCCGTCGTTTCAATTTCATACCTAATTGCTTGCTTCCTAGGGTTTCGCATCTATTAGATATATTGTATTTATTTGTATATCCTATCTATTCCATCGTGCAGCGAGCTAGTTCTGTTGAGGTGTCAGTGGCAGTTGTCAGTCAACTCGGGGCCAAGCTCACGAGTACGGAACGAGGCCAAGCCTCAAAAGTGTCAGTGACAGTTGATCTTTGTCAGAGGCAGTTGATTCATCTCAGATCTTTCAGATGGCTCGGACGAAGAACGTCAGAGGTGGTCCCGGTGACGAGGATTCGAGGCCCCCACCTCACCAGCCTACAGATCCTAAAGGCAAGGCAACCAAGAAGCTGGTAGTTAGGAAGCGCAAGTATCCAGATGGAGATATAGCAAGAGCCACCGCAGTTGTAGAGGCCACAGAGCGTGCCGAGAGAGGAGGCGCTCGTAGTGGAGTACGGATTGCCGATCCACTTTCACCAGAGGCGATGGCTTCACTTTGGCGTGTTGAGCGTCTTCATGGTGGTCTAGCTAGGGCCCTCATGATTGGAGGACGGCGTGTTGCCATTGACGAGGTTTAGCCTCAGGGGGAGCCACAGCAGCAGCCTCAGCCAACACAGCAGACCCAGGAGCCTCAGCCAGCTCAGCAGACTCAGGAGCCACAGCAGACACAGCAGTCTCAGGAGGGTTGTAAGTGCAATCAAGCCCTATTGTGGGTTTTGGCATTGATGACCACCAAATTAGAGGACTAATGAGATTTATCAAGATGATAAGTAGGGAATCGAAAAATGAGGATGATGTATAGGTTGTAGGTATCCTAATTACAAAAGGTGGCCAGACTTAGCTCAAAGGAAGTTTAAATTCTTTTATGTTTTGAAATTGAGTTTAGGGAAAGCCGTACTATTAAGAGGGATTTTAGGATAGTTGGTCAACTATTGAACCAGATACTCAAATTCATAGATTTACATCCTCTCACCTAGTCAAAACAGCCAGCCAAATTTCATATCATCTTACCTATTTTGGCTAGGGTAGCAGTGCCACCCTGTTAAGAGCGGCAATGCCACCCTTAACTGACCGTTGGGATCGAGGGGTATTTATACTCTTTAGGCCCGGCCCACAACGGTCATCTTCTTCACTGAGTCATTCTGCTTGAAACATGACAGAACCAAAGCTCACTTCTCTCCTCCATTGTTGCTCCACCATCCCTCAAGCAAATCCTTGATTCCAACCATCAAAACTTGAGAGAAAAGGCAGCAAAACTCGATTGGAGAGCAGATCCATTGAAAGCTCTAGTTTGGTTTTGGTTAATTGATGAAACCCTAAGTGCTAACCTAGTTTATCAAAGTGATTATGAGATAGGTAGCACTACTCCAAGTGATGAAGCAATGGTGAAGATCATGACGATGGTGATGGCATGGTGATGATCAAATGCTTAAACTTGGAAAAGAAGAAAGAGAAAAACAAAAAGCTCAAGGCAAAGGTATAAACCAGAGGAGCTATTTTGTTTTGGTGATCAAGACACTTAGAGAGTGTGATCATATTTAGGATTGATAGCCATACTATTAAGAGGGGTGAAACTCGTATCGGAATGCGGTTATCAAAGTGCCACTAGATGCTCTAACTCATTGCATGTGCATTTAGGATCTAGTGGAGTGGTAACACCCTTGAAAATGTTTGTGAAAATATGCTAACACATGTGCATAAGGTGATACACTTGGTGGTTGGCACATTTGATCAAGGGTGGTGAAGTTTGGGAGCAAGGGCAAGAAACTCCACCGGTGGAGTGTCCGCCCATAGAGTGCGAACAGTCCAACGGTGCCGCCGGTGCCCTAGACAGAAAAGACAGAGGTCACTGGGTGTGACCGGATGCTGGCCACAGTTGGACCGGTGCGTCCGGTTAGATGTATCAGCAAAGATGTTGGCGTCGATCAAACGGCCGGACGCTGGGTCGCTCTACGACCGGACGCTGGTAGGGTGCGTCCGGTCAATGCTGACGTACGCTGACGTGTGGTGCACAGTGGAGACATTGAGTGACCGGACGTTGGGTGAGTCCGGTCGAGCATGACCGGACGTGTCTGGTCGTGAAAATTCGCGTTTGGAACCTTACTGGAAATGACCGAACGCTGAGATCCAGCGTCCAGTCACTTTCTAACTGACGCGTCCGGTCATCACTTGACCGTTGAAATCGGGCAATCGGCATTTGAAGCCGATGACACGTGGCGCACATCGCATGACCGGACGCTGAGGTCCAGCGTCTGGTCAATCTGACTGGAGCGTCCGGTCAGCCCGTGTTCAGTGCAGTAAGGAGCCCAACGGATCTATTTTGTGGGGGCTTCTATTTAAGCCCCATAGCCAGCTCAAGCTCACTCTCTTGGCCATTTGCATTAACATAGCAACCTTGTGAGCTTAGCCAAAGTCCTCCCACTCATCTCCATCATTGATCCATCATCTTTGTGAGATTGGGAGATAATCTAAGTGCTTTGCTTGAGTGATTGCATCTAGAGGCACTTGGTATTCGTGTTTTGCTGCGGATTTCACTTGTTGCTCTTGGTGGTTGCCACCACCTAGATGGCTTGGTGCAGCGGTGGAGGATTGGCACGAGTTGGTGATTGTTCGTAGCCATCTCCGGTGATTGTGAGGGGATTTGTACCTTCCCCGGTGGAGCGCCGAAAGGTAACTCTAGTGGATTGCTCGTGTCATTGAGTTACCTCACTTGTGGGTGGGTTCTTGCGGTGTCCAATTGTGTGGACGAGGTTTGTGCAACACCTCTTAGCCGCCGAACCACCAAGTGTTGGTCAACACAACGGGGACGTAGCGTGTTGGCAAGCATGTGAACCTCAGGAGAAAATCGGTTGTCTCTTGCCATTTGGTATTCTCCCGGTGATTGATTTAATATTCACCTTGTGATTGGTTCACTCCTCTACACGGTGGTATAATCACCCTACTCACTCATTTATATTCTTGCAAACTAGTTGTGGCAAGCTCTTTAGTGTAATTAGAATTGAGAGCTTGCTTTGTTATTTTAAGTTCATCTAGTGGAGCTCTTTAGAGTAGCAAGATTGAGAGCTCTTAGTGAGTAGTAACTTTGCAAGTTGTGTGCCTAGGAATCATTGCAACTAGAATTGTTGGATAGGTGACTTGCAACCCTTGTAGAGCTAGAGCAAGTTTGCTTTTCGATATTTGTCATACTAATCAAATTGCTCTAGTTGATTTGTAGATTTTTAAATAGGATATTCACCCCCCCCTCTAGCCATATTAGGACCTTTCAAGTGGTATCAGAGCTGTGGTCACCATTTGATTGAAGGCTTAACAACCTCGGTGTCAAATTATGGCTCAAGTTGTGTTCAACCATGTGGGGGGCAAACCACCGTTCTTTGATGGCACATGCTATGATTATTGGAAGAGAAAGATGAGGATGTATCTTGGTTCAATCAATGATCAAGTATGGGAAGTGACCGAGAATGACTATGCTATCATTGATCCCGATGATCCCACCAACCAAGATAAGATCAACAAACAATGCAATACAATGGCTCTCAACACCATATACAATGCCATTGATTCCAAGGTGTTTGAGCAAATCAAGGATTGTGAAAGAGCAAATGAGGTGTGGAAGAGATTAGAGGAAACATATGAGGGTACACTGGTGGTGAAGAGTGCCAAATTGTATATCCTCAAGGATAAATTGACAAGCTTCAAGATGAAGGAAAATGAGAGCATTCCAGAGATGTTCCATCATTTGCAAGTGATTGTCAATGATTTGAAGGCATTGGGAGAGAAGATCAAGGATGATGATGTCTCTCATCGGTTCTTAATGTGCCTACCTCCAAGATTTGAGATGTTGAGATTGCTCATCATAAGAGGAGGATTGAAGGAGGTTACCCCCAATCAAGTACTAGGTGATGTCATGACCCAAGAGACATACCGTGTGGAAAGGGAGGGGGATGACAAGGAGGACAAGAAGGAAGAAGAGGACAAGAAGAAGAAGAGTGTAGCATTTAAGGCTAGCTCATCATCATCCAAGAACAAGGGCAAGTCAAAGAAAGAATCAAGTGATGATGATGATCTTAGTGACATTGATGATGAGCCATGGCTCTATTTGTGCGCAAGATGGGCAAATTCATGAAGAAGAAGGGCTATGGTGCAAGAAAGAGAAGAGATCACACCAAGAGCAAAGAGTATGTGAGAAGATGCTACAATTGCAAGAGCCCCGATCATGTTGTAGCAAATTATCCCTACAATAGTGATAATGATGAAGATGAGAAGAAGAAGCACAAGAAAGATAAGAATGAAAAGAAGGAGAAGAAGGAGAAGAGAATGACCTTCCAAAAGAAGAAGAAGGGTGGAGGCTATGTAGTCACTTGGGATAGTGATGGTTCCTTGGATGGTGATAGCTCTAGTGATGATGACAAGAAATCTATCAAGAGAGCACTAGCAAGCATCGCCATCAACAAGAAGCTCTCCATCTTCGACACTCCATCGACATGTCTCATGGCAAAGCCTACCAAGGTAAAATATGATGAGAGTGATGATGATGAATGTGAAAGTGACTCTTGTAGGAATGATAATGATGATGATGATGAGGATGAGGAGTACACCAAGGAGGAGCTCTTGGACATGTGTGAGAAAGTTAACGCTTGCAATGAGATAAACAGAAAGGAGTGCAAAGAATTGTGCAAGAAAGTAAAATTTCTTGAGCAATCCTTTGATGAACTCAATGCTACTCATGAGAGGCTAATGGAAGCCCATGAGAAGCTTGGCAAAGCTCACTCTAAGCTTGAAAAGGCTCACTCCTCTCTTATTGAGCAAGTCAAAGTGGAGGAAGCCAAGAAGGAGCAAGTGATCATATCATGTGATGTGGGACTAACATGTGATCTTATTGATGAATCTATTTTTGTTGCTCCCACTAACACTTCTCATAGCACTACCACTTCCACTTCACCTTTGAGTGATGGTCTCACTTGTGAAAACTCACTAAAAGTGGAAAATGAGACCCTCAAGAAGGAAGTGAATGAGCTCACTCGTGCCTTAGGCAATGCCTATGGTGGAGATGCCCGCTTGCTAAAGTGCTTGGGTAGCCAAAGGTTTTCTCTCAACAAAGAGGGATTAGGCTATACCCCCAAGAAAGGCAAGGCGGCCTTTGTAACTCCCAAAGTTAGCTTTGTGAAGGGCAATGGTCAGTTTTGCAATAGATGCAAGCAAGTTGGGCATATAGAGCAAAATTGCAAGACTAACAAGAACAAGCTACCTAATGTATCCTCAATCAAATTTGATTCTTGTTACATGCTTTATAAGGGTGCCAACGGTGTGAAGGCTAAGTTCATTGGTACATCAATTGTGGGCCCAAAGAAGAAGACCATTTGGGTACCAAAGACCTTGGTAACTAACCTACAAGGACCCAAGCAAGTTTGGGTACCTAAAAAGAATTGATCTTCTTTTGTAGGTAAATTATAAAGCCGGAGGAAGGCATTAGGTGCTTGATAGTGGGTGCACACAACACATGACCGGTGATCCAAGAATGTTCAATTCAATCAATAAAAATAAGAGCAATGGGATTGATAGTATCACATTTGGTGACAATGGCAAAGGCAAGGTCAAAGGGCTTGGTAAGATTACAATATCCAATGATTTGAGCATCTCCAATGTGCTACTAGTAGAGAGCTTGAACTTCAACCTATTATCAGTAGCTCAATTGTATGATCTTGGTTTCAAGTGCATATTTGGTGTGGATGATGTAGAGATTATAAGTGTAGATGGCTCTAACTTGATATTCAAAGGATTTAGATATGAGAATCTATACTTGGTTGATTTCAATGCTAGAGAAGCTCAATTGTCAACATGTTTGATCACTAAGTCTAGCATGGGTTGGTTATGGCATAGAAGGCTTGGTCATGTTGGAATGAAATAATTCAACAAATTGATTAAGCATGACTTAGTTAGAGGCTTGAAAGATGTCACATTTGAGAAGGATAAGCTATGTAGTGCATGTCAAGCAGAAAAGTAAGTTGGTAACACACATCCTAAGAAGAGCATGATGAGCACATCCAAGGCATTTGAGTTGATGCACATGAACTTGTTTGGACCAACCACATACACTAGCATTGGTGGAAACAAATATGGATTTATGATTGTGGATGATTTCACTAGATACGTATGGGTGTTCTTTCTTGTTGACAAGAGTGATGTGTTTGCAACATTCAAATCATTTGTCAAGGGCATTCACAACGAGTTTGAAACAACCATCAAGAAAGTTAGAAGTGACAATGGTAGTGAATTCAAGAACACTAGAATTGATGAGTTGTGTGATGAATTTGGAATTAGACATCAATTCTCTGCCAAGTACACTCCTCAATCAAATGGCTTAGTTGAAAGGAAGAATAGAACTTTGATTGACATGGCAAGATCAATGTTGAGTGAGTACAATGTGAGTCATTCATTTTGGGCCGAAGCAATCAACATGGCTTGCTATTATAGCAACCGACTCTATTGTCACCCCATGATGGAGAAGACACCTTATGAGCTTTTGAATGGAAGAAAGCCTAACATAGCATACTTTCGGGTTTTTGGTTGTAAATGCTACATATTGAAGAAAGACACTAGATTGAGCAAGTTTGAAAAGAAATGTGATGAAGGTTTCTTGCTTGGTTACTCCACTACTAGCAAGGCTTATAGAGTTTGGAATTTGGCTAGTGGTACTCTTGAGGAGATTCATGATGTGGAGTTTGATGAAACAAATGGTTCCCAAGAGGAAGATGAGAATCTAGATGATGTAAGAGGCACTCAATTGGTCAATGCAATGAAGAATATGGACATTGGTGATATAAGGCCTAAAGAGGTGATTGATGTTGAAGATAACAAGAATCAAGTGCTCTCTAACTCAAATGTGCAAGCTAGTGGTTCTCTTGATCAAATCCAAGCAAGCACTAGTGATGGCAATGTGCAAGATCAACAAATGGATAGTTCATCATCTCAACCAAGTGATCAATCAAATGCTAGCAATCAAGTGCAAGTGCTTCAACCAACCAATGTTGCAAGAGATCATCCATTGGACACTATCATTGGTGATATTTCAAGAGGTATGCAAACAAGATCAAGATTGGCTTCATTTTGTGAGCACTTCTCATTTGTGTCATCCATTAAACCTAAGAAGATAGATAAAGCTTTGAAGGATGTTGATTGGGTCAATGCTATGCATGAAGAGCTAAACAACTTCACAAGAAACCAAGTATGTGATTTAGTTGAGAGGCCTAAGAATCATAATGTGATTGGAACCAAGTGGGTCTTTCGGAACAAGCAAGATCAAGATGGGATAGTAATAAGGAACAAAGCAAGATTAGTGGCTCAAGGTTACACTCAAGTTGAAGGTCTTGACTTTGGAGAAATATATGCCCCGGTTGCAAGATTGGAAGCAATTAGGATCTTGTTAGCCTATGCTTATGCCCACAACATTAAGTTGTATCAAATGGATATGAAGAGTGCATTTCTAAATGGGTACATCAATGAGCTTGTGTATGTTGAGCAACCTCCCGATTTTGAAGATAAAAAGAAACCCAACCATGTTTACAAGTTGAGAAAGGCTTTGTATGGATTGAAACAAGCACCAAGATCATGGTATGAGAGATTGAGGGATTTCCTACTCTCTAAGGGATTCAAGATGGGAAAGGTTGACACCACTCTCTTCACCAAGAAGCTTGGAAATGACTTGTTTGTAATGCAAATCTATGTTGATGATATCATTTTTGGGTCAACGAATCAAGATTTTTGTGAGGAGTTTGGCAAGATGATGGCAAGTGAGTTTGAGATGTCCATGATTGGAGAGCTTAGTTACTTTCTTGGTCTTTAAATCAAGCAAATGAAGAATGACACATTTGTGAGTCAAGGAAAGTACATCAAGGACATGCTCAAGAAGTTTGGAATGGATGATGCTAAAGCTATTAGTACACCAATGGGGACAAGTGGAAGCTTGGATAGTGATGCTAGTGGCAACATGGTGGATCAAAAGATGTATTGGTCTATGATTGGAAGCCTACTCTATGTGACCGCATCAAGGCCGGATGTGATGTTTAGTGTATGCATGTGTGCTAGATTCCAAGCCTCACCAAGAGAAAGTCATTTGAAAGCAACAAAGAGAATATTGAGGTACTTGAAGCATATACAAAATGTTGGATTGTGGTATCCCAAAGGAGCAAGATTTAAGTTGATTGGATATTTGGACTCCGATTATGCGGGATGCAAAGTTGAGAGAAAGAGCACATCAGGCACATGTCAACTATTGGGAAGATCACTTGTGTCTTGGTCATCAAAGAAGCAAAATAGTGTAGCACTTTCAACCGCCGAAGCGGAGTACATTTCGGCCGGTAGTTGTTGTGCTCAATTATTTTGGATGAAGGCTACCTTGAGTGACTTTGGGATCAAATTCAAGCAAGTGCCATTGCTATGTGACAATGAAAGTGCCGTAAAGCTCACCAACAACCCAGTTCAACACTCAAGAACAAAGCATATAGATGTCTGTCATCACTTTATAAGAGATCACCAACAAAAAGGGGACATTTGCATAGAGAGTGTGGGCACCGAAGATCAACTTGCCGACATATTCACCAAGCCACTTGATGAAAAGAGGTTTTGCAAGCTAAGGAATGAATTGAACATACTTGACTTCTCCAATATGTGTTGATACACCCCCACTATATGACATGCCTCTCCTTCGAGCAAAGCAAGGTAAAATTGATTGACATGTCATCCATCCATCCATTAAAAAGGACTTGTTTAGTGCATCTAGTCATTCCTATCATGTCCTAGGCTCATTCATGAAAATCAAATGAATTTGATGCTTGTATGGTACAACTATTGCTTGTATGCTTGAAATGATCTAGTGGTACCATATGACATGTTTGTGGGCTTGTAAACCTAGTGTTTGATCTATAAAATGAGCTATAAGTGTTTAACTCAACATGGTACAAGATAACCCTTATTTGAAGGTGTGAAGAAGCTTGTCCTTGGATCAAACCGAGTTAAATAACTTTTGCAAGTAATCTAGATTGAACCAATTTGGGAAAATGATCCTCACTTCACATGGTTTCACCCCAACCTATCTAAAATTTAAGCCCTCTTTTTGTGCTAATTGTTGACAAAGGGGGAGAGAAATGCACAAAGATAGTAAGATAGATATGGGGAGCAAACAAATGAAATGACATTGTAAGGGGATCAATCATCAAAATTGCACACAAGTAGGGGGAGCAAGCTCATAAACTTGTATGATGCATTTGAATGTGCATTTCATATATTTGCTTGCATGGTACAAGTTCTCAATTTCAGTATCCATGCTTGTGTGGTGTATGCTAGTTGTAGGTTTGAATGTTGAAAGGAAAAACTAGCATGCATAGGCTAAAGTAACTAGACCTATGTTCATTCTATGGAAACTAGACCCTTGCTTGTAATTTTGATCTCATGGGGTATTCTAGTTTTTGTGTATGTCTAGTTACTAATGGTGCTAAGGATGGTATATTGGTGCACTCCGATTGGTATCACGCTTCAAAGGTCCATCTCTTATACCTTAGCATCATTTGGTAGACATTGTCTCCTATATTTCCTATCTAAGCATATGTGCAAGCTACAATCCAAACTCTTAGCACATATGTAGGGGGAGCAATTGCTACCATTTGGGATTCATGAAACTTGTCCATATCCTTTACACATGGTAAATATGCTTGGGCAAGCAACATGGATTCAATTAAATTTCAACTCATATCTTTGTGAAAGGGTTGTCATCAATTACCAAAAAGGGAGAGATTGAAAGCTCTAGTTTGGTTTTGGTTAATTGATGAAACCCTAAGTGCTAACCTAGTTTATCAAAGTGATTATGAGATAGGTAGCACTACTCCAAGTGATGAAGCAATGGTGAAGATCATGACGATGGTGATGGCATGGTGATGATCAAATGCTTAAACTTGGAAAAGAAGAAAGAGAAAAACAAAAAGCTCAAGGCAAAGGTATAAACCAGAGGAGCTATTTTGTTTTGGTGATCAAGACACTTAGAGAGTGTGATCACATTTAGGATTGATAGCCGTACTATTAAGAGGGGTGAAACTCGTATCGGAATGCGGTTATCAAAGTGCCACTAGATGCTCTAACTCATTACATGTGCATTTAGGATCTAGTGGAGTGGTAACACCCTTGAAAATGTTTGTGAAAATATGCTAACACATGTGCACAAGATGATACACTTGGTGGTTGGCACATTTGATCAAGGGTGGTGAAGTTTGGGAGCAAGGGCAAGAAACTCCACCGGTGGAGTGTCCGCCCGTAGAGTGCGAACAGTCCGACGGTGCCACCGGCGCCCTAGACAGAAAAGACAGAGGTCACTGGGTGTGACCGGATGCTAGCCACGGTTGGACCGGCGCGTCCGATCAGATGTATCAGCAAAGATGTTGATGTCGGTCAAACGGCCGGACGCTGGGTCGCTCTATGACCGGACGCTGGCAGGGTGCGTCCGGTCAATGCTGACGTACGCTGATGTGTGGTGCATAGTGGAGACATTGAGTGATCGGACGCTGGGTGAGTCCGGTCGAGCATGACCGGACGTGTCCGGTCGTGAAAATTCACGTTTGGAACCTTACTGGAAACGACCGGACGCTGAGATCCAGCGTCCGATCACTTTCTAACTGACGCGTCCGGTCATCACTTGACCGTTGAAATTGGGCGATCGGCGTTTGAAGCCGATGACACGTGGCACACATCACATGACCGGACATTGAGGTCCAGCGTCTGGTCAATCTGACCGGAGCGTCCGGTCGGCCCGTGTTCAGTGCAGTAAGGAGCCCAACGGATCTATTTCGTGGGGGCTTCTATTTAAGCCCCATAGCCGGCTCAAGCTCACTCTCTTGGCCATTTGCATTGACATAGCAACCTTGTGAGCTTAGCCAAAGTCCTCCCACTCATCTCCATCATTGATCCATCATCTTTGTGAGATTGGGAGAGAATCCAAGTGCATTGCTTGAGTGATTGCATCTAGAGGCACTTGGTATTTGTGTTTTGCTATGGATTTCGCTTGTTGCTCTTGGTGGTTGCCACCACCTAGACGGCTTGGTGCAGCGGTGGAGGATTGGCATGAGTTGGTGATTGTTCGTAGCCATCTCCGGTGATTGTGAGGGTATTTGTACCTTCCTCGGTAGAGCGCTGAAAGGTAACTCTAGTGGATTGCTCGTGTCATTGAGTTACCTCACTTGTGGGTGGGTTCTTGCAATGTCCAATTGTGTGGACAAGGTTTGTGCAACACCTCTTAGCCGCTGAACCACCAAGTGTTGGTCGACACAATGGGGACGTAGCGTGTTGGCAAGCACGTGAACCTTGGGAGAAAATCGGTTGTCTCTTGCCATTTGGTATTCTCCCGGTGATTGATTTAATATTCACCTTGTGATTGGTTCACTCCTCTACACGGTGGTATAATCACCCTACTCACTCATTTATATTCTTGCAAACTAGTTGTGGCAAGCTCTTTAGTGTAATTAGAATTGAGAGCTTGCTTTGTTATTTTAAGTTCATCTAGTGGAGCTCTTTAGAGTAGCAAGATTGAGAGCTCTTAGTGAGTAGTAACTTTGCAAGTTGTGTGCCTAGGAATCATTGCAACTAGAATTGTTGGATAGGTGGCTTGCAACCCTTGTAGAGCTAGAGCAAGTTTGCTTTTTGCTATTTGTCATACTAATCAAATTGCTCTAGTTGATTTGTAGATTTTTAAATAGGCTATTCACCCCCCTCTAGCCATATTAGGACCTTTCATCCACTGATTCCCAAAGTCTAAGAGTATTTGGTTTATGTTTGGCCGGCGGTTCTAGGGTTTGTTACTCTTGGAGCTTGCTCCTAGCCGGCTAGGCATCGCCCTTGCGCTTGCTAACTCATGTGGCAGCCTTGGGAGGTTTGTAACCTCATTCAAAAGCTAAGAAATTACCTCTCACCTTAAGAGTTCGCTCTCTTGATTTGAGAACGAGGGTAAGGCAAGCCTTTGTGGCAAGGCCAAGCCTTTTGTGGCTTCCTCAACAACATGGACTTAGGCAAACCTTTGTGGTGAGCTGAACCACGGGATAAATCTTGTGTTTCGCGTGTTTCATCTTGTTTACTTGCTGTTTTAGCTCATTGCTAGCTGTTGTTAGGGTTTAGTTGCTTGATCCACTCTTGTTTGGAGTTTCTATGGTATTTAGTCTTTGAACTGGATCTTGTCTTTCTATTGCAAGATTAGGCAGCTAGTGGGGTCAGGTTTATCTCTGTAAAATATCAGCTGTGTTAGATTTATATTCGTAGAGCGACAGTGCCGCCCTCTATTCTAACAGAGTTTTGAGTTAAATTTTTACAGGCCTATTCACCCCGCCTAGGCCTCCTTTATCTTCCTGTAGATCCTACAAGTGGTATCAGAGCAAGGCTGCTTCATATACGCTTCACCGCATGAATTATGGAAGGAGGAGGTTCGAGGACCATTCGTGATGTGGACACAAGTGGTGTGCACGTCGAGGATGTCGGCAGCAGCAGCGAGCTGTCCATGTCGACAGCAAGTGACGCCACCATCAAAGAACCTAAGATCACCGATGCCGAAAGAAGAAAGGCAAGAAAAGAAAGAAAAGCCGCCAAGATCGCAACAAAAGAAAAGAAGAAGGAAGAGCAGCGGCTCAAAGACAAGAAGAAAAGAAAAGAAGCTAGAAGAATCACAAGAGAGGCAAGAGCCAAGAGAAGGGCAGTAAGGGCTCAAGAGCAAGAGAAAAATGAGTATGATGCATCATCTAGTGAGCTCTCTAGTAGCTCGGATGATGGAGATGATGATGTGTCATACCATGCTTCGAAAGATAGCAAGAAGGTGAAGAGCAAGGACAAGAAGAAGGATAGAGATGACAAGGGCAGCAACAACAACAAGAAGAAGAAATATGCCACCGTATCCTTTAATTATTCTTATTTGTCTAACCATAATAAAAGGTCCTTTATCAATGTACCCATGGGCAAGTTGCCTCATTTTGATGGGACAAACTTCGCCAAGTGGAAGCACTTGATGAGCGCCTATCTTGTAGGTCTTCACCCCGGTCTTTGGGAGATTGTAGTGAATGGATTGCAGCCACCGGAAGATCCTAAAGTGCCAACAAATGAGGAGCTAGCTGCTATCCATCTGAATGGCCAAGCCACAAGTATTCTTCTTAGTGCCTTGGATGGAAATGAGTACAACCGAGTGATGAATGTCAATGTTGCAAAACAGATTTGGGACACTTTGCATCTAGCACATGAAGGTGTTGATAAAGTGAGGAAAGCAAAGATTGATTTGTTGATGGCTAAGCTCAATAGGTTCGTGATTGTTGATGGAGAGGGGCCACAAGAGATGTTTGATAGATTGATGACCCTGGTGGGCAAGATTAGAGGCTATGGATGTGATGAGCTTGATGATCACAAAGTGGTGAAGGTTATGTTGGAAGCCTACTCACCAAGAAATGAGACCGTAGTTACCTTGATTTGAGATAAGAAGAAGTTTGAGCACTTCATACCTAATGATGTGCTTGGAAGATTGTTGACATTTGACATGCAAAGAGAAGAAGCCAATAAGAGGAGAATTGGTGAGTTGCAAGCCAAGCTAGAAGGCATGAAAATCAAGGAAGTAGCTCTCAAGGCCAATAAATCAAGCAATCAAGGCACCTCCAACAAGACAAAGGGCAGCAAGCAAGCATCAACAAGTCAACCCAAGAAAATCAAGCCAACTCCACAAAATGATGATCCAAATTCATCCTCAAGTGAAGATGAAGATGATGGGGCTGATTACATGAAGATTGATGACATGGCTTTGTTCATGAAGAGCTATCACAAGGGGCTGAAAAAGAATGGGTATAAAATAGTGCAAAGAAGGTTCCCAAACAAGAAAAAGAGAACTTGCTACAATTGTGGCCGCACGGAGCACTTCATTGCTAAGTGTCCCTATGACAAGAAAGAAAACAAATACAAGAGGGACAACAATGAAGGCAAGCATGAACACAAAAAGAGATACAATCAAATGGGAGAGGCACATATTGGGCATGAGTGGGACTCAACTAAGGAGTCAAGTGATGAGAATGTGAAGGTTGCAACCGTGGCCATTCAAAAGTCATTCTCTACACCAAGGCTTTTCAACAACATGTCCGATGATGATGACCACCGCTCCACTCATGTTTGTCTTATGGCAAAGGGTGAGAAGGTAAAATAAAGAACCAAATCTCCTCTACCTCCTAGTGACATCTCTAGTAGTGAACTTAGTGATTCTAGTGATGATGATACTAGTGATGTTGAGAAATATGCTAAATTGACTAAAAAGTTAGATCCTAAGACCAAGCTCTTCATCATAAATCTAATGGAGGAATTAGAAAGTGTCAAAGCCAAGCTAGCCGATAGAGATGAATATCTTGAGGAAACCGAAAAGATGTATATTGGCTGCAAGGAAGCTTTTGAGTTAGAGAGAAGTGAGGTGAACTCTTTGAACAAGGCCTTGGCCGAAGAACAAAGAGAACATGCTCTCACAAAGAAGGCAAATATTGCACTCAATGACAAGTGTTGTGTCTTAGTTGAAAAGCACAACAAACTTGAGAAGCAATATAATCTTCTATGCGAGAGCACCCCACTTCCCTCTAACACAAATGACACTTCTATTCCCTCCACTAGCCAAGGATGTGGAAAATGCTATAATCTTGACTTAAATGTTTATTCCACTAACCTTGCAAACTTGGAGGTTATGAAAAAGGATATTGCTAGGATCAATGCTATGTTAGGAAAAAGGTGCATGAAAGACAAGAAACCTGCTGGTGGCAAAGTTGAAAAACCAAAGAGGCCGCAATACAAAGGTGGAAGAAATCCATGCATCAAAGATGGGCTTGGGCACACTCATAGAGGTAAAACCAATGGGAGAAAGGTAATCAATGGATATGAGTGTGTTCAGTTCGTGAGCAAAGGGCAGGAAGGTATAGATAGGTCTGCACAGATGGTGGCACAAGGCCAGCCCAGAGCAGCACCGCAGCCTATGGGCGGCAGTGCCGCCCCCCATAGAAAAGAGAAGACCACCTCCTTCTCCTCTGCTCATGTCAAGCCCAAGAAGAAGGTGTCTCATCCTGAGTAGGTTGTCTAGAAACCAAAGAAATCTATCTGGGTCACTCCAAATAGATATGCTTATCAACCAAAGGCAAAAGCACCTCAACAATATTTGAATTCTAACTTTATTTTGCAGCACAACAGCAAGGGGGAAGTGTTTGCCAAGTTTATTGGTAATGGTCGAAATGTTTATCTTAATACTTCCATTTGGGTTCCTAAAGTTCTAATGACTAATGTGCAAGGCCCCAAGAATATTTGGGGACCTAAAACTAGGAACTAAACTTGTGTTGCAGGCATACTCCTCCGATGGGTCAAGTTGGGTGCTTGACAGCGGTTGTACAAATCATATGACCGGAGAAAGGAGTATGTTCTCATCATACTCCCCAACTACAAATTCAGATGAGAATATTATATTTGGTGACAATTCAAAAGGGGGTGTGATTGGACTTGGTAAAGTAGCTATTACACTTGATCATTCAATTACAAATGTCTTACATGCTGATTCCTTGAAGTACAATCTGCTGTCCGTCTCTCAATTATGTGAGATGAGCTACAATTGTCTCTTCATGGATAAGGGTGTGGAAGTCTCTAAGAGGGAGGATTGCTCTATTGTCTTTACGGGTCACCTCAAGAATAAGCTTTACCTAGTTGATTTCAGCAAAAGTAAAGCTAAGCTTGAGACCTATTTAGTGGTAAAATCTAGCATGGATTGGCTATGGCATCGCCGACTAGCTCATGTTGGGATGAGGAACTTGGTCAAACTCCTAAAAGACAACCACATCCTTGGACTAACCAATATTCAATTTGAGAAAGACAGGATTTGTAGTGTTTGCCAAGCCGGAAAGCAAGTAGGTGTACCTCACCCACCAAAGAGCATCATGACCACCACACAACCGTTGGAGTTGATTCACATGGATCTCTTTGGACCGGTCGCCTACCTAAGCATCGAGGGTAACAAATATGGTCTAGTTATTGTTGATGATTATTCCTGTTTCACTTGGGTGTTCTTTGTTTATGATAAGTCCCAGGTGCAAGAGAAAGTCAAGATATTTGTGAGAAGGGCACAAAGGGAGTTCGGTCTTCCTATCAAGAAGATAAGAAGTGACAATGGGACCGAATTCAAGAACACTCTAGTTGAAGAGTTTCTTGATGATGAGGGCATCAAGCATAAGTTTTCAACTCCTTACACCCCTCAACAAAATGGTGTAGTAGAGAGGAAGAACCGTACACTTCTTGATATGACAAGGACAATGCTAGATGAGTACAAGACATCAGACCTCTTTTGGAGTGACGCCGCCAACACCACTTGCCATGCCGTCAACCGCCTCTACTTACACAAGAAACTCAAGAAGACTTCATAAGAGCTTCTAACCGGTAACAAACCAAAGGTGTCATACTTTAGAGTGTTTGGGTGCAAGTGCTTTATACTTAACAAAAGACCCAAAACCTCTAAATTCGCACCTAAAGTTGATGAAGGCATTCTTCTTGGTTATAGATCAAATGAGAATGCCTATCATGTCTTCAACAAAACCATGGGTAGAGTTGAAGTCATGGTAGATGTGACATTTGATGAATCTAATGGCTCTCAAGTGGAGCAAGTTGATTCAAGTGTTGTAGGAAAGGAGGATCCACCATGTGAAGCAATCAAGCAAATGACTATAGGCGACATTAGGCCACAAGAAGATCGAGCCACTGATGATGATGATCCACAGGATGTTGCTGCACAAATTTCCGCTAACGTACTCCATCGACAAGGGCAGCACTCACCTACTGAAAATCAGCAGGGCGGTAGTGCCGCCCCATCCACCTCAGCAATAGCTCCTTCAACTCCTACTCCACCACTTCAAGGGCTCAACCTAGAGCCTATCTTTGAACAAGAAGAAGCTAAAAGTCTAGAGGAAGAACTAGGAGGTGTTGAGCATCCAAGGCTACGTCACACTATACAACGGGATCACCCCGTTGACAACATCCTTGGGAGCATTCGAAAGGGGGTAACAACTCGTTCACATTTAGCAAATTTTTGTCAATATTACTCATTTGTTTCCTCTTTGGAACCTCTCAAGGTAGAACAAGCACTTGGAGATCCAGATTGGGTCATGGCCATGCAAGAAGAGCTCAACAACTTCGAGAGAAATCAAGTGTGGAACTTGGTGGAAAGGCCCAATACCAATGTCATTGGTACCAAGTGGGTCTTCTGCAACAAGCAAGATGAAAATAGCGTGGTGACAAGGAACAAGGCAAGATTGGTGACTCAAGGCTTCACTCAAGTAGAGGGCTTGGACTTTAAAGAAACATATGCACCAGTGGCAAGACTTGAAGCGATTCGAATGCTTCTAGCCTTTGCTGCCCATCATGACTTCAAGCTGTACCAAATGGATGTCAAGAGTGCATTCCTCAATGGCCCAATACAAGAGTTGGTATATGTGGAGTAGCCACCAGGATTTGAAGATCCCAAGTTCCCCAATCATGTCTATAAACTCTAAAAGGCGCTCTATGGGCTTAAGCAAGCACCAAGAGCATGGTATGAATGCCTTAATGAATTCTTGCTCAAATAAGGCTTTAAAATAGGCAAAGCTGACCCTACACTCTTTACTCACAAAGTTGGAAATGATATATTTGTGTGCCAAATATATGTCGATGACATAATATTTGGTAGTACTAACCATATGTATTGTGATGAATTTAGTAGGATCATGACTAAGAGATTTGAGATGTCCATGATGGGTGAGCTGAAGTTCTTCCTTGGATTTCAAATCAAGCAAATGAAGGAAGGGACATTCATTAGCCAAACCAAGTACACCCATGATATGCTTAAAAAGTTCGACATGGTGAATGCCAAGCCTATCAAAACTCCCATGCCAACCAATGGACATCTTGATCTAAATGAAGAAGGGAAAGCCATGGACATCAAGGTATATCGATCCATGATCGGCTCTCTACTTTACTTATGTGCATCTAGGCCAGACATAATGCTTAGTGTGTGCATGTGTGCTAGATTTCAAGCTAACCTAAAAGAGTGTCACTTAGTGGCTGTTAAAAGAATCTTGAAATATTTAGTACACTCCTAACCTTGGCTTGTGGTATCCTAAGGGCTCCAAGTTCAATCTACTTAGCTATTCGGATTCCGATTATGCCGGTTGCAAGGTAGATAGAAAAAGCACTTTCGGGGACATGTCAAATCCTTGGACGGTCCCTAGTGTCTTGGAGTTCAAAGAAGCAAAATTGTGTAGCCCTTTCCACCGCTGAGGTCGAGTATGTTGCAGCCGGTGCATGTTGTGCTCAACTACTTTGGATGAGGCAAACCCTTCATGATTTCGGATGTCAATTCACCAAAATCCCACTCTTGTGTGACAATGAAAGTGCCATAAAGCTTGCAAACAATCCCATAAGCCACTCAAGAACCAAACATATAGACATCCGACATCACTTCTTGAGAGACCACGAAATCAAAGGAGATATCAAAATTCGTCATGTGAGTACCGAAAAACAACTAGCCGATATCTTCACTAAGCCTCTCGATGAGTCAAGGTTTTGTGCTTTGTGTAGTGAGCTAAATATACTTGATTCTCATAATGTGGTTTGAAATATGGCACACCTCTATTTGACAACCTAGCGACATAGGAAAATGATTTAAAAGGTTACTATATTATGTTTCTAAACCATTTCAAAAGGCCAACTAAGTGTCATGACCATTGTCTGTATTGTTGATTGCTTACTGGTCCTGATATTTAGATAATATATATCCATATCTGAGGTAAAGAAGGTCATAGAGTTTTAGCGTAATCCCTGCAAAATTGGCAGGGCGGCAGTGCCGCTCTTAATGGCCGGCAGTGCCGCTCACTGAAAACTGGGCCATTTTCTGCCAATTTTGGCTGGGTTGCGGGGCCTGTTTTCTTCTATCTATTTCTTTCTCTAGCCCCCCCGACTCAACTCTTCCCTTCTCTCCCTACCGACGCCGACGCCCATGCTCCTCTCTTCTTCTCTCTCAAGCACGTGCCACTGCCGTTCCTCGCGACCTGCCACCCTGGCAGTGCTGCCCCTATAGCCGGCCGAGTCTTCTCATCGCTGGTCCCTGCAGGAAGCTCTTGGCCGAGCCCTTTCTCCTCTTCTCCCTCCACTCCAACATTTTGGAAGCAAGGTGAAACCCTAACCCCATTCGATCTATGCAATGAGAAGCTTTTAGTCATGAATTCCTGTTTCTAGGGGGGGTATGAAGGGTTTAGAAAGGTTTTTGATGGTTGAATCGGATTGATTTTGAATTTCACCGGTTGGATGATTTTGGGGAGAGCGGCAATGCCGCCCATGGGACCATTAATGGCACCTCTAGCAGATTCTAACTGCTATGCTCAATCTCATAAAATCAATGAAGTTCATAATGGATTGGATTCATTTATCAAAATTGTTTCTAAAGTTTTTCATATTCAATCTTTCAAATCCATGGCTAGGGTTTCATATATTTTTCATTTAGACTATGATTATGAAATTGTGATGATGGATAGACACTGTTGGAAGTAGGATTTAGCCAGAACGAGAAAGGTGAAAATGAACTAGTGAAGCCGCCCTCAGGGGGCGGCAGTGCCGCCCTACCATGTTGATTCCAAATCTAGCAAAGCTTCCTGTGTCATTTTCAAAATTCTTTTTCTTGTTAAAACCTGCTTGCAGCTGTCTCTAACTCATCATCTTTTACAGTTTCTTATCAAGTCTCATTTAATTGCATAGATGGACCGAGCAAAAAGAAAGGTGATGACAACTAAGCAAAAGGTCAAGAGAGGCAGGGGACAGGCAACCTATATTCCCAGTGACAGAAATCTTGATGAAGATCTTGCTGAAGAAGAAAGAATTCAGAAGATGGGAATGACCATTCGTGTGTGGCCTGATTCTCCTCTGCACATTTCAGAGTTTGATAACAGCTACATGAGAGATAACACTGATGTGTTCAACCTCAATCCTCCCCAAAATAGTGACAATCATAAGGTCATTGATTATTCTATGAGTTGGAAGAAGACTAGTGAAGCTAGAGAGATTGATCCTTACTCCTCTAATAGATCCAATGGTATTGATTATAGATTTTGGAATGCTTTCCAATCTGATTTTTATGCCACAGCCATCCTATCCAAGTCAAAGGGCAAGATTAGCAAGATGCAGTACATTGATTTTGGTAACTTGGAGAGCAGGGATGATCATGGGTTTGCTACAGCCATCAAGACCTGTGACCGCTTTGAGATGACAGATATCATGAGTTTCAGGTATGATTGGAACAGGGAGATTCTTGCACAGTTCCATGCCACTTACTACTGGAATAGGGAAGTGGATGGGCTTCATTAGATGACTGATGGGTGACATTATCGCATTGATTTTGTCACCTTCTGTCGTATTCTTGGTTTTGGACACTTCCATAGGGGATATGAGAGGATTCATAATGAGCGTCGTCTTGAGCCAATGGAAGTAAGCTTCATGTGGGAGGATCAAAATCTTGCAGTTCCTAATTGGTTAAGGACCAAGCTCAAGAGCTTCTATTACATCATGAACAATCTTTTCAGGATCGCTCTTAACCCCAAAGACAATGCAACAGATTTGAATGGCTATATCACTAATGTGTTGTCTAGGTTTCCCAGCTGTGAAAAGTTTAATGTTCCAAGATTTATTTGGATTGAGCTAGCCTATGCCATGGATGATGGGAGGAGATCTTTGCCGTATGCTCCTTATCTCATGTTTATGATTGAGAGAGTGACTGGCATATGGTTCCCTAAGGATTGTGAGCACACTATTTACAAGATCAAAAAGACCCATGGTGGCTTAGGGGGACTTGGCTCAGCTACTCAGCACACTGGTTCTGGAGGACTTGGAGATAGTGGGGCAGCATGCTTTCACTCTTTTGGAGCTGCACATAGAGATATTCCTGAGCCGTCCAGGGCTAGGGAACAAAAGAAGAAGTCAAAGTGGGGGAAGATGAGTGCATGGATGAAGGCAATCTTTACTCATTATGCATATGCTTCATAGACTGCTTATGAAGATAGAATGGAAAACAGGGAAGCAGTGAGGCATGCTAGGGAGATGGCAGGGCTGCCACCTCTTCCACCAGTGTAGTCGCCACCTCAGTTTCCTAACTTGCCTCGCCTGTCTTCCTCTAACGAAGAGTAGGATCAGCCACATGAGCACCATGATAAACGGTCAGATGATCAGCAGTATGGGCACTCATATGAGCCATTCAATCAGTACTATAGGTATCCACAGGGGCAGCATTTTGAGGAGCCCCCAAGGCAGCAGGACCTTGGTGCAGAGATTCACCCTACAGAGGCCGATCCACAGGTTCAGGCAGCTTTGTTTCGCACATATTCTAGGAGACCACGTCCTTCGACGGATCAGCCAGGTCCTTCTACTTCAGCTAGGGTATCTCCTCCATGACGTTTAGCATGCTTCACTTCACACACCCACATCGCCGGACGTGCCCACGTCGACTCCGACAGTGATGAGTGACTTTTCTTCTTTTTCTTCTTTTTGGTACTTGATGCCAAAGGGGGAGAAAATTAGAGGGGTCAACAGATTTTCGACGCCATGAGTTATCTGCAGCTGCGCCTTATGTTCAGATCCGATGAGAGTAGTGGTTAGGCTATGAGTTTGAGTCGCTCAAAACTCTATTTTATGAAATATGCTACTTTGTGACTTAATTTGCTTTGGATATGGACATGTATTCATGGTTACTGTTTTAGCTTGTCATATTCTGAGTTTAGATTGTTTTATATTCATATGATCTGCTGTAGGAATCTGATTGCTACCTGACTGATATAGTCAGGATGGCAGTGCCGCCTTCTGTGGTCGGTAGTGCCGCCCTATGCTATATTAGCCAGGGTCTTGTGTGCTTGAACTGATATGACCTGTTATATGCATCACGTTTATTCCTGTGACACCTTGTTTAGCACTCCACAACAGGCATGGATGTAGGGGGAGGTTCCCATCACACCTAAAATGTGAATCATGGCCTTTTTATGCCAAATTGAGAATTCAAATCTCTATTCACATATTTAGGGGGAGGCTCCTACACCCATGGTTCGAAAATCTCAGTTTAGATTTCATATCATTTGTAAGCTCTAATTGGGTTGTCATCAATTACCAAAAAGTGGGAGATTGTAAGTGCAATCAAGCCCTATTGTGGGTTTTTGCATTGATGACCACCAAATTAGAGGACTAATGAGATTTATCAAGATGACAAGCAGGGAATCGAAAAATGAGGATGATGTACATGTTGCAGGTGTCCTAATTACAAAAGGTGGCTAGACCTAGCTCAAAGGAAGTTTAAATTCTTTTATGTTTTGAAATTGAGTTTAGGGAAAGCCATACTATTAAGAGGGATTTTAGGACAGTTGGTCAACTGTTGAACCAGATGCTCAAATTCACAGATTTACATTCTCTCACCTAGTCAAAACAGTCAGCCAAATTTCATATTATCTTACCTGTTTTGGCTAGGGCGGTAGTGCCGCCCTGTTAAGAGCGGCAGTGCCGCCCTTAACTGACCGTTGGGCTTGAGGGGTATTTATACTCTTCAGGCCTGGCCCACAACGGTCATCTTCTTCACTGAGTCATTCTGCTCGAAACAAGACAGAACCAAAGCTCACTTCTCTCCTCCATTGTTGCTCCACCATCCCTCAAGCAAATCCTTGATTCCAACCATCAAAACTTGAGAGAAAAGGTAGCAAAACTCGATTGGAGAGCAGATCCACTGATTCCCAAAGTCTAAGAGCATTTGGTTCAAGTTTGGCCGGCGGTTCTAGGGTTTGTTACTCTTGGAGCTTGCTCCTAGCTGGCTAGGCGTTGCCCTTGCGCTTGCTAACTCGTGTGGCAGCCTTGGGAGGTTTGTAACCTCATTCAAAAGCTAAGAAATTACCTCTCACCTCAAGAGTTCGCTCTCTTGATTTGAGAACGAGGGTAAGGCAAGCCTTTGTGGCAAGGCCAAGCCTTTTGTGGCTTCCTCAACAACATGGACTTAGGCAAACCTTTGTGGTGAGCTGAACCACGGGATAAATCTTATGTCTCGCATGTTTCATCTTATTTACTTGCTGTTTTAGCTCATTGCTAGCTGTTGTTAGGGTTTAGTTGCTCGATTCACTCTTGTGTGGAGTTTCTATGGTATTTAGTCTTCGAACTGGATCTTGTCTTTCTATTGCAAGATTAAGCAGCTAGTGGGGTCAGGTTTATCTCTGTAAAATATCAGTTGTGTTAGATTTATATTCGTTGAGCGGTAGTGCTGCCCTGTAAGGCTGGTAGTGCCGCCCTCTGTTCTAACAGAGTTTTGAGTTGAATTTTTACATGCCCATTCACCCCCTCTAGGCCTCCTTTATCTTCCTGTAGATCCTACAAGGGTGAGCGGATCTAGCAGGCCGAGGAGACAGAGACAGCACCACAACCACAGTTATGCCGCTCTGGTCATACTCGTGTCCCAGTTTCACCGAGGCCAGTCACTCAGCGGAGGGGTTCTCGTCCATTGCCTCAACCACAGGGTCCGTCTCCAGTGACCCATCTTGACCTGAGGGCTACCATGGCCAAGCAGGTGCAATAGTTGAGGTTTGTTGACTTTGAGGTATGGTTTCCACCCAGGAGGGATGAGAGAGCATCAGAGGGATTCTAAACACCCCTTCAGGAGGATTTCAATAATGCTTATCAGAACAGTAGAGCAGTCTTCAGACCATAGAGAGTATGCAACATAGAGTATATTGTTACAGCAGCTGGAGAGCACATTCGCCCCTACCTTGCATAACTGTCGGGGCTAACAAATCTGATTGGATGGACTGGATTATATGTTCCATCTTGGGTTCATCAGTTTTATGCATCTCTCTAGATTGACCCCCACCATAGGTTTATTCACTTTGCATTTGGTGGCAGAGACTATCGGTTGACGAGCACCAGGGTCAGGGAGATTCTCAGGCTTCAGGAGCAGCCAGTCAGGCTACATGAGGTGTGCTATAGACAGACTGCACCTCCAGACGTCCTCATGGTGGCATGGTACCCCCTACAGACTTGGTACGTCACTGCTTTACAGAGCCTTTTGGTGAGGGTTCGAGGAGGAACCCCAGTGATCTCACGCCCACTGCTCGCGTGCTTGAGGCTGTTATGAGGAGGACTTTACTCCCGAGGATGAGATACAGAGAGGGATTGACTCGGATTCTGCTATGGCTTCTCAACTCTCTGATGCAGCAGATAGTTTTTGACATCTAGGATCTTCTTCTGTCAGAGATGGAGGACACTATAGCTGAGTGCTTCAGAGGTCACAGGCAGCTACCCTATGCTCACTAGGACACTTTTCTTATCCACAGAGCTGTTTCTGTTAAGTCGCCTGAGATGATTGCTGAGTACAGTGGTGCCACGATAGAGTTCTCTGCTTATAACCTGTCTCAGATGATCCAACACAGTACACCACAGGCACCGAGTTAGCCGTGCCGTCGTCCAGAGGTGCCAGAGACTGCAGCCCAGTAGGATGATATCATCAGGGGTATTGTAGCTACAGAGGAGGAGGAGCTTGCTCAGCAGGAGGGGTTGGTCACTAGCGAGCCCAGTGATAGTTCTGATGATGATTACCAGCCCATTCCACAGATGCCTCCATGATGACATGATGCTGAGGCCGGTAGCTCCAGTTCAGCGCCACCTGCCCCGCAGACTGACCCCGCTCTTCTAGCTATACTTGAGCGAATGAGGCAGGACCAGGCCAGATAGGCTCAGGAGATAGCTGCTACACTTTCACAGTTCTAGACTCGGCAGGACGAGTTCTAGTGCCAGCAGCTTATTATTCAGCAGCAGACCTAGGCACTACAGTAGTAGCAGCAGGCTATGCATCAGCAATAGATACTCATGCAGCAGTAGCTTCTCGGGTTCATGCAGCATGTAGTGCAGGCTATTGGGCCCCCACCGCCACAGCCTATGCCGCAGCTTGGTCAGCCTGCTACCACTTCAATGACTCCAGCGTTATAGCTTAGTGGGCTTTAGAGTCAAGGACAGCCACCAGCACAGTATGCTTCTCCTACAGAGCAGGTGACCCAGTGGTTCGCTTCGCCAGTGGTAGCCCCGTAGTTCACACCACTCCGGACGGGCTTCACACCGGCACAGACGTCGTCGCTGCTTGAGCCAGACACTTCAGTCTCCAGGAGTCTTGGAGCCTCCTTCAGTGAGTTGATAGGGCAGCCCACTCCTCCATACGTGCATGTTCTAGGTCCTTCTATGGCTATGCCTATCACAGCGACGATAGAGACACTCCCCTCCTTAGTGGCATCATCAGAGCCAGCTGCTTCAGTTTTACCAGCTCAGTCTATAGCAGCACCAATTCCTAATCTGACCCAGATTGCTTCAGCATCACTTCTAGCTTTAGAGGGTCAGATAGCCCAGAGCTCTGGATCAGACGATGATGGCACCCAGTTCCACCTTGCTCCTCGTACCTCAGCGCCCGGCTCATCCGCTGCAGCCCCACCGACCGACCCGTAGGTTTTGGTGTTTGACACCAAAGGGAGAGAGGGTTCGAGTATGTTAGGCTTAGGGGGAGCTACTTATCTAGGGGGAGCTTATTATATTAGCTTATCTATTTACATTTGGAGTTTTTATGTGTGAGATACATTATGCATTCATGTTTACTATATTTATGTGACAGTGATATCTACGTGATCGTGATATATGACACGTGTGCTCTCTATTTTGAATTCTTTGTATGTCATATCACTTGTGTGTTGCTCATTTGCCTTTGCTTCCGCGTTATACTTTGATGAAAATGAGCTTTATTACTTGTACTCATGCTTATTTTATATCTTTTGAGTACATCATGTTGGCTTAGATCATATAAGCTTGTCTAACACCTTTGTTCTTATTGCCTAAAGCTTATATGAACCAAGCATGTTAAAAACCTCATCTCTTTCACATACTCGAGGTAGTATTGTCATCAATCACCAAAAAGGGGGAGATTGAAAACATCTAGGCCCCTAGTTGGGTTTCGGTGATTAATGACAATACGTGATTACTGTGACTAGCGTGTGTTTTGCAGAAACAATTGAGTTAGGTCACGGTAATGGAGATCGAATGGGCAATCATGGCTGTCATGCCCCTACGATGGAAATCATTTCGGTTTTCAAAGGATGGATGACAAGGTTAAGGATGGACTAGTTCTAAGTGTCGATTGGTGTTGGAGAGACACTTAGAGTAGTTTATGACTTTGTTTTTTCTTTGGCCGTACTATTAAGGGGGGTATGAACGGGTAGCTTGACCTAGGTGAGTCTAGTGAGTTAGGTGTGGTGCACACTTGTTAAAACTAGCACTAGGTAGCTCCACAATAGCCCTTTGATCCAATGGAGCAAACTTTATTCACATATGTTCGAGAGTTGGAAGTGAATGGAGGGTCAAATACTGACCGGACGCTGGCTCCGATGTGACCGGACGCTGGCTCAGGGTCCGGTCAGTTCATTTGACAAAGGTGAAAGCGTCTGGAAGTGACCGGACGCTGCTAGGTCATGGTACCGGACGCTGAGGGCCAGCGTCCGATCGACTCCAGCAAGGTTCTAGAGAGGGAAAATCATGACCGGACGTTGGCCAGCGTCCGGTCACACTATAAACACTAGAGTTTAGGGTATACTGATCGGAGCGTCCGGTCACCCCGCAGAGGCACATAACGGTTCGTTTTTCAGCCGGTGTTATAAATACAACCTCCACTCGTGTGTGGGGGTACTTTTGCTCATTCCAACAGCTGAGGAACACCTTAGAGAGTGCCAAGAAGAGCAAGGTCCTAGTGAGGTGATTGAGATTTGAGAATCCCAAAGAGAGCCCTCATTAGTGAAGATCAAGAGTAGCAAAATGTGCATCCACCTTCTCATTAGGCTTATCATGGTCAAGTGAGAGTTTGTGCTTGTTACTCTTGGTGATCGCCATCACCTAGATGGCTTGGTGGTGATTGGGAGCTTGGTGATCATCTGGAGAGCTTGTGGATAACCCAAGCCAAGTTGTGAGCGGTTGTGGGTGATTCACCGTGATGGAGTGTCGAAGAATCAACCCGTAGAGAGCACTTGATCCTTGCGCGGATCAAGGGGGAGCTACACCCTTGCGCGGGTGCTCCAACGAGGACTAGGGGGGAGTGGCGACTCTCCAATACCTCGGCAAAACATCGTCGCGTTCCTTTCTCTCTATTTCCTTTGAGCATTTACTTTGAGCATTTACTTTGAGCAATTCAATTCATGTCTTTACATTCTTAGAATTGCCATGCTAGAGTAGGATTGGAACTTAGGTTGCAAGTCTTTTGTACGGTAGAACAATTAGGAACACTTTCTAGGCACAAGGGGTTAATTGGGCTAACCATAGGACTTAATTATTACAAAGAAATTTAGAATTAGCCCAATTCATCCCCCCTCTTGGGCATCTTGATCCTTTCACAACCAACCCCTAGGTGCACAGGCTCTGCCTCGCATGACCTCTAAGGGCAGGCTCTGCCTCGCCTGACACCGAGGCCGTAGGCTCCGCCTTACTCGACCTCTGAGGGAGGGCTCCGCCTCGCCTGACCCTTGGGGTCGTGCTCCGCCTCGCTCGACCCCAAGGCCATGAACTCCGCCTCACCTAACCCTGAGGGAGGGCTCTGCCTCACCCGACCCTTGGGTTTGCGCTTCGACTCACCCGACCCTTGGGTTTGCGCTCTGCCTCGCCCAACCCTAAGGCCGTAGACTCCACCTCGCCTGACCCTAAGGGAGGGCTCTGCCTCGCCCAACCCTTGGGTTCACGCTCCACCTCGCCCGACCCCAAGACCGCGGGCTCCGCCTCGCCCGACCGTTGGGTTCATGCTCTGCCTCGCCTAACCCCAAGGCTATGGGCTCTACCTCGCCCAACGGAGACCCATACCGCCGCCAACTACTCCAGGTCCAAGCGTATAGGTCTGGGTCAAAGCTCTGACACCAGGGAAGTGACCGGCACGCCCTGATATAACTCATGACCGTGATGGGTCATACCTGGGGACTCACATTAGGAACAGTGTCGGATGTACCAGTACTATTCTGCCTAACCCTCGTACGAACACTGATAGACCCGTTAGTTCACCACGATGTCCACCAGGACGGAGTGGAGCGCCACGACCGAGAGACGACACCTGTGCATGGTGCAGTGATGGACAGGTCCACGACGTGGAGCTATCTCTGTTGACGTCTATAGGGTCGGCGGGACCCGTATGAAGGAAAAGAAGGACCCGACGATCCTGGAGGACTTCTTCTTCTCATTCTCCTCTTTTCCCTCTACTGTAACTCATGCTTTCCCTTGGCCTATAAAAGGGAGAGTAGGGTGTCACACCCCACGTCCCATCCCGCTCCATGCCCACCATGCCCACGGTCCCACGCCCCACGTCCCATCCCGCTCCATCACCGACAAACTCCGCGTCCTGGTTGAGTTTGAACTACCGCGATGAGATGGAAGGAAGGGAAGGGAGGGGAGGGAGAGGCACGCCGCACAATGTAGGAGTTGAAGTCTTGCAACAGGCCACTATCCACCGGCCACCGGTGCCATTGCAACATGTGCAACACCCGATCTACTTTTGAAACATACAGATGAAATATTTGCCATATACGTCTAAAGACAAATGATACACTTGAAACATGCATCTGAAATACTTGCAAAAACACTTGAAAACACGTGAATAGCCATTGCAAAACATAAGCAACATTCGGATAAAACACTTGCAACATATGTGTGAAACATATGCAACATCCAAATAAACACACTTGCAACACACGTCTGGAAAAAACAGATGAAATATTTTGAATAGACGCTTACAACATACGTGTATAGCCATTGTAACATATGCAACATCCGATCTACTTTGGCAACATCTATATGAAACACTTGTAACGTACCTCAGAAACATCTAAAACACTTGAAACATACGCGTGCAACATACGTTTTTCACCATTTTTCGTGACGACGTAGAGCAGAGTGGGGGAACGGTTGGTTCCGGCCAGCCGGTGGCCAAGGATGGTAGCATAGCCTGGCAGCGGCCAGCTGCTCCTACGTCTAGACTAGGCCCGGCTAGCGATGGCCCCCTCTCTTGTCCGTCTAGCCACATGCAGCACCCGACGCCTATGCAGCTACTATGGGGTTGACTTGGCTAGCCAGCGACACCGGCGAGTGGCCAAAACTCGATGGTGGTGAGGAGGCGTAGCGAGGCATGAGGAGCGTAGTGGCGCGACAACTCGTAGCTCTACTCTCCCCAACCATGGCGGACGCAAGGCAGAGAAACGAAGAACAAGAGAGATACCGTTCGAGGGTGTGCACCAGGGAGAGGGGTGTGTCCTGAGCAAGGAGCGAGAGGCGGCGGTGGGGCACGATGGGCGAGGGTGAGGAGCGAGCAGCGTGGGATGGGGCGCGTAGCGGGGGAAGCACGCCAGCATCGAGGCAGAGTGGGTGTGTAGTGTCCGGACGGACGGACGCCCGTGTCCTATCATTTATCGTATGTTTTTCTCTCCTAACTATGGCAACAATGTTTTTTAGGAGTGATTCGCAAAATGTTTCGGATAACCTAATTCTCGTTGTACTCCTTTGCCGACCATTTTGCGAGTGTTTTTATTTATCAAGCGAAGTACCAACGTCCAATGGTACGATGATAAAGTCTCATTTAAAAAAAAATAGGAATTCTGGGATGGTGTCAACTTAGCAATCTAGCAATCACTCTAATATATTCCAAAAAAACAATCCCTTTAATATAAGTGTCGTGGGTTGGGTTGTTACGTACTTACAGGCATCCACACCACTTAGGCCCTATTCGTTTAGGCGAGGATTGGCCCAGGAATCGTTCCGGCTGCTGATAGCTTATGTAAATATGGCAAACAATCCGGCCAGGAATGGTTCCAGAGAGCGGTTCCGTGAGAAACGAACAGAGCCTTAGCTGAGCCCATTATTTGTTGAAAAAATAACGGACCTTAAACTTTGTGGCCCATTCGCTTAGGCTCCAGGTCTAGACCAAAAACTCATTTTACGTGAAGCCCAAACTCCTCCAGTAACATCACACATGACATTGTCCGCACTCCACCGAGAGCTCATTCGTTAGCATCGCTCCGGGCGTAGGCAGCCTCTCGGCTCCACGGACACCGAGCTGACGAGAGTGCCGGCGGCTCTAGGGTATAGAAATGGGCGTTTTACCTATATGCCATTATAAAAGATGGCCCTCACCTATAGGCCACTAAAAATTAGAACACATCTAAATGCCACTGTACTAATTTTTTTTTGTCTTCCACGCCATTCCGTCTCATTTATGTTGCTTACCAACCCTGACATGTGGGCCTGGCCAACAAATATGTCCAAAATACCCCTATCTCCCCATCCCTCTACACGCCCGCGCCGCAGCTTTGCGCCACGGGCTGCTTCTTCCTGTCCGCCCTGCATCCGCGCTCGTCGCGCCGCTACCCTCCTTCGTGCTGAGCTCGCCCGCGCCGCTCACGGTGGCCTGGTCCCTTCGCGTCCGCTTCCTTTCGGTAACTTCATGGTCAACCTCCCTGCTCCCACGACCACCACCACATTCTCCGCGGCAGTGGCAGTGGGAGGGAGGACCAGCGCCCGCGGCGACCTGGTTGTGGTGCACCGGCAGGAGGTGGGTTTCGACGGCTTCGGCCTCAGCGAAGGGCGAGACGGAGAGCACGCTCAAGAGGATACGCGGCAGTGACGGGCCATGCATGCTGGACATGGACGACGTGGGCACCATCACGGGCGGCGTCGATGAGACCTACAGCGAGGACCATGCCACCAAGGAGCAGCTCATCACGCCCTGGACGTGCTCGCCGCTGCCTCTATGTAGGCCCTCGCGCCGCGGACATGCCCCGATGCTGACCCGCTCCCGCTCCCTACTCTCTCCGATGGCGCCGCATCCTTTGACGGCGCCCGCACCCGCGCCCACGCTGCTTGTGGGCGTAGTCTCTTCGTAGGGCTAGCCGAAGTAGGGCGCGTCTGCCGTGGGGTCGACCTAGGCGCACGCGGGCCTAGGGCGCTAGGGCGGTGACGGTGGGGGCCACGGTGGAGGCCAGCCACTAGGCGTGGGGCGAACACAGCCGTGGCCAAAGCCGGAGCCGGAGCCTCGCCGTGGTGCGCGAGTGCGGGGGGACGTGGTCGTTGAGTCCGTAGATAGAGGAGGACGCCCACACGACGGCCGGTTGCGGGTCGGCGTCCTTGCAGGCCTCGAGGAGGGAGACGAGGCCGGTGATGTTGGAGTGCACGTACAACGCTGGGTTCTCCGTGGCGTAGCGCATGCCGGCGTGCGCCACGAGGTGGAACACGTGGGTGAAGGGCACAATGTCGAAGAGCTTGGCCAGGAGGCAGCCATCGTTGATGTCGCCCTCCACGACGAACACGCCATGGGAGCCCAACAGTGCGCGGTGGGCCTTCTTAAGGGATGGGTCATAGTAGGAGTTGAAGTTGTTGATGCCCACGATGCCATCGCCGCGCTTGCAGAGCGCCAGCAAGCAATGCGTGCCCACGAAGCCGGCGGCGCCCGTGACGATCACGGACAGCCCAACTCCCTCCGCGGACCCGGGGGGCCGCCGCGGCGACCTTGACGCTCGGATCTGGCGCTCCCAGTGCAGCCCGCCCCAGGACGCCGTGAAGTAGTGGGAGGATGTGTCGACAAAGGAGTGGACGCTCAGGTACGTGGCCGTCATGGCCACCGGGAAGAGCGCCCACAGGAACATGGTCCCCCTCCCGCATGTATGCTGGGGAGCGTCGGCGGTAGGGGTGCTCCCGCGTGCAGATGGTGGAGCGGCCAAGGTAGGGTGGGGCGCGGCCGGGGAAGGGGTGCACGCGACCTTGGCCAAACCGGGATCGAGCGGGGGAAGAAGATGGCTGGTATCCTCGGTGGATGCCCGCTTAGGGGGCGTACGCTGTTTGGAGCTCCTCCCAGGGCGAGGGCGCGCGCGGCCTAGGGTGGCAGGGCCTGCCGAAGCTCGCGTGGCGGCCGGTGAGGGCTCGATAGCCGTCGGCGCGGGCACAGGCGCGGCCCCGACCGGCGTCGTGGGCGCGACGGTGTGGCCAACATCGGCTATAGGGAGAGAACAGAAAGAGGAAGGTTTGGATGGCTGACAAACGGGCCCCACTATAGGGCAAAATGGTCATTTCATCTGTTTGACAACGTTAGAGGCAAAATTGGACGGAGTGACGTGGAATGCAAAAAAAAAAAAGTTTATCACGATAGCACCCGGTCCCTGCTTTTCATAGAGATTGCTCTCGGGGGAGGCATGGAGGGCTGCTCCAAGACGAGCAGCGGCGCGGTGTCCGGTCTCCCTGACGACCCCTGGTGGTGATCCTCTCCCGTGTCCCTGCCAAGTCCGTCTGCCGCTTCAAGTCCGTCCTTCCCCTAATTTTCTGCTCCACAGGTCTTGAAATCACTGAAAAAAGAACCCAGCAAACGTGCTTCTAAATTTTTTAGCCACTCAGGAAACTTATTGATTTACAAATTGTTTTTTAAACTATTGCAGTGCTTTAAGAAGCTAAGATTTTTGTCAGTTGTGAGTTGAGTTAAGGCCCCGTTTAGTTCCAACCCAAAAACCAAAAATTTTCAAGATTCCCTGTCACATCGAATCTTGCGGCACATGCATGGAGTATTAAATGTAGACGAAAAAAAAAACCAATTGCACAGTTCATCGAGAAATTGCGAGACGAATCTTTTAAGCCTAAATAGTCCATAATTGGACAATTTTTGCCAAATAACAACGAAAGTGCTACAGTAGCCAAAAGCCAAAAATTTTCGGAACTAAACACGCCCTAAGTTGGGCCAGGCGAGTTGGTTTTACACCAAAATGATCTGGCCTTTTTCCAGTACAGCCCGGCCTGGAAATGAGATTTTTTTTTTCCGACAAGAAATACTCTTTGAGCTCTTGTGTACTGGTGGCGAACTGGCTGGCCTCCGTTCAAAACCAAAAACCCCCAACACTCAGATTTCGTCGGCGACCAACACAGAAATCTCGAACGCCGGGAGAGACCCAACACAACCCTCCCTCCCCCAGATCTCGCAGGCGGCGTTGAATTGACGATGTGTGACATTTGGGAGGAATTCCGGTCGGCGCTCTGCATATCCGGGGGAAACCGCCGCACGCCCCCAACCCTCCCTCCCCCAGATCTCGCCGGCGGCGGTGACGAAGGTGGTGGCCGCGGCGAGGGGGAGGACCGCCTCAGCGCGCTACCCGACGACGTCCTCCTCTTCATCCTCAGCCACCTCCCGTCCGCCGCCGCCGCCGCGCGGACCAGCGTCCACTCCCGCCGCTGGCGCCGCCTCTGGGCGCAGCTCCCGGTGCTGTTGTTCCCGCCGCCTGCCGAACCGGCCCTCGCGCTGCCCTCGCCCGCTACCGCCGCGCGGTCCGGGGTTCGCTCCCACCGCTGGCGCCGCCTCTTGACGCATTTGCCAGCGCTGCGTTCCCCGCTCCCCGCCGAACCAGCCCGCGCTGCCCTCGCCTGCCTCCGCGCGCGCGGCGCTCGCCCAACACTCGGCCCCCTCGCTGTGGATGTTGAGCGCCGTCGCCAACGACGCCGACCCTGTGGACACGGCCGCGGTACTCCGCCTCGCCGCGCCCCGCCTCACCAACGCGCTCTTTTTCCGCAACGAGGTACCTGAGGATCGGAAGAAGGTCCTGGCAAGGGAAGCCATTGAGCTGCCCTGCTTCGACGGAGCCGTACAGCTTTTCGTCCACTTAGGTTACCTTCACCTCGCACTTCCACCGTCGGGCGTGTTCACGAAGCTTACTGTGCTAGTTCTGAGCCACGGTTCCAAGGCGCCTTGGACATCGGCGATACCTTGTCGTCGGCCCGCTGCCCTTCGCTGCAACTACTCCATCTCTTCGACGCTCAAGGGCTGTCGAATCTTGGTATCTGTTCAGAGTTTCTAGTCAGTATGTTTTTGCATAACCTGAAAGGGTTACAGCATCTCACGGTTGTGTCGCCAATGCTGAGAGATCTGCATATCTTTAATTGCTTCTTCAAGAGGCAACCAGTGGCTGGCATCACTGCTCCAGTGGCTGACATCACTGCTCTGGTTCTGGAAAGGTTCGGGTGCCTTGATGAATATGATCCGAGGTGGGTCCAGCTGGGTGAGCTGGCGCAGCTACGGGTCCTGGCGACCTCCTTTGCAGGTGCATGGTATGGGTTGACTGAACATCAGTACAATTGGGGCATTGTGAAGTTATTGAAGCGCTTTAAGAAGATCCCTGATCTTCACATTACGATCTTCTATCCAATTGTGAGTATATGCCCGTTATCATGGATTTCAAACTTTACTTAAATATTGCTGAGTACAACCTTCCGGTAACTGCATGTTTGTAACAGAAACTACTTTGTAGTAGTACCGATTGCTAGATCTTAATGTAAATGTCATCAAGCAACTGACTAATCAATAAAATGACTAGTGAAAGGACCTTCAGTTGTAGGTACAACTGTACAAACATCACATGTATTGTTATGCTCACTTTTCTAACACTTGCCATATATGGGCATGAGTTCAAGCATCGAATGTATACATGCATTTAACTATTTCATCTGGCAAACAAAGGAATTGGGGTTTTTGGATCCCACCTCAAGCCAAATGGACTGAATCTGCAGGGCACTTACATTCTTTAGCTAATTTATAGAACAGAGAAAATAAAAAAATGTATAATTCCACTGCCCTGTCAATAAATAAAGTCTTTATCAGGAATTCAGGATCAGTAGTTGAGAAGATTGCCAAATTACTCTTATATCCTGTCTTTATCACGATCAGTAGTTGAGAAGATTGTATTGATGTTGGTACCGTGCATCATGGTGTGACAACATGCCAATAATTGAAAATCATGCTAGATGACAACTCTGCCATATTTTGCCTTGAATGTTTTGTTTTGTTTTGGTAATTGAAATAAGTTTCCTTACCAAATGGTGAATGAGTTGAAAGGAAATGAGTTCAGTAGTATATTTAGTTATCAGCATGGGTAGATACAACAACAAAGCTTTTTAGTTCGAAGCAGTTGAGATACGCTAGATATTAAACCCAATAAAATATCCAACCACTAAATAATAATAAGGTATAAATAATAGTTATAATGGTAAAATTTCCATGTATTCTTATTCATGGATAATATTTTGGGGGATATTCTATCAAGTATCTCTTTACAAACTCTTCTTATGTTAGATTTTGGTAGAGGTTGAAGCCTGCCTCTCTTTACATTATTTTGGCCCGACTCAAAACTACTTTTACATGAAGCCAGCCAACCGTTTCTCAAAAAAAAAAGAAAGAAAGAAAAAAGGAAGCCAGCCAGCCAACCTCATTTGTCCGCACTCCACCGAGAGCTTATTTGCTCGCTCCGGCCGCAACCAGCCTCTCCGCTCCACAGACACTGAGCGGACGAGCTCACGTGCGGGCGGTTCTAGGGTTTAGAAATCCCCCAAATCAATCGAATTCGATCTTCATCCTCGGCACCGCCCTGTGTCGGCGCCGTCGATCACGGCCATCTCCGGTGTCTGGTAAGCCCCTTTGCCTCACCATTGTTGCATTTTTTTCTGTCATCCCCTCACACCTCCATCTCACTCGGTCCCCGCTTTTCACAGATTGCTCACGGAGGGAGGCATGGAGGGCACCGAGGGCTCATTTGCTCGCTCCAGCCGCAGCCAGCCTCTCCACTCCACAGACAACAAGCTGACGACTAGGGTTTAGAAATCCCCCAAATCCCCATTCGATCATCATCCTCGGCACCGCCTTGCGCCGGCGCCCTCGATCACGGCCATCTCCGGTGTCTGGTAAGCCCCCTTTTCCTCCCCATTGTTGCATTTTCCCACTCACATCCCCTCACACCTACATCTGGCTCGGTCCCTGCTTTTCACACAGATAGTTCTCGGAGGGAAGCATGGAGGGCTGCTCCAAGAAGAGCGACGACACTGTGCCCGGCCTCCCTGACGACCCCCTGATAGAGATCCTCTCCCGCGTCTCGGCCAAGTCCGTCTGCCGGTTCAAGTGTGTGTCCAAGGCCTGGCGCGACCTCATCGCCGACCCTGACAACCGTAAGAAGCTACCCTAAGCCAT